>NC_083354.1:68380010-68706572 GCF_030254825.1 Meriones unguiculatus
CTATTTCTACTTCTGCCTTGTTAGTCTAAGATCATAAGAATCACGTTCTTCGATGCCCAGGGGGAGCTTGGCAAAATAACCAACTTCTCTTAGACTAAGTCCATGGAAAGGCTAAATAACTTCAGTTCTGAATAGAAGCCAAATGAGCAACAATCTCAGATCATTTTAGTGGAGAGCTGCACAAGAGGCTGTGCCCATCTCTCAGTCACTGTCTTTGTGTGTGTTAACAGTAAATGCTTGAATTTAGTTTATTATTTTGAAAGATGAAGACACAACACAGTTGACCTTTACAAGCAACTGACATCCTATGAATCTGTATCTTTTTCATCCATGTCTGTATCTGACTGAGTAATGTATCATCTTTTATATTCTGTCACTTAACTAACATGCAAGAGGGAAAAACTAAAAGTAACATTTCACGACTCAGGAGGAGGAGGCAGCAATGGGATCATACGTTTAAGGCCAACCCTGGGCTGCATAGTGAGGATCTGTTGAAAGAGAGAGAGAGAAAAGGAGAGAGAGAAGAAGAGGGAGAAGGAGAGAAGGATAGAGAGAAAGAGGAAGGGAGGGAGGGAGAGGAAGAGGAAGAGGGATGCAGGGAAGGAGAGGGAGAGGAAGAAGGAGAGGGAGGAAGAAAAACTTTTTCCCCTAAGATGCCTTCATCTTACCACTTTGTTTTGCTTTGTCCGCTATTCTGAGATTCCACCCGAGCCGCACGTATGTTGAGCACTCCCACACCACAGAAGCCCACCCACCCCACACCTTGTTCTTAAGTCCTTTCTCTGGATATTCCAGCTCCCACCCTCCTCCAGCAAGCCTTGACTCTGTCTTCAGATTCCTTACCACCTGGTTCTTCCTACTTCACTTCATCTCTCCTAAATTTCAACCATGGAATGTCCTATATGAAGAGAAAGAAACCAAAGCACCCTAAGGTGTCTCACTGTCTCTGTCTCTTTCTGTATCTGTCTGTCTGTGTCTGTCTTTCTGTCTCTGTGTGTCTGTCTGTTTTCTCTCCATTCTCTACACACACACACACACACACACACACACACACACACACACACACATATACACAGTAAAGGCTTCTGTCTACAAGCAGGGAACAGAGCTCACACCAGTAACTGAATAAGAGGGCACCTTCCTCTTGGACTTGCCAACCTCCAGAACTGGGAGAAATGAGCCTCTGTTCCTGGCCTGTTGCCGAAGACATCTAGCTGATGGACTTCTGTGACTTGTTTGGTCAAGAGTAAGTTTATTCACCAACGTGTATTGGGGGATAATTAAGGAAATGAGGATAATGTTTGCTTTTTTTGAGCTGTGGGGAAGATTAAGTGAGATAATACACTAAAAGCTGTTTATCTATTAAGTAAGTACAGAATTCTACAGACACTAGCTCTGGTCTCTGTCTAGAGAGGCAGGGCCAACATAAGTTAACCAAAGCCTGCCTTCCCTATCAGGGGTAACCGAATTGCCAAACAGCCCACATCTTTTAAGAATGGGGAACAAGGCTGGGTGTGGTGGCACACGTCTGTGATCCCAGCATTCAAGGAGGAAGAGACCAGCCTCTCTGTGCGTTCAAGGCCAGCCTGGTCTACAAAGTGAGTCTAGGAGAGCCAAAGCTACACAGAGAAACCCTGTCTCAAAAAAAACAAAAACAAAAACAAAAACAAAAAACAAAAAAGGTGTGGGGGGTGATGAAGGGCTTCATCTGAGTTACAATGACAGTGTGGTTTGGGAGGCTTTCCAGCACAGCTCAAACCGTCCCTCACAAAATACCACTGTCTCTGTGAGAAGCAAAGTTGGGAGTCTGACTGTCTGTTGTCTAGTTTCTGTTCTTGCCACTATTCAGACCACAGGCTTCAAATCTAAAAAATTTCACACTCTGAAGAAAAGGGTTTAGCTCAATAGTGAAGTACTTACCAGGCAAGTTCAAGGTCGTGGGTTTAATCTCTAGAACTGCAAATGAGTGAGTGAATGAATGAATGAATGAATGAATGAATTAATAAAGCCCTGACTTCAAAACAGTCCCCCACCCAATCCCCAAACCACACATGCACACCTACACAAAAACACAGTCATGAATCACATAATTCATGGGTCAGCCGCAAACTGTGCGATGGAGGTCCCCTAAGCGTACCAAGCTGCCTCATCATGTAAATTCTGTTCATGTAGGTAGATCCTGTGATGTTCACACAGTGACAGAAGCCGTCTCATGACACATTTCCCAGCATGCATCCCATCATTAGCTATGCATTCCTGCGTGTGCAAAGATAGGTCCATGTATCAACATATAAGACTGCAAGAAATGTAACCAACAGCAACAGAATTGCCCACGCTAGTGTGACTCTACTTAGGATAAAAATTTTTAAGTATGTTTATTTTTAAAGCAATAATGGATGTCCCTCCCCTAAATTAAAAAGGTGAACAGAGAACACATTAGCAGAGCTGGATTTATAACTGTTTTTCCATCACAGATGGCAAAGGGTCATTTGGGAGTCCTGGATGAGTCCCTGTAAGCTGGCCAGCAGCTTTCTTTGTTTTTCTGCTCTTCTGTGAGTGCACAGAGCTCTTCCCAACCCTTCTGCCTCCAGCTTTCCTTGGAGATGATCTGGGCCTGGGCTACTCTTCAGCTGATTTCTTGTCAGTCACCCCCCACCAAAAGCCAGATGGGCTATATTTTTTAAATATCTCCTCCACTGAGTTCCCAAACCATCTCCCAGATGGGTGATATGGCAGGAAATCATAGGTCCATAACACCCCGGACTCCTCTTTATTCTATACTCCAGACATAACAGCCAATTTCTACAGAACATCGGCAGTGAGTCATACCCAAAGATCAATAGAAAAGGCTCCGTGGTGTTAAACAGAGCCGCGAGCTGAAGGTAAAACAGCCCCAGATGACCAACTAATGGGACTTCAGAGTTGGGCAGTGGTGTCTCAAAGGGCATGGAGCTCATAAAGAACTTACTGCTGCAGCCTTAACAGGACAGATTGGTCCCGTGGCCATCTGCCCCAGCAGCTTGTGACCACTAAACTCACATAATGAGATTCCTGTCTCTTTTCATAGAAATGATATAGACTGTGTTATAAAGAGCTTTGGACATGTTAATCAAGAGATGGCTCGTGGGTCTTGCTAAAGCAATAAGGAAGCCTTTATTCAAAAGGGAATCTGGCACTGGTGTTTTTGGAGTCAGGGGGATCTCAAGTTCAAACTCAGCTCTGAACACAGAAAAAAAAGTGGGAAGTCTCTTGTCCATGACAGTGTAGAGAGATGGGGCCCTGGGGTGCAGCAGAAATGCCCTTACCTCAGCAAGCGTAACTCAGGGCGCGATGGTTCCACAGAGTCAATGGCCACCAAAGCCGCCTCAGGCCGGTGGCTTCTGCGTCCTTTGACTTGTGGGCTCAAACAATGACTTTCATGGACAGTGGAGAGGATGAATTCTTAGGGAGTTTATTATAGGTTCATGGGTGAGAGCTGAGGAGGAAGTAAGAGTGAGTTCTAAGAAATGGGTTGCCTTCTGGGGGTTAGGTAGGCCTTCCTGGATTGAGTCCTGGGGTTGAGCTGGTCAGACTTGTTGGCTCACCCATGAAGCATTCACATACCTCAAGTTTGGTAGAATTCTTTTGTATACCATCCAGGCAATAGTGATCACTTGGGTTGTGTGTTGGGGGAAGAAACTAAAGAATGCAGACTAGGAGCCAGAACTCTCAGACACTTCAGGCACCTCTGGCCTCAGACCAGGATAGAGACAAGGACAGTTATGGCTTCTGGCCACAGACAGAAATCAGAACTGTTGGGTTTTAAGGTCCCCTACAACTGCCTGAGCAATCTCCATGTCCTGTTCACTTCAGTAACAGGTGTCAATAGATGGAAATTTTGTAGCCGGATGGAGCATTCTGGCAAACCTGATCCAAAGGGATAGCCTGATCTAGAGGAGTCTTGCTGAAGGCATACCAGGTGATCAGACATGCACGTATCTTCAGCATCCCCTCTGCTTTGTAAAAATCCAGGATGTCAGTTTTGAAGCCATAGTATAAAAATCAAACTCTCCCATGTTTGTCCATGCTGTCTAGCTAGGGCAGTGGTCCTCACCCTTTTGTGGTGACCCCCAACCAAAATTTCATTGCTACTTCATAACTATGTAATTTTCCAGTCTTGTGAATCAAAATGTAAACATCTGTGTTTTCCAGTGGTCTTAGGTGACTCTCTAGAAAGTCAAGACCCACAGGTTGAGAACCACTTAGCTAGGTGCTGTTGATCCACATTCCAGGTCCCCCTAATTTTTCTCTCTGCTTCGTCCATCAACAGGTTGATTGCTCTGGTCTTCCTTCTGTGGCCGAGGCTCCCACAGTGCAGGTGACAGAGGAACCAGCTAGCCTGGAGGGGACACAGAGGATGCCCAAGAGCAGAGCGTCCCATCTGGATGTGACAGAGTGGTCCATTCTGGAATGCCAGGCACTTTTTACAATTATTGATAAACAGCTGTGGTCCTTATTTCCTTGGCAACTAGACCTAAAATCTTTAATTTCCAGAAGACTCTTATGTGACGCAGACTGTGAGCTTGACTCTGTTTCAAATCAGAAGTAGTTCTGACACACGTTCTCGAAGTCACCACAGGTGTGTGCTCAGTGCCGGTGGATACCCCAGCCACATCCCTCACCCCACCTCAGGTCTTCAGAGAAGCCAGATCTCAGTTTGAACTTGGCTTTCCCATATATGAGGTACAGGATCCTGGGAAATTTGCTTGAGTAACCATTTGGACTTCAGTTTCTTTGTATGTCAAATGGGGACATTAGTCCTTTTCCCTTAGCTTTATTGAGAAGACCCCATGTCATAATACAGTTCAAACATGGCCTAGATAAGGCCAAGAACTTAGCGGAGCTAACCCTCACCTCCTTAGTTGCCCTCTCTCTATGCTTGTCACTTGATATGTTGAAGTGCAAACAAGTCTTATCTTTAGCCTTCATCAAAAGGCTCTATATTTCCTCTTACATTTTGACAGCTTTCCTAAGAGACTGAGCCACCACTGGGCAAGACTTTAGAGTTCCTGAGCCCTTAATGAATGGCATGAGCACAGACTAGGTCTGTCTGAGAGGCAGCGGAAGCCTCACTTGTTCCTGAGAATGTATTTCAGCGTAAAAGGAGTCAGGCTGACCTGCTGAGACTCGAAACCTTCCGCTGTTCGCTATGCTTTTGGCAAACCATTTCTGAGTGCTGGCTGTTGCAGGCGTTGTTATAGATGGCATGAAGCATTGCTAAGTGAGGGAAGCTAAGGTCTGCTCTCCTGGAGCCTGAGACCCGGTAAGATAGACACTTAATGGCCAAACAGAACAACCAGATAATTATGGATAACAGATGTCTAAAGATAACACCTGGAAATCCGACCGAGCAGTTTGGGGAAAGGGTCTTTTAGACAAAGGGTCAGAAGTGCCTCTTTGAGGAGGTGACATCTGCATACAGATGAAAAAGAGCCAACAGTATGGGACCTGGGACACAGGGAGATCACAACTTGGCATTCTCCATAGACATGAAGATACCTGGACAAAGGACAATGTCCTTTTTGGTGGGGATGGGTGCGTTGAGTGGAGGGAGGAGAGATGAGTAAAGGCCAGATGCCCAAAGCTTTACTTGTGGGATTTGGGAGGTTGAGAGCAAACCTCATAAATGTAACAAAAAGTAGACTGAGTCAGCTGCAGAAGGAAGAGAGGTTAGGACTCAGAGGTGGCAGCTGCTCCTGGGTAAGAGGAGAGAGAGGGAATGCTGTTACCATCTGGAAACATCTGCCTCACCCTTCAGCACAGAAGCCTTGGTTAGGCTTGCTCCCAGTCAGTCATCTCACTGCTGCATGATCTCCTGCTGTCCAGTACCAAAGTTAGTGTGGTAGGGGCTGAAAGACTGGGCCAGAGGCAGGAAGTGAGGAATTTCTGGTCCGTAGCCTACCACACCAAGTCTGAACAGAGAAGTAAGGGTGTTCTCACCTCGGCACCCGACTCTTTTCCACTCCCTTGCCGTGGGTCCCCTTATCCCTGGTCTGTCCCTTCTGTTTTCCTCTTGGCACTTCTTAAAAATCTTTTCTCCCATCATGAATTTAATTTCTTTCTTATATTTTGGTAAAGCAGAATTGAAGGGGTCCCACATTTCCCCTTCTTCTGATGTTTTTCACTGTCCCAAGCTCCCTTTTCTCTTGTGGTCTTCATGAATATGTGTATATGGATGGACTTGAAGTCTCCATTCTCTCACTCTCCGAATCTTGTCTCTCCAAACACACAGAGTTAAACCTTGGGCTGTGTCTACCTCCAGAACACTTGTACATTGTTTGACAGTTGTGCCTCAGTAGCAGGCACAGTATTTACCTGCACACACACACACATACACACACACACACACACACACACATTGCTGGGTATACCACTATAAATTTTATTTAATCTGTTTGCTTGTTTGTTTGTTTGGGGAGTTACTTGGGGAGGAGGTTGGTTTTGTTTTCAAATGTATTTTAAAAAATAACCTGTCACTGGGAAAAACAAAAACAATAGATAAATATGAGAACTAATCTCTGCAATAAAAATTGAGTAAATATGGTATATTTATTTAAAAGTTAATCAGGTATATTCATGTATGCATTATGCATGGGCATATGTGTTTGTATGTGAGCATGTACACGTGTGTGTTTATGTGTCTTAGTCAGGGTTTCTATTGCTGCTATGAAACATCATGACCAAAAAGCAAGTTGGGGAGGAAAGGGTTTATTTACCTCTGACTTCCACATCACTGTTCATCATTGAAAGAAGTCAGGGCAGGAACTCAAACAGGCCAAGAACTTGGAGGCAGCAGCTGATGCAGAGGCCCTGAGAGGTGCTGCTTGTTGGCTTGCTCCTCATGGCCTGCTCAGCCTGCTTTTTTATAGAACCCTGGACTACAAGAGAAGGGTGGCATCATCACAGTGAGCTGGGCCATTCCCCATCAACCACTAATTTTAAAAATGCCTTACAGGCTTGCCTACAGCCCAATTCCATACAGGCATTTTCTTTTCTTTCTTTCTTTTTTTTTTTTAAGAAGTAATTATTTTTTATTTTTTATTTTTTTATTAATTACACTTTATTCACTTTGTATCCCCCCATAAGCCCCTCCTTCCTCCCCTCCCGATCCCACCCTCCCTCCTCCTTATTTACACATGCCCCTCCCCAAGTCCACTGATAGTCCTCCTCTCCTTCCTTCTGATCTTAGTCTATCAGATCACATCAGGAATGGCTGTATTGTCATCTTCTGTGGCCTGGTAGGGCTGCTCTCCCCTCAGGGGGAGGTGATGAACAGGCCTATCAGATTATGTCAGAGGCAGTCCCTCTTCCCATTACTATGTAACCCACTTGGACACTACACTGCCATGGAATACATCTGCGCAGGGGTTCTATGTTATCTCCATGCATGGTCCTTGGTTGGAATATGAGTCTCTGGGAAGACCCTTGTGTTCAGATTTTCTGGTTCTGTTGCTCTCCTTGTGGGGTTCCTGTCCTCTCCAGATCTTACTATTTCCCACTTCTTACATAAGATTCCCTGCACTTTACCTAACAGTTGGCCATAAGTCTCAGTGTCTGCTTTGATAGTCTGCAGGGCAGAGCCTTTCAGAGGCCCTCTGTGGCAGGTTCCTAGGTTGTTTCCTGTTTTCTTCTTCTTCTGATGTCCTTCCTCTTTGCCTTTCAGGATGGGGATTGAGCGTTTTAGTCAGGGTCCTCTCTCTTAATTAGTTTCTTTAGATGTAAAGGTTTTAGTAGGTTTATCCTATGTTATATGTCCATATGAGTGAGTATGTACCGTGTGTGTCTTTCTGCTTCTGGGACAGCTCACTCAGGATGATCCTTTCCAGGTCCCACCATTTACCTGAAAATTTCATGATTTCCTTATTTTTCATTGTAGAGTAGTACTCCATTGTGTAGATGTACCACAATTTCTGCATCCATTCTTCAGTTGAGGGGCATCTGGGCTGTTTCCAGCTTCTGGCTATTACAAATAAAGCTGCTATAAACATGGTTGAGCAAATGTCTTTATTGTGTACTTGAGCCCCTTTTGGATATATGCCTAGGAGTGGTATGGCTTGATCTTGAGGAAGCGTTATTCCTAGTTGTCTGAGAAAGCGCCAGATTGATTTCCAGAGTGGTTGTACCAGTATATATAAAGAACTAAAGAAGCTGAAAAGCAGCAAACCAAGTAATCCAATTAAAAAATGGGGAACAGAGCTAAACAGAGAACTCTCTGTAGAGGAATATCGAATGGCAGAAAAACACTTAAAGAAATGCTCAACGTCATTAGCCATTAGGGAAATGCAAGACAAAATGACCCTGAGATTTCACCTTACACCCATCAGAATGGCCAAGATGAAAAACTCAAGTGACAACACATGCTGGAGAGGTTGTGGAGAAAGTAGAGGCACTTTCTTAATTGAGATTTCCTCCTTTCAGATGACTTTTGCTTGTGTCAAGTTGACATAAAACCGCCCGGCACTATATATAATGTGTGTGTGTGTGTGTGTGTGTGAGAGAGAGAGAGAGAGAGAGAGAGAGAGAGAGAGAGTACTGAGAGCTGAAATATGTAGAGTACAAAAAGTGCTTGAGGCAGCTCCATTTCCCTGAAGTATGGACACAGATCCACTCGCTGAGAAGACTCTGGGTAGCCCCCGGTTTCCCTGCTATCGTAAACTTGCACCTACAGTGGTAAAAGGTTTTCTTCCCTGTGAAAGTTGTGGATTTCAAGGTAAGGTAAGAGCAGAGCATGACGACTTCGCAGCTCTCTAGCCTCACTGCCTCACCGGTGCTGTGGACACAGTCTCTCAGGGCCCCTCGCTGATCAACAGAAGGTCTCCAGGCTTACTGTAAGCGCTGCTCCCTCCTGCCACTGCTCGGCAGCCAGTGAGTGCTATTCCCGTCAGGCCCCCTCCTGCTTGGGAGGCTTCAAGGGCACCCTCCACTCTACTTAGCCCTTCAGGAGCAGCCAGGAACTTCCTGACATCACAGGCCCACACAGTCAAAGAAATCCAGCCAGCTGCTGGATAGACGCTCGGTGGGGATGCTGTGACATTTAAATTGGACACCATGGGTAAACTCATGCCCTCGTGCTGACTGTTTCTAGGCTGCATTTAGAGTGAGGAGCACCCCCAAATCGGCCAGATACACAGACCTCCCTGGAAGGTTGTAGGCACTGTCTGGAACCTCACTTATTCCAGTGTGGTGCGCTGCCTCCCCGTGCTGGACTGAGGCACAGTGGGAAAGAGTTCTTACTGACAGCGAGCAGAGTTGGTTCCCTTTTTTCCTTTGTTTGAGACAGAGGTTCACTGTGTAGACCTACCTGGCTTTGAACTTGCTATGTAGAGCTTTCATTCTAGCACTCGGGGGCGGGGGTAGAGGCAGGTGGCTCTCCGCAAGCCTGCAGTCAGACTGTTCTACATAGTCACTTATAGGCCAGCACAGTGAGGCCCTGTCTCAAAAACATGCAAGACTCCCATGTCTAGGGGAGAGAGATGCTCTCAGAGACCCGAGTCTGGGTCTCAGCACCCAGGCAGTTTACTAGGGCATATAGTTCCAGCTCCAGGAGGGTTATCACTCTATTCTGGCCTCTGCACGACACCCATACACACAATCACACATATACATGTACATGTAAATATTTTTAATAACGAAAAGAACATGTCTACACAGTAGCTTGTGTGTTTTCAGTGGCTTTATTTATCAGTACTAACACTTGGACACAGCCAAGACATTGATATGCAGAGGATCAATAAATTATTATACACTCAGACAATGGAATTCAAAGACTGGCTGGCCAGGGCGTGAAAAGTCATAGAAGATACCCAAATGCATGTTGCAAACAATGCTTGTTGTCAAACAAACCCACCTGGAAAGACTACATATTTCATGATTTTAAATACATGTCATTTTGGAAAAAGGAAAAATAGCAGAGACAACAGGACCTCATACGTGTTGGGAAAGTACTCTGTCACTAAGAGTACCCACCCCAGCCCCACTCCCTTTTTGCTGAAACCTTTGTCACCAAGCTGCGTGGGCTGGCCTTGAACTTGTGACCCTTCTGTTTTAGCCTCTTGAATATCTGGGAATATTCAATGGTACAGGCCTGTACCATTAAGCTTGCTGGCATAAGGTTTTTAGATATCAAGAAAGAATTTTAAATGCAATATGTTGACATAAATGCCAGTTTTAAATTCTAATCCTGCAAGAAGTTCCTTGAACACTGACAAACCTATACTTAGAGTTAGTCATCAAAGCACTGTTCACAAGAGCAGAGAGTGGGAATAAATAAGCTAAATGTTGACCACCAAGAAGCTGAGCTGGGACATAACGGAAATATTTGGTATTGATGCCTCAAAAATCAACTTCAGCATCAATCTTCAGCCAGCTGCTGGTTTTGGCCTAAGCTTTGCCTTGGTCTGTGGAAGATCAGACAGATGCCGGCCCAGTACCGCTGCTGTACTTTGTGTAATTGTGAAGCAGCTGTCATTGTGTAATTGTGTAGCCAGCACTTAGGCCGCTTAACATCGTAAACCAATAGCACTTGCCCTGCAGAGGTGTTCTGTCTGGGAACAGTGTGTAGAACCTGCTGGGGGAAACTAAGATGTGGCAGGCTGGAAGGATGGCTCAGGATTAGTAGCCCTCAGTCCTCTCGCAGGGGACCTGGATTCGATTCCCGCCACCTGTGTGGTTGCTAATAACCATCTGAAACTCTGGTTCCAGGAGAGCCGATGACTTCTCTGACCTTCACAGACTCCTGAGGGCACACGGCATATATACACATATACTTTCGGGCACACACAAATACACATAAAATAATTTTTTAAGTAAGACTGAAAATCTTTTCATGTGTGTTATATTTTGAAATTCTATCAATAGTTGAAATAAACAAAAACTCATATGAAATTGTCAGAAATATTGGTTTAAGTCTCCCCTTTTCTTTTTTTAAAGATTTATTTATTTATTATGTATACAATGTTCTGCCTGCATGTACACCTGCACGTCAGAAGAGGGCACCAGATCTCACTATAGATGGTTGTGAGCTGCCATGTGGGTGCTGGGAATTGAACTCAGGTCCTCTGGAAGAGCAGCCCGTGCTCCTAACCTCTGAGCCATCTCTCCAGCACGAATCTCTAATGTAATGATCTTTTTAAATCTCTGTGAATGTGGGGTGTGTGGGTGTGAATATGGACACTGATCGTGCCATGCATAAGGATAGGGACAAGCTGGGGTGTTAGCCTTGCCATCTCCCTTGTGTGAGACAGAGCCTCTGTTTGCTAGCTACTGCAACACTGGCCTATCTGGCCCACAAGCTTGTGGACCCTCTACCCACCCCCATGATTACAGCTAGGCATTGCTAAGTCCAGATTTACATGGGCTCTGGGGATCCGAACTCAGGTCCTCACGCTTGCATGGCCACCTCTTTACCCACTGAGTCCTAACATAATGGTTTAATGTATAAATTTCCCTTTTAAAGGTTCTTGAACTGTTAAACCTTGCTACCTGAAGTTCGTGCCAGGGCCAGCGAGCGGCCTCGGGAGCAAGGCTGGCGGCCTGAGTTTCAGTCCAGGATCCAAATGGTACTCAAGAACTGACTCCTGCAAGCTGTCCTCTGACCTACACATGCGCACACATGAGTGTTTGTGCCCATGCACACACAAACGTACACGCTACATAAATGTTTAAAACCCACTTAAATAGGGAATGGCTTCCATCAATCACAACACCGCCTGGCCGAAAGTCGTCTAGGAAGGGCGGGTGCTCCAGCTTTAGGGCCTCTGATCACCCTTCCGAGACAAGGGAGGAGCCGAGGAGTTGCATTTCTGTAAACTTACAGGCATGGCTAACAGAAACTGGCTAGACTCCGGGGTAAAGAGAAGTCTAACGGCCGCATAGAGGAGTGCTTTAAAAACACAGGCAACAGTTCTTGTTGAGTCATGTTCCTTTGGGAGGAAATCAGACAACGCAAGAACATTAGGGAGGAGAAAGCGGTTGGGAGGGCAAGGTGGGGAGTGAGGGACACGGCCCCACTAGGGATAAATGTAACCTTAGGCTAGAGAAGTAGGACTCAGGGCTGGGGGGAGGGGCAGGCAGGAGACTGCAAGCATTAGACAACTCCATGTCCAAGTACAGTTACTATGATGAAAATTGTCTATAATAGATAAGCCTGATTTGTTTTTATTTTAATGTGTGTGTCCGCACACACGTGTGTGTGTGTGTGTGCAAAAGTCACATACTTATTATGGGTACCCATGGAAGTCAGAAGAGAGTGTCAGATCCCCTGGAGCCACCTAGCATGGGTGCTGGAAACCAAACCTGGGTCCTCAGGAAGAGCATCAAGCCCTCGTGTGCTGAGCCATCTTCCAGCCTTTTAAGTGCGTTTTAACACTGGCTGAAATCTGCTTGAGCGCTGATGCCTAGGCCCTACTGAAGTAAATTGGAATATCGGGGCAAGATGGTGGGCATATCTATCGATGCATCCGTCACCTGTTTACTTCTTGCTTCTCCTGCCTCAGCCTCCCCTGCTGGCCTTACATGTATGAACCACCATGCCTGACTCAGAGATCTGTACTTTATAACATGGCCAGCCTAAGATGGAGAACCCTACACCTCTGATGTAAAGATTTAAACCTTTAAGGAAGCCATTTAAAAACAAATTTCTCACATTAGCACCTGTTACCTAGGTCTCCTGCCCTCCTACAGCCCACACCCTTTGGTACTCTAGAACTCCCCCAAGCCGTTCCCTGCCGAGTCCACAGCCACGGCCTTGCTCCTGTTTTCCATTCTTTAGTGGCATTCTCCATGTCTCTCCCCTCTCAACCATGTGGCTGGCACCTCTGCCTCTGGAAAGCCTTCTTCAGCCCCATTATTGTTCAGGGTTCCAGCAGTTGGTAGCATTTCAAATCTAGGACTCCACACAGAGTCCGGCTGTTGTCTCCTATAAGCTGCTCTGTGGAATGGCATCAGCAAATAATGGACACCAGAAGGCTCCCAAGCAGACAGCTCATGAATGTGTTTAAAGTTCAAGTTTATTTAAACTTCAGCAAGTGAGAAAAAAAGAAAAAGACAAGTGTCCCTGGATATAGGCACTAAGTAATTTGCTTCCTACAAAGTTATCCTAGGTCGCCAACGGAAAGGCGGGGCACAGGGAGCGTCCTCGAGAAGGACTTTTGGTGCATGGCGCAATTCTTACTCATAGAAATCTAATTTGAAATATAAATTGCTTTTCTCGACTGCTGATTAACTTTCAGAAACACCACAAAATGAACATTGTTTTCCCATTTACTTCTCTGTTTGGAGAACATCCTTCCAAGAATAGAACCATGAGTGAATTCTTGGATTTACTTTTTGTGTTTCAGTGAGCCACTTTTGAATATGTAAACTTCAAATCAAATGGCAATGGAAAGCGTAAAGGTCTCCCAAGGATGCTCCGGTCTTCATGGAGTCAATAAAACAACTTATATTGTATGGAGTTTTTACTTTCAATTTTTTAAAAAAAAAAAAAAGGCAAAGAAAGGAGAGAACCCATACACAGCCAAATACATATTCGATTTTGTTTATTTTCTTCTATCCCTTTAGAAGACAAGAGTAAGTGAACTGAGGGGTACAGATTTCTTCTCTTGAGTGTTTTGCTTACCTGCTAATTTTTTCCTGATGACTCTGCCTTGCCAACCTAACCATCGTCTCCTTGTCTTCCTCCTCCTCTTCTCTGAGATTGCACTCTCTAAGTGCTTCCTTCCCTGGCACCACACCCTTCCTTTCCTCCTGTCTCCCTGGCCACGATCACTCAGAATAAATTAGCTCTCACCCCCTGCGAGGTGAGAGCTGTGTTCAGGACAGACAACCCCTTCCATCTTTATCTATCAGGGATCCACCTCAGCCTTACTCTGACATTCCAGTGGACAGGAAATGAAAGAATGTGGAAGGTGGACAGCATAAAGGCCTCTAACAGAAACAGAAAGACATTCCCAGAGATTCCTAACAGGCTTGGGCTCCCCTTTCTTAGTGCAGGTTGTAAGGTGCCCAGCTCCCCCAGCTGTCCAGCATGTTGGGAAATACAGCGGGTCAGCTGGTCACACAGTGTGGAGAGAGGCAGACTATGTATCAGGACAACAGCAATCTGCCCTGCGACCTTCATAGCGTTTGCCAGTCTCTCCCCGAAAACACTTCAACTGTACATCTTCACCTCCATCACTGAACCCCGGCTTGAGCCACCGTAGTCTTTGACCAGACATGGCAGATCCTCCTTCACTGTTGCTCTCTGTAGCCCTGTACCTAGCATCATTGCTTCAAAGTTCAACTTCCCCAGTACCTAGCATCATTGCTTCAAAGTATAACTTCCTTTCTTCAAACTCTCGATGAACTGCCACAATTTGACTCCCCAGAAGTTGACCTTTACTCAAGGATTTCTGTACAAGTCTTTTTTTTTTAGGCACAGCAAATGAGTTGGAGCACTGTAGTGAGACCAGGAAGGACAGAGGAAAGGAAGCAAATATTCCCAGGGCCCGATGGCGCATAGCCCTAGGAGAAGCTCTGGAAACTGGTATCCATTGTAAAACAGTCAGCCCCAAGGGCGGGGGAATATTTACAACCAACTCCCCAGACGCGCTCTGTTCAGCTTTTGTAGCTAGAACTTGAAGTCCTGAATCTGCCCATCTGAGTCTAACTCACTGCGGCACCTCCCTTCTCTTTCTTTCTCTTCCAAGATTGGGTTTTTCTGTGTAACAGTTCTAGCTGTCCTGGAACTCCATCTCTAAACCAAGCTGGCCTTGAACTCACAGAGATTAAAGGCACTTGCTGCCCCCACAGGGCCCTAGTCTTCTCTTTACCAGCCTTTCTCTTGACTCTGCCCTCGCAGTTTTTGCTACTTGAAGCACAATTAAGAGCCTATGGGGAGGGCCTAGTAATCTCGTCAGTGAGGAAGAAATATCAAAACACAATTTAAGAATGAGATCTTAGAAATTCACCAACTTTGAGTCTCATTTCAAAAGTGGCTATATTTGTGGGTGCTCTCTATTTGACAAATAGATGGTAACATCTTTAGTAAGAGAGGTAAAATTTAAAGATGGCATGAGATCTGTAATATCTGTGTAAAGTCACTAACTTAATGCTAGCCAACATACATATGTAACATACATGTCATATCACTGTTTCTGTAAGTGGGAAGGACCGAGCGCACAGTAGGTCAGAACCTTGGCTCTGTCTCTGCCTTTTGTTAACTCACTACTCATCTTTATTTGCCTTTCTTCTTCAGTTGCTCTACAAAGTAATCATTACACGCGACTGTCAGAGCTGCCACCATGACCACAAATTCATTAAAATCCACTTCGTTGTCCTTATTGGCATCCAGGTCCTGCATTATCTTATCCACCAACTGGGGATCCTTCTGGCACTAAAAAGAAAAAAAAAAAGTTTCTAACTCAGAGGCCTGGAGAGTCATGACAACTGAGGTCAAAACTTCCTTCTAACAAACACTATGAAAGTGTTTGTTCTCATTTTAGCCCTAAAGACAATTCCCAAGAGTCCATTTACAAGAAGACCTGAGCCAGCCAAGCGTCTAGTCCCTGCCTCAGGTCCACAGAACACCAGCTCAGACCCAAGGGCCCAGAAATGCAAAGTAAACAGTAGCTGATTCAAGTGAATCGTGGATGCTGGAAGTGCAGTTACTCGACACCAGGAGCAGAAGACCGGGACACAGGAGACTGTAGTTGGGTGACATATTGACAAAGGCTTCAAAATCAAAAGGGACAATGAGTGGCTCTATCTTACCATCAGTAGGCTTTTGAGCAACTATGTAACATAGTTACATAGTTCAGAATTCCCTAATTTACCCCAGGGGAAGAGTAGTCTCTTCCCACATACTACGAAGATGCTCCAAGACTTCTGAAGTGCTTAGTGCCAAGTTTGCTAGATATGAACAGTACTTGTACTAGGCACCAGGATAAATTTGAATTTCAGATTTCAAAAACATGTATTTTTTTCAGTATATGTGTCCCAAGTATGATATGGGGTACAAACTATTTTATCTCTCAGTCCCACTGAGTACAGTGTCGGAAACACACAAACAGAAGTATCCAGAGGCCATTTTCATTACTGCTAGTAATGAAAGTGTTGACAATTACATTGAGATTTTTTTTTGATCCAATATTCAATATTCTGGGGCAGCAATAAAAGACATTGCCAGTCATACCCAGGGTCGTCATTTCCATTAAAAATGGCTCTACCCTGGCTTTATACCGCAGAAAGAAAAAAGGGCTCCCTCCAAGGATTTCCAGCATTTGCTTCCCTTGCACTTAGGGTCTTGGAACAAATCACAGGCAGAATGTATATAACACCTATCCTCAAAGCCACACCCCGTGTACGCCCCAGCAGCATCGAGACAGAAAACTGGACTCACCGTGAGGAATTCTGTGAGCTCCCGCTGTAGCAGCATCTTCAGTTCCCCCTTGTTGAGCTTGAACCTGTCCCCCTCCTTGCAAGAGTACCGGTGAAAGATTCGAATCATCGTGTCCATGGCCATCTCCAGCTGGGTGGGCATGTTGGCAGCGGAGCCGATTACTCTTGGAGCAGGCCACTGAGCCAGGGAGAAGGCACTTGTTCAAAGGAAGCAGACGGGGGACATGTCAACTCTTTTGTGAAAACAGAAAACACAACTGATAGTTTTTAAACTGTAATAATTGTCCGCTAAGGACTGTGTTCTGCCCATTCCAGAGCAAGCTGCAAATAGGAGCATTGCAGGTTTTTTTTTTTTCTCCTCCCCAATTCCCACACCTCCAATCTGTGTACCTCTAACAGATCACATTTTAATAACTAAACAGGCCCCGGGTCATATCAGAACACAAAATTGAAAAAATAAATATAGTGAAAGAGAAGGAAAATGCTACTTCCTACCTGTTCAGCAGGACGCAACCGTCGACAGGGCTCGCGCTGAGCACCGAGTCCCTGGGTTTCCACTGGCGCACCTGTTCCCAGCAAACGACAATTATCGGAGACAAGAGATCCAACTGCCGATGCCTCCGAGTCTGTTTTTAATCAGCAGAGCGAACAGGTGTGCGCTGCTGCCCCAAGGGCCTTGGAGAGAGGTGAGTGTGGCTGGGCCTTAGAGAAGATGGCAACGTGGGAAGGAAAAGCCCTCTCTTCCGCTCCTGTGGGAATACGGGTAAGAAGTATTTGTCCCGGGAGGCTGGTGACTAGGATGAAGTCTAAAAATAGAGGAGCAGAGAAGAAACGCTGGCTAATTCGTAGACACTTCTCGGCAATGCACATACAAGGTCAAGGGAGTAGACTGCAAACAGACTGATCACACTGACCCAATGGAGTGCTCACTGTCAAAAGCCTGACAGACGAAGCTTGAAAGCAGCTCCTACCTGCTACCATGGCTCTTCAAAAGCTGGGGTCAAAGTATCATGAGTTTGAGGCCGGCCTGGATATAGTGAGTACCAGACTGGCTCGTGTTAAAGGGAGACCTGGCGTGGAAAAACATAAAACAGGGCTAAAGAGTTGGCTCAGCGGCTAAGAGCACTGGCTGCTCTAACAGAGGTCCTGAGGTCCGTTCCCAGCTACTGCATGGTGGCTCACGACCATCTGTACCATCTTCTGGCTTGCAGGCATATATGCAAGCAGAACACTGTATACATAATAAGTAAATAAATATTTGGGAAAATATAGAAAACAAAAACAAAATGAGAGAGAAAGAGCTGTAGTGTGTGCCTGAGGGTGCCTGCCCATGCCTGCACATAGGTGCGTGCATGCGTGTGCATAGTGTGTACATGTTCACACTCGCAATCTTGTCTCTACTAATGAACCACTAAGGCCTGGTACCTGGACTGCAAAGTGGGTTCAAGGCAGAACACGGTGGTTGAGCACGTCGTCCTGGTTCCTGCCGCTGCCACCTCTTTTAGGGCAGTAACTAACAAGGGTAGGAATGCACTCCTCGGGTCTGGGGGTGGTACGAAAGCTCTGCATGTCAGAATGTATAGGAGTGTTCCCAAGTTCGCTTACTCACAAGCAGGAAGGCTTGAGCTGGATTCCTAACAATGCTGCTAGAAGCTGAGGTGCTGGCTGGAAGAACCTTACCTTGAGGCAAATCCTACTGCTGATTTTCCTGGACTGTGTCAAATTCAGAGAACGCTGGTGTCTTCTTTTGGATTCGGTTTTTCTGCTAAGACTTTCCCCAAGGCTCTGTGGCCATTTTTCCTCCATTATGAATGTTCTTTTCCACTCCAGCTCTGAAATGGTATTCCCAGACATTTCTTGGACACATCTATAATTTCCAAATCTTGAGCCTGACGTCTGCTCAGTACCAGGGTGTGTGGTCCCTCTCCATATGGACCCCTGTTTGCTGAAGAGTCCCATGAGCTTTTCAAACTTGGTTAGGACCAAATTAAAACACCCACCCTCTTCCCACCTCCTGCTCCTGCTTGGACCATCTCTACCACCCGTTCCCACTTTCTGCCCCAGCTCCTATCACCACTTAAATGCTCACTCACTCCTTGCCACTCTTTGTCGCCCTCAGGCCTCAAGGCACAGGGCTCCTTCCAACACTCCATGCCCCTGCATGCTGAACCCCATTCTGCTGTCACAGTAGTTGATCCCAACAGGATCAGCACCCACTCATCTGGGCACTCGCCGGTCTGTCCCTGCCTGCACACAGACAAAAGTGGTGAGCTCTCTCGCCTTGGCTGTGTCCCTCCTGCTCACTGATGACTGAATATAACTATCACCTCCTCTAGCAGCCTTCCTTCAGTCTCCCCAGCTCCCCAGCCCCTCAGGGGAGCCCACCTCTTTCTTTTTTAGCATTGCACGTGCTTTGGGGACATGCTGCAATCGATGCTGCACATTCTCCCTTCTCCACACTTGGAATGATTTCCTCAGTCTCAGGCTCCTTGCCTGGTCCAGCTTTGTATTCCACAGTACTTAGTGCAAGATTTGGTACACGGAAGTGCTCAGACCCCCATACTGATAACATGCACTTGTGTGTACATACCTGTAATCCCCCATGCTTGGGAAGCTGGGACAGGAGGATGGCAGGGTCAGGGTCAGCCTGAGCCATATGCTGTGTTTCAGACACACCCGATAGTTCTTTTTTAATTAGGGCAGGGAGGGGAGAAGGAGATGGAAAGAGAGGATTGGAGAAGGAAGAGTGGGTGAGGGAGAAAGGTGGAAGGAGAAGCCGGGCAGCCAGCCATGATACATGGACAATGAACTAAGAAAAGGGTCTGTGATCGCCCAAGAACTGGGCTTTGTGCAGCTTACTTGTCCAAATAATTGCCTTTATTCTGTGCTAAAAATTTTGATCATCAAAAGGAGAGGGGATCATTTTGAAGAAACACAGCTTGAGTTTGGAATTAAATGTGCTCCAGAAGTTACAAGTGTACAAAAGTAGGTAAATTGTATGCAGTGCTTGGGTCTCAGTAACATTGTATTCAACCACAGAACTCTTTATTTGAAGAATTCAAGTGACAGGCAAAACTTCTAATAGAAAAGATAGCAAAGGCTGAGATGCTATGGTTAGATTTAAGAGCTGAGTTTCTCTGAGAAAGCCCTTAATTGATTTCCAAAGTGGGTGTACAAGTTTACATTCCCACCAGCAATGGAGGAGGGTTCCCCTTTCTCCACATCCTCTCCAGCATGTGTTGTCACTTGAGTTTTTGATCTTAGCCATTCTGATGGGTGTAAGGTGAAATCTCAGGGTATTTTGATTTGCATTTCCCTGATGAGTAAGGATGTTGAGCATTTCTTTAAGTGTTTCTCTGCCATTTGATATTCCTCTATTGAGGATTCTCTTTTTAGCTCTGTACCCCATTTTTTAAGTGGATTACTTGATTTGTTGCAGTTTAACTTCTTGAGTTCTTTATATATTCTAGATGTCAGCCCTCTGTCAGATATAGGGTTGGTGAAGATCCTTTCCCAATCTGTAGGCTGTTGTTTTGTTCTGACAACAGTGTCATTTGCACTTTTATGAGGTCCCATTTATTGATTGTTGCTCTTAGAGCCTGTGCTGTTGGTGTTCTGTTCAGGAAGTTGTCTCCTGTGCCAATGAGCTCAAGCTTCTTCCCCACTTTTTCTTCTAAAAGGTTTAATGTGTGTGGTTTTATGTTGAGATCTTTGATCCACTTGGACTTTAGTTTTGTGCTGGGTGATAAGTATGAATCTATTTCAAGATCCAGCTATACCACTCCTACGCATATATCCAAAAGATGCTCGAGCACACAACAAGGACATTTGTTCAACCATGTTAGTAGCAGCTTTATTTGTAATAGCCAGAATCTGGAAACAACCTAGATGTCCATCAATTGAGGCATGGATACAAAAGTTGTGGTACATTTACACAGTAGAATACTACTCAGCAATTAAAAACAAGGAAATCATGAAATTTGCAGGCAAATTGTGGGAACTAGAAAAGATCATCCTGAGTGAACTATCCCAGAAGCAGAAAGACACACACGGTATATACTCGCTTATAAGTGGATATTAGACATATAATATAGGATAATCAGACTAAAATCTGTACACCTAAAGAAGCTAAACAAGAAGAAGGACCCTGGGTAAGGTGCTCAGTCTTCATTCAGAAAGGCAAAAGGGATAGACATCGGAAGAAGGTGAAAATAAGAAACAAGACAGGAGCCTGCCACAGAGGGCCTCTGAAAGACTCTTCCCAGCAGGGTATTAAAGCAGATTCTGAGACTCATAGCCAAACTTTGGGTAGAGTGCAGGGAATCTTATAAAAGAAGGAGATAATAGAAAGACTCTGGAAGGGTCTGGAGCTCTACAAGGAGAGCAACAGAACCAAAAAATCTGGACACAGGGGTCTTTTCTGAGACTGATACTCCAACCAAGGACCATTCATGGAGATAACCTAGAACCCCTGTTCAGATGTAGCCCATGGCAGCTCAGTCTCCAAATAGGCTCCCTAATAAGGGGAACGGGGCTGTCTCTGACATGAACTCAGTGGCTGGCTCTGTGATCACCTCCCTCTGAGGGGGGAGCAGCCTTGCCAGGCCACAGAAGAGTCATGATGAGACCTGATAGGCTAGGGTCAGATGGAAGGGGAGGAAGACCTCCTCTATCAGTGGACTTGGGGAAGGGTCATGGGAGGAGATGAGGGAAGGAGGGTGGGGCTACAGCTGGGATACAAAGTGAATAAATTGTAATAAATAAAAAAAGATTTTAAAAAGAGGAGAGAGAGAGAGAGAGAGAGAGAGAGAGAGAGAGAGAGAGGGAGGGAGGGAGAGAGGGAGGGAGAGAGAGGGAGGGAGGGAGGGAGGGAGGGAGGGAGGGAGAGAGAGAGAGAGAGAGAGAGAGAGAGAGAGAGAGAGAGAGAGAGAGAGAGAGAGAGAGAGAGAGAGAGAGAGAGAGAGAGAGAGAGAGAGAGAGAGAGAGAGCTGAGTTTGGCTCCTAGGTGCTGGAGTTCCAAAGGCAGCAAAGCCAGGTGGATTCCTGTTTCAGAGGCTGGCTCAGACCTAAAAGTTTTCTTTGGTGTGTGCTGCCCCTTAGTGTCAGACTCTGGAACTGCATCTGAGAGCCCTCTCACCTAATACACTTGGTCAGCCCAGAAAACATGCAGCCCTTAGCAGGGGCTTACAAACCAGCCTTAACCTAAAAACTCCAGAAGACACTCAGAAACAAAGTCAACACCAAAGGCTCAGCAAGACTCTCCACCTAGGGACACAGATACGCTGGTGAGAAATGCCCAGAAAGGCTCTCTGTGTCCTCTCCTTGCCTCAACTTGTACTCTTTTTATCTAGGCATGACTCATGACTCTTGCATCCAAGTTAGTGTACAAAGAATAAGGAAATGGAAAGAAGTTTAAAAGAAAGGCTACTGGGGAGAGATGGAGGCTGATGAAATTCACAAACATGAGATTTGTTTTAACTGTTTGTTGTTCGTTAGGTGTGTCTTTTGTCTGTGTGTGTGCCTGGTGCCTGGTGTGGCCAGGAAGCCAAAGAAGTGTTGGACCCTTGGAACTGGAATTACTGAAAACTGTGAGCCATCCCATGAGTGCTGGGACCTGACCTGGGTCTTGTGCAGGATCAGCCAGTGCTCTTAACTGCTGAGCCAAGTCTCTGTCCCAGAGAATTCTTTCTGAGTATGAAGCTTGAAAGTGAGATGAACAAGAGCAAGAAGGGGCTGAAGAGGTGAGGGCCAGCTGTTCACTCATCAGGACTAGAGCTGGGATTTCACAGCCAAGCGAGCATTCCCACACATCTGTAATGCCAGCTCTGAGCGACCTGATGCTCCCTGTGGCTTCCATCCTCAAAGGACACACACATACACACACACTGACTCACTCACACCACAAATCCTTGTCAGCATGAGAAAAAAAAGCTTTAAAAATTGGATTATTTTACCCAAGAAATAGAACTAGCATTAAGAGCACTGAATGTATGGAGGGTTAGGAATAGAGAGATGATCACAGGTTTATTGTCCGTGGTACAATCAGGTAAAGAATAACTTTTAAAATATTGGAAGAAAAGCTGAAGGGACAGTTAAGAACACTGGCCGCTCTTGCTGAAGACCCAGTTTGGGTCTGGGAACCCCTATAGTAGCTCACACTGTTTGTTAACTCCAGTTCCAAGGGACCAGACCCCTTCTTCTGGTCTCCAAGGGCATCAGGCACTTACACACTCACACACGCATGCAGGCAAACACTCAGACACCTAAAATAAAAATAAACAAATCTTTAAAAGCAGATATACACATTAAAGAAACCAAAAATTCCCTAAGCCTCTCTTGAATAAATTTCAATGGCTTCCGGCCATCTCGCCCTGAGATTCTTTCTGGGGGAGGCCACGAGTGTAGTATCACCTGAGTGGAGATGTCTGAAGAGAGTCCTCACACCCTCCAGGCAGGCCAGCCAGCACCCTCTGCCGCTTACACCCTCATGTACTGACCGTGGTCCCTGACTCTGACAGGAATGGAAAACACCTCCCGCTTTGCTTCTGCTAGGATCTCTCCATCTGTGCGGTTAGCCTCTCCTGAGGCAAAGAACTGAGGTGTGTGGAGAGCTGTGGTGGAGGTGGATTCCAGAGCAGTGGGGGCTTCAGGGCCACAACATAGCCTTTCGAGAAACCAGGAACCAAGGCCTCAACTGAACGGCTCCAGAGTTCTTGCCCCTCAGTTCTATGACAACTAATGCAACCTGTTAAATCCTTCCGAGTCCTTTTAGAACGATTCTTCGCGAAATAGTACAATGTAAAAAGATATGACTATTAAGAGAATTTTACAAAACAAAGAGAGAGAGAAATACAGAGAATTTTGCTTGGAACTAAAATGTGACTGATGAAATTTTTATGTGGCTTCAGAAAGAACCTGCAAGTGCTGGAGGAGAGGCTGCTGTGTCCTGTTTCCTATAGCACTGTTCATGGCGACAAGGGAAATAAAAATAAATAAATAAATTGTGGTTGTTTTGTTTTGTTTATTTCTCAGGCATGGTTTCTCTCTCCTAGAACTCACTTTGCAGACCAGGCTCACCTTGAACTCATGGAGATCCACCTGTCTCTACCTCCTGGGATTAAAGGCATCCACCACCACACCCAGCTTGGGAAATGAAAATCTGAAGGAAGAGAAAGGATTCAGAGAGTGATCTTCTCACCATCTGTGTTCTTTTATGGCTCTGAGTGATTTGCCTGCACATATGTAAATGTGCCGTGTGCACAACTGGTGCAGGCTTGGACCGGAAGAGCATGCTGGGTCCCCCAGAACTGAGGTATGCACAGTTGTGAGCTGTCATGCGGGTGCTGGGAACTGAACCCAGTCCTCTACAAGAACAGCTAGTGCTCTTAACTGCAGATCTGTCTCTGAGCTCCCCCCTCAATATCTTAATAAAATTAATGTTAGGCTCCCAAGCCACTTATTCACCACAAACTGTCATTTCTGGGTCACAAAGTGTCGCCTTATGCCACCAAACCCTGCTGTGTCAGAGCTCAGCATTCACTGGACAAGGTCTATTCAATCAGAATGCCTCTGGTTACATCTGAAGCCCCTTGGGAGTCAGTGGGACTTTTCAGGAGAACATTTTCAAGGCATTCAATCCAGAAGTCCAAAAATCCTCCTGTTGCCCCTCTCCAGGATCGCTGTCTCACCCCCCAAGGGACAGGGCCGTGTTAGAGTCTCCCACAAGGGGAAAGGCGACCTGGGAAGCCTCCTGCTTCGTGGTATGAGCCTGTCTTCTGACATGGATGAGTGTTTATATCGTGTCTATGCTTGAGACCATGGGCAATGGTTGTATGGTTCAAAGCAGAAAGGTTGGTTGATAGAGTTTTGAGGCTACATCGTGAGTGGTTCTCCTCCCATAGGCTCTGAAGTGTGGTTTTGGATCTCATCTTTGCAAGCCTTCTCACTTCAAGCCTTCTCTCTCTCTCTCTCTCTCTCTCTCTCTCTCTCTCTCTCTCTCTCCCCACCCCCCTCCAGGTCATGCATATATTTGCACACCACCCAGAGTACAGTGCCTGCCTGGTGAGTTCCCTTTCAGCAGAGTGAATCTCCAGGGAGCCCTGCCCTTGCTCCAGAAAACAGCCCCACTTTCCTCATGGAGAACTGATCTTGCAAGACTGGATTTGCAAGTTACAAACAGCTCACCAAGTTGCAGAGGCGGAGAGATAGTTGTTTGTGTAGAGGACTTTGGAGTTTGTCTCTGCGTTAAGGAAGATTTCTTCCTTCCAGGTGGCTCTGGGTGAGGGGCTAGGCCCAAGATCTCACCTCACCTGCTCCTTCATATTTTAATGTCTAACATCCTCAAAAGACACAGATTTGAGAAAAGGTGCTCTCTCCTCTTCAGGGATGTCCACTCATTTCTTCAAGAGCTCAGAAATAGACTGATGCTGGAGAAATATGGCTCAAAAATCCTTACCTTAGTTCTGAAGTTCATGCAATAAGATAGTCTTCTTGCATTGATTCCACTCCACTGAATGAGCATCAGATTTCTCCTGCTAAATCAAACTTTCTGGTTATAGTTTAATGATCTGTCAGGGAGTGTGTGGCCACCAAGTAGGGCATTTCTCTGGGAGTTTACAACATGGCCATCAGCACTGTTTGCTTTTTACATCATTACTCTTAGGGGGTTTACTTGAAAGACCCTCACCCTCACTTATTTTTTTTCATTATTTATGTATTATTTATACAACATTCTGTCTGCACACAAAATCATACTATAGATGGTTGTGAGCCACCATGTGGTTGCTGGGAATTGAACTCAAGACCTTTGGAAGAACAGCGATTGTTCGTAACCTCTGAGCCATCTATCCAGCCCACCCTCACTTGTTTATAAACATCACTTATGTGTTTGTTTTCATGTTTCTTGAAGCAACGTCTCACTCTGTACCTGGTGCCGACCAGGAACTCACTGTGTGGTCCCACTGTCCTCAGACTTGCAAGAAACTTCAAGTCTCACCCTCCCAAGTGCTAGAATTGTAAGGCAACCATGACTGGCATATACACACAATTTATGAAGTGGCATAAACATTCACATACCAGGCCTAAAGGCTTTCTCTCTTTATTTTGTAACAATAGCTCGGTGTGGTGGTATACATATATACTCTCAATACTTGGGAAGTGGAGGCAGGAGAATCATGAGTTGCAGGCCCCACTGAGCACAAAGAGCTTGAGTTAGGTGTAGGCCACCTAGTAAGACCCTATATCCAAAAACAGAACCAGAGGCAGATACAGTGTTACATTGTCCCGGGACTTGAGAAGTAGAGGCAGGAGGATTACCATAAGTTTGAGGACAGCCTGGTCTATATAACAAGTTCCAAGCAAGCCAGGGCTACATTGGAAGGACCTGTCTTATATGAGCAAACAAACAACAACAATGAAAAACAAAAGGAGCTCTGTTTAATTAGCCCTTACACTGTCACCATTGTCCTTGTGTGATGGGCTCGTGGGGCTTCATTTTCTATCATCCTACCATGCTGGGACTGGAGCAGTGTGAGTGGCCTGTAGCACTGGGAAGAAATGGAGGCTTCCATCACGATGTCACAATACCCAAGAGTCAAAGGGGAAGGATTCTCTTGGCTCATGGTTTCAATCCTGAATCACTGGGCCCCACTGATTCTGGATGTACAGTAATGTAGTACAGGATGTTGGGGGAGAGATACTGAAACACAGCTGTTCAGGTCACGGTAGACCCATAGAGGGAGGAAGGGAGGGAGGGAAGGAGGGAGAAGGGAAGGGAAGGAGTGGAGAACCAGGTCCTAATGAACCCTTCAAAGTCATGGCCCCAGCATGGAAATTTCTCCAGCGACCACCACTTCCCCGAATTGCAGCTACCTCCAAGTTGGGGACAAAGCCTTTAGGACACAGTGTAGCATGTGTCACACAACCTGTGGCATGTGTCAAGAATCCTCTGGGTGTGCACACACTATACAACTGTATTTTGATTGTCTTGCTAGAGAGAGAAACTCCACCCCTGTCCCTATCAACAGATAGTTGGCAAGTTAGATCTGGTCCTGGCAATTCCATTTTCCAACAAGAACAGGCATGACTACTCCAACTTCTGTTAGATAAAAGGTTCAGAAGACGTCATTTTAAAGTTGACCCAGGAAAAAGCAGGCAAAACCAAATAAGGAAGAAATTGCTAGGATCTCACAAAGTTAATTTTTGTCATAAATTGTTTTGGTTGTTTCTGAAGATATTGGGTAAGGACATTCCTGAAAGAAGACCTTAGATTTGGCTGTACATACAGACAAGAATGCAGGAGCTGGCAAGATGGCTCAGCAGGTAAAGGCGCTTGCTGCAGAGCCTGGCAAAATGAATTCAACCCTGAAGCACAGAGGAAGGAAACAATCAACTCCCCCAGGTTGTCTCCTAACCTCCACACACATGCCGGGACAGACCCCCTCTCTCATCACACACGTGCATGTGGGCACACAAATAAATGAACAAAGGGGCTGGAGAAATGGCTCAGTGCTGAAGAGCATTCATCCTTCTCAAAGGACCAGTGCCCATAGGGTGGGCCACAGGTGTCTGTAATTCATTCCAGAGGATGGAACACCCACTATGGACCTCTGAGGATGCCAGGCATACATGTGGCACACACACACACACACACACACACACACACACACACACATTCATATATATATTCACGCAAAACACTTATACTCATGATTTTTAAGCCTTTAAAAATAACTGATGTAAAAAAATTTTAAAGAAAAGAATGGGGTGGACCTGACGCCCAAGAGGAAGCAAGCCCAGAGTACAGCCAGCCTCACACCACTGGGTTTTACACTGCTCCCTTCCGTCATTTCTCAAAGCTTCTGTGACTTCTTCCTGTACTGGTTTCCCTCCAACCCTTCTCATTCCCACTAGTTCCTCTCTAGCTTCCTTAGGAACCTAAAGTCTTCTCCACCACCCGGACGGCCATATCTGCTGTTATTCAGCTTGATGGTTTTCCCACCAACTTTGCGTCCCGACGTCCAGGACATCCAGCTCTCGAGGTCCCTACGCTGAGGACCCGGAGTGTCCAGTGCTGCTGCCCGTCTGCCCACTTGGACTTAGGGCCCCTGTCACAGCAGCGCAACTCACAGCCCAGCCTTTGCCTAGCTTAGTCTTCTGTTCACACCCAAACAGGGAAATTGGATTGTGCGAGGCTTTTATTGCCTTTTCCTTGGACTTGACTCAGTTTTGATTACAAACCTTCCAAGGACGGCTGTTAGCCCACACTTTGTCGTTTCTGTGTCCCCACAGTGTTGTCAGAGTTACAGAGTCTCCTTCCTTTCTCTCTTTCACCTCTAGCATGCTGGCTGTCTTCTCTGACCTGTCCCTTCATGGCCACAAGTCTGGTCATTCATACCTGGGCCACCTCTCTCTGTTTCTAGGAAGTACTGTGAGAATTCCAAATATTTCTCAAGCTTCTTGTAAATTTTCTAAAAGTCATTCAGATTGACCAGGCCAGACTACTAGTTCCTGAATGATATCATACTGGCTTCCCCTATGAGTTTTTTAAGGTTGATTTTTAATTGCTTAAAAAATGTGATGTGTATGAGAGCTTGTCTGCAAGTGTGTGTGTGTGTGTGCGCGCGCCTGACACAGAAGAGGACATTGGCTCCCCTGAAACTGGAGTAAGCTGTCATGTGGACGCTGTGAACCAGAGCCCAGGCCTCTATAGGAGCATCCAGTGCTCTTAACTGATGAGCCATCTCTCCATATTTGCTGTAAACTCATTGGAGGGGGGAGGAAGGTTGAAAATTGATTTTTTTTTCATACAATTTATTTTATTTACGGTCTCACCTGCCCTAACTCCTCCCAGATCCTAACCACCCAGTCACCCAAATCCACACCCTTTCTTGCTCTTGTTAGGTGACCATCAACCATCTAAAAAAGTTGCTATAATAATAAAGTAAAATAAGATAAAATAAAAGCAAACAAAACAGAATAAGACAAAACATTTTTTTTAAATGAGCCAGAGAAAAAGCACAAGAAACACATAAAGACACACAGGCACATAGCATTCGTACATATACAAATCCTGTAAAAACACAAAATCAGAAATCATGGTACATAAGCAAAAGAGAACTCAAGGGTACTGCTGGAGGCTTTTTGTCTCCTGATGTTTTGTCTGGGCTTTTTTTTTTTTTAATCTTAGAGGATGCTATGAATACTTAAGCAGCTGTGCTTTGGGGAAATGACACTGACCACTGTCTGATTGCATCCACTCTGGGAACAGGGGTTTGAACAAATCAAACCCCTGTTTGGTCAAACGCTGAGAGGTCTCTGGGGGAGAGGCCTTCAGACTGTTGTACTGGAAAGAGTCCTGACTTGCTGGACGCAGTCCTCCTATGGCCAGGACAACTCACACACTTGCAGCACGGGTCCTGTCCAGCCGCTAACAGTAGGTGTAGCCCTGGCACCATTCTCAGGCACGGCAGGCTAAAATGCGCGTCCACAGGTGGAACAATTGCTCTCCACTTGCTTTTATTTGGCGACGCTTGATGTGGGTGTGAATTAGAAGAACAGTCTAGCAAGGTAAGTGGCAGGCATCTGACACTGCTTCAGGGCTGGAGAAACAGTCATGGCAGGGACTGTGGTAAGCTGGAGAGTTCCTGACCTTCCGAGGCCTCAGATCTGGGTTATTGTTGCCAGATCAGAATATGATTCAAAGCTCCTAAAACTTCTGATTTAGAAAAGGTCAAAATGTTTAACATGAGAGAGAGAGAGAGAGAGAGAGAGAGAGAGAGAGAGAGAGAACATAGCAGGAAAACAGGAACAGGTCAACCAAACAGTAGAGCTGAGTTAAACTTTGTCAGCTTGTGACTCGTGTTTTCTTAAAAGGGGAAAGTGGGGACCCAGGCAGCAGTGGTAATATTGGGGGGGGGTCTTTAATCCCAGCAGAGGCAGGAGGATCTTTAAATTCCAGGCCAGCATGGTCTGCAGAATGAGTTCTAGAACAGTCAGGGCTACACAGAGAAGCTCTGTCTGGGGGAGGGAAAGCTGGGAGGGGCAGCTGGAGAGATGACTTAGTGGTTAAGAGCATTTGCTGCTCTTATAGAGGACTCAGATTCAATTCTCAGCATCCACATGGCAGCTCACAACTATCTGTAACGCCAGGTCCAATTGATCCAATGCCCTCTTTCGGCCTCTACAGGCACAGCATACACATGGTGGGCAGATGAATACACATAGACAAAGCACTCATACACATAAAATAAAATAATAGTAAAAATCACAAAGGTTGAGTATTTATTTATGTGGCTGTGTACAGGCACATGTGGGTGGCGCAGAAGCCAGAAAAAGGTGTTAGAGTACAAACGTTTCTATTTCCTCAATGAGGGAATAGGATGAGAGCCGTTGCCAAGTCTTTCCAGCTCTTTCTGAACTCTTCCTGGCTGGTTCAACTCAGCTGTTCTGGCCCAAACTCCTCTCCAAGCCGACAGATTCAAACTAGCTTCTCTTGACTTCTGACTGAATTGCTCTGCCTGGCCTCAAGCTAATTCTGGCAATGTGTTTTAATCTTCTGGCTCCTTCTCATTCTCTGTCTTCACCTGTGTCTAGCTTGTTCTCTCTGCAGCCTGTCTCTGTAAAAGAGTCTTGGTTTAAAAACAAAACAAAACAAACAAACAAACAAAAAAAAAACTGTTGGTAAAAGAAACTCTCCTCTCAGCCGGGCATAGCGGTACACGCTTTTAATCCCAGCACTCCGGAAGGCAGAGGCAGGCAGAACTCTGTGAGTTCAAGGCCAGCCTGGTCTACAAAGTGAGTTCAGGACAGCCAGGGATACACAGAGAACACTTCTTGTCTCTCCCTGTGCTGCCTTTAAGCAGCCTCTCTTTCCTGTCCTGTTCTCACGAGAGTTGGAACGTCCTATCTCTGATTCATTCTGTCAAATCTTTCTCTGATCTGTCATTTTGTCTACCCCTCAATAGACATTATTTTCAGACTAACCTTACCTTCATTGTTTGGGACTATAGGTGTGTACAAGGGCATGTCCGTGTTCCAGCCAGATGATATTACAAACCAGAGTGTGTCTGCATTTCAGCCAGATCTCATAGACTAGAAGGTCTTTGGATGTGATCCCTATGTTGCTGGGTTAAAACTCCGCTACATTAGAAAAATTGGAGCTGGAGTTGTAGGTATTTGTGACCCTTGGTGTGTGTGCCAGGAACCAAACTCTGTTCAGCCAACACTGTGACCACTGGACCTTCTTCCCAGCCCTGGGTTTCTTGAGGTTTATTTACTTTTTCCTCCTCACTTTGAGATCCCACTTTTGGTTTCCTTTATCCTTCCTCTCCTATGTAAATTATAGATCTTATTTTATATCTCACTTTATAACCCATCTGGGACAGAACAGAACCTAAGCTGGAACCCAGGACCTCTCCAGTTTAGACAGCTCCTCAGCATCTCAGCCTCCAAGTCACACTAACCCAAATTTACTATTCCCAATCTCCAGCCCCTCTGTTCTACTCCTGAGGACTCTCCGAGCCCAGTCCTTGAGGCCCGGACTCAGTGCCCTGGACTGAGCAGGAGTACTGTGCTCAGCCCTGCACCTCCTCTGCTCCTCTTTAGCACCTCCCACCCTGCTGCAGGAAGCTCTCCTCTCCCCCCAGCCTTTACCCTGGGTAGGCTCCACCCCACATCTCTGCCCAACTCTGCTGCTTTCATTGCCTCCACCTTAGGCCCTGCTCCAGAACACTCCATTCAAAGCTCATGTGCAAGTCAGTCCAAGGAATCCTACAGTTCCAGCATACCCAGCCCCCCAGCCAGTAATCCTCACCTGCACTAGGCTAAACAAAAAGCAACACTGAATGTACACAAAGGGCCTAAGTCTACTGTAGATGCTTCAAATTCCATTTCTTCATTTCATTTCCCTCTCAAAACTCTTACGGAGAATCACTGGCCCTGTTTTGAAGATGACAAAACCACAGAGAACACATGTGGCTGTCCCGTTACAAAGTGAAGGTTTGAACCCGAGAACCCTGGTGCTAGGAACACTGGTGCCAGAGGAAGTTGGGTTTTACTCTCAGGGAGTCTCATTTCCTAGGAGACCCAGTGCCCAGTGCCCTCCTGTGCTATGTGCTCAGGGATTTATAGGTTGTAGGTCGTGAGTTAGAGCACTTCCTGCTTTTGCTCCCTGTAAGAAACAAGCTTGCTTGCAGGCCCTGAGGGTAACCACTGCTGCCACCCACCAGACCTGTGCTGATCCCAGCCAGGGCTCCAGGGTCTTTTCAGCTACCTGCAGGAAAAAGGCAGGCTAGGGGCTGCCCCCAGGGACCAAGATAAGAGTTCGCCCTTACCTCTGCCCAGCTTTCAGGGAAAGTTCTTTTGTGGAAGATATCTGTTTCTTATAGTGGTTGAAACTTGCAGGGAAGACTATAAGGGGGTGGGGAGCTGGTCCACAGAGTGGGAGGAGAGTGACCGAAGGCTTTCTTTCTGCAGGTTAGAAGAGGGAAGAATGGAGAGACAGAAACAGAGAGATGGGTACAGAAAGGGGGAAACAGCCTAGGACAAGAGGTTCTGTGGTGTCCTCTAGAGTCACTTTGCTGTGGCCTTTTTGCTGGTGACATTCCAGCTTCGTTGGCTTTTGTTTCACCAGAGAAAATCAATTTTCTGTCCAGATCAAAGGACTCAAAATGTGTATAAGTTGATGTGTGGTATCCAAACTATAGAGTCCAAACCATAGAGTGATAAGTGTGTTGGGGGGAAGGGGTAAATTAATAGACCCAGACAGCACTTTTGAAGAGAGGCATTGGCACCCAGCCAAGCCTGATGCAGACCTGCAACCCTGGTTGTGGAAGGCTGTAGCAATAGACCTGGGCTACTGCAGTGAGTTCCAGCTCACACCAAGATCCTGTCTAAGGGGTTGGGGGATGAGGAGGTAAAGGGGGAAAGAAGGCACATGTCAAGGGCCAGCATTGCCAGAAACATGTGTTTCTGCATGGTAAATGCTGTCTGGTCCACTCAACCTGGGGCGGTTTGTTCCTGTCTCCAGATGCCACACAGGACAAGAAGAAATAAGAACTTCAGCATTCCGTAAGTGGTAAGTGGAGAGCTGACTATATGCCTGGAGTTCCTGGTCAGCCAAGCTGGCATGTCCTGCCGGATGCTTTTGCATTTTCCAATTCTAGATGTGACCAGCAAGTTCCAGACTGTGGGAAGCCCTACACACAAACAGTTTCATCAGCAAGTACATTTCAAGAGGAGAAAAGAGCATCCCTTCAGTTGTAGAGACTCAGCAGCGTGACGACTGAGCTCTGGGTTCTGGTGTGAAAAGATAAAAGCAACCATCACCTGTCATCCAAGACAGGCGGGAACCTGGACATGGACAGACCCTTGCTATTAAGGACCTTGGGCTGTGGGTGTTGTGGGGGTGAGTGATACAGTTCCCTTGCAATTCTAGTTCTGCATAGCATCAAACTTCTTCACCACCTGATTTAAGCAAGCAGAAACATCCCAGGAAAAAATACCACCATTTCTTCACCTGATTTAAGCAAGCAGAAACATCCCAGGAAAAAATACCACCATTTCTCTCCCTGCATGGCATTCCTCTTTAAACTGCAGGTTCGGGTAAGTCAATTGTGTTTTAAACAAAGTCACCCCCTTCGCAGACCTCTGGTTAGAGGAAAACATGTCTTTCACCTGGGAGCTGTGGTGGGTACTTCTAGTTCAATGAGAGAAAGCAAACACGTTAAATCTGGGTCAAGATCTTACACTCATAGCACACATGACATGGTTGAGTCCCCTCTGTGGGTCCCCAGAACACTGGTTGTCTAATAACTGTGTGACCCAGTACTAGACTCCTGGCCACCCTAGAGTCCAGTTTGAGAAACCTACCCCTACCAATTCGGCTGCTCTCTTGTTTGATGATGCAGGTGTTCATCCATGACTACCAGGAGATGAAAGAAGAAACTGGGTACGTGGTGAAGGGCCCAAGCAGCTGTGCTGCAGCAGCTGTGCCACCATGACAGGCTTCATAAGATACTGTAGGCCTGAGTTTCTGAGATCTTGTTCCTATTTCTCAGAACATGAAACTATAGTCCATGGACATAAGATGCAATAACTCAATAACCTCCCTAAAAATCAGAAACAATAGTTTAGTAACCACCTTAAAAAGTCTCTAAGCACTTGACCAATCAAATTAAAGGTTAGTTAGAAACCTTTGCTTAGTTAGTCAAAATGATATTGTCACCTGGGCACTTTTTGGTAGCACTCTTTGTTACTTGGCACACCTTGTTACCTGGACACTCCATGAAGACCCCTGCCCAGCCCCTAGATCAGCACCAAACAGTTTATGGCAAGCTTGCTTCTGCTACATGCGAACCAATCATGTAGCTGAAAGTCCCCAGTCCTTGCTCAAACCGTAATAAAAACCCAGTTTTCCTGCTACCCAGGTGCCCCTCCCTACCCCACTGCGTTGGATGGTAGAGAGCCTGAGCTTGAGCCCTAAATAAAGGCTCCTTGTTCTTGCGAAGGTGCTCTGTGTTCTGGTGGTCTTCGGGGTCTTCAAGATCTGGGCATGACGCATGGGCGCTACAGTAGTTACATTAACAAAAATGCTTTGTGCCCAAGCCAGGCACCTCAGCCCAGAGAGGCCGGGCTCTTAGATGGGGAGAAGAAAAGCCTACTACAACATGCACACACAACTTCAGTCGTAATGCTTTCAGTGCCAGGCATGTCTGCAGTGTGGTCTATAGAGAAAAAGGGCTTCTCACCTCTGAAAGAAAGGATATTAAAAAATCTTGGCCCTCCTAGAGGCTATGTGGCATCCTCTCGAAATTGCTGTCCTCCATCGCTAGGTTCCTGACCTGGCTGCCCAGCAAATGGCCCTAAGACCAGTGGGGCCTGTTGATATTCTGATGACATATGCTACTTCCTGAGAGTCCATGGTAAAGAAGGAATAGACAACTCAGACCCACAGGTTGATGGAAGACACCAGAGGGAAAAATCATTCTCCTAGAAATAACTAGCAGGAACTAACCTTCAACAGGCTACTGGTTTGGAATCCACAAAACTTTCTGAGTTGCTCAGACCGAGATATGTTATACATAGACTAGACACCCTATCATGGGATGTCTCTGCCAGATGCCAGGTTTGTGCTCAAGTGGATCCAAAACAGAGAGCCTTTACCCAGGAAGAGCTCCAAATAAGAGACCAACACTTGGACGAACTCTGAGAAAACTGACTTTTCCAAGATTCGGCCTGCTGGGGAGGATAAAAGTACTTGCTAATTTTTAAAGATAACTTTTCAGGGTGAGTAGACGCATTCGCCACCCAGGCTGAAACTGCTCAAAGAGCAGCTCAAAAGCTCCTTCAGGAACTGGTCCCCTGATTTGGCCTCCGGTTATGAGATTATTTGGAAGACCTTCCCCACTGCTTCCCAGGCTCAGAAACCAGCAGTTAGCAGAACTTGCTAGCGTTCCTCTTTCAAGTCTCCACAGGCCCTCCAGTTCTCCACACGGGCTGTTCATTGAACTGTCTGAGAGACCCCGCCCCCCTGAGCCTACCAGCGGCTTCCCCTTGTTTGAGTGCAGTGATACCAGCTGATCAGGTGACTAGTCAAGGGCCCTGAAACTAACCTGGAAAGGACCATACAAGGTGATTCTCTCCACACCTACGGCTGTGGGGACAGCTGGCATTACACCATGGATGCACCACACCCAGACTGAGCAATAGGAAGCCAGGGCACTGCTGCCAGATGTCTCTGTTCTGTGGACCCAGTGAAATAAAGTTTCCCTGGGCCCAGGACCCTTCCATTCCCTGCCCCTCCCTCTCCCCGACCTCCTCCTGAGTCTTATGTTTTGCATTATGGATGTGAATACAGGGCTATGGTCCAACCCCCACTACCTCCAGGCCTGGACTGGAAACTGATGAAGACGGATCCAGGAAAGGCATTAGCTAGTGTGATTACAAAGCAGCAATCCATTCCAGACTGACTTTTACTTGCTGATGCCCACTTTAAGGGTCTACTTGTATGGGGAAAGAAAAGATATGGGAATTTATATTTTGAGATAGGAATACAGAGTTTACAACTTTATGCACACCCTGAAGCTGGGCCCCCTAATTGCCAGAAATTTCCACTGGGGAAAAAAAAAAAAAACTGGGGTTGTAACACTGAGCCTTCCTGAAAATTTCCTTTAAAAGATTCTGGCCTTTGGGAAGCAGGAAAGACTGGAATCAAAAGACCCTATGCCACAGGAAGGAACCCTGAGGATAGAGTAAATCATTTCCAGACAGAAATCAAGCAGGATTTCTGGTTATGCTTAAACTTCTGCCCCTGCACTGCACAGGGACAGGAGGCACCGAGCAGGCCGCCAGCCCACTGACGGACAGAGCTCACTGTGGCTGTAGGCAGCCCAAAGTAATATCGGAGGACTTGTAAGGGGCTGAAACACCTCAGATACAAACCCTTCACCTCGGCACTCTTCACCTTTATGCTATTCTGCCGTATGGGTGAACTCAGCCGGACAACAGCCCCGTTGGGCCTCTGAGATGCGCATGTGGTAACGGTTTGACTAGACACGCCTCTTCTGCGGCTGTCCCAACTAAGCAGAGGGTCTGGTCAGCACAGAGAGGGCTTAACTTTCAGCTTCTGAAGAGAATCAGGATTGGAGAGTCTTAGACTTCTGTGAGATAAAGGAAGCCATGTTTGGCTTTGAGAGAACCCTGTCGTTTCTAGGCTGATTGATGAGGAGTAATTAGAGAAAAATCTTGCTATGGTGGAAGAAATAATCGGTACAGTCTCTGTTCTCTTGGTACCCCTGCTAAAGCACTCTGTTACCAGAACTGGCTGGCCCTTTAATTCTCATTCTGATTTGATTAACAGTGAGCCCTTGCATCTTAAAGTAAAACAGGATGAGTCCATGATTTGACTCATTCTCTGAGACTAGTAGGGAATGTGACAGGCCCCAGACCTTAGCAGGCCCCCAGGTCTTAGCACAACTGAGGCCATGATGGAAGTGCCGTTCAGGCCACAAAACTCAGCACGTAGACAATGAAAACAAAGACCTAAATCCACCAGAGTTCATAGTTCTGGGGAAGTCTGTAAATGGACTAATCTTGCTTTTTGGTTTCTGTAGTTCTGCTTCTGGTCAACTGTTCTTGTTAACTGAAGTATGTCAACCCAGAATGTAATTTTTGTACTTAAAAAGCTCACCCTGAAAAAGGCACAGTGCTTCCCTGGGATTCCCCAGTGCCCAGTGTGGTCACCAGCCAGCTAATAAAGAATATCTATTGGCTTGAATCCATGTCTGCGCAATCTTCTCTGGTGGGTCCCCGCAACAGCAGAAAGTAGACAAAGTCCCCTCCAGGGTCCCAGGTGTCTTCTGAAAGAGCTCCAAGCTGGGCTAAAACTGCTTTCCCAGGATTAGCTAATTAGTCTGCTTAATGCTACACAGAAACTCTAATTAAACTTTTCACGGTTAAGTCACTCACCCCAGGCTACATGGTAGAGCAAGGTGAGAGACTTGGCCTAATGTTGAGGATTAAGCCTTGCTCTTAAGGTGAGCTGGCCAGGGCCCAGGGCTGAGCCTCTCAGCCACATCCCCATACCCTCCACAAATGGAGCCTTCTAGAGGTACAAGATGGCCACATGAAGCACTTTTGAAGAACCTACCCAGACCTTATGTTTTATTTCAATAGCACATAGAAAAATGGGACCACATTTCCCACGAGTCTCTGTCTTGTCTGACCGTATCCTCTGCCATTGTGATGCCATCATGCCTTAACTGGGAGGAGTGACAGGTAAATGTGTATGAAACAAAAGAAGTAAACAACTTCCTGTCTTCCCAGCTGCTCACACTCCTGCATGATCATTGCGTTAGAACGTTAATTTCATTTTGGTAAATACCAAGAGTCTATTTGGGTCTGGAAAGATGTCTCTGCAACCCAGAGCACTGGCTGCACTCCTGAGGATCTAGGTTCAATTTCTAGCATGAACATGGTGGCTCACAGCCATCCGTATCCATAACTCCTCTCCTGCCTCTGCAGAGACCAGGCTTGCACGTGGTGCACAGATCTGCATGCCGACGAAACATGCACACACATAAAATTAAATGAAAACGAAAAATATCAAAATAGACACGTTATTGGCAGGTCTATGCAACACCCCAAAGAGGCAATTTACTATGGTCAAAATCACGTATGTCATTTACCCAGAAATTCCATTTCTAGAGTGCAGAACACGCAAAGATGTCTCAGTGTTTAAGAGCGCTTGCTGCTATTGTTCGACTTCAGTTCCCAGCAGCCATGTGGGCACCATACACATGTAATACACAGCAAGACATGCCGACAACACACATACACATAGAAATGTTAAATATATAAATATTTTCCTAAATTAAGAAAAACTCTGGAATGATTCCAAATGCCTTACTTGCCTCTTCTGCTTGGATGTCTACAGACATCTCAAACTCAGTGTGTGGTTAGACATGGTTGAGTACGTCCCTTTTGAGGTTTGGGTCTAGAAGTTCAGCCATGAGCGTGGCAATGTGTTGAAAAGTAGTAGAACCTTTAAGAGATGGGAACACCCCTCCCCCCAAAAAGAAGCCAGGTGGTAGTGGCATATACCTTTAATCCCCACACGTGGGAGGCAGAATCAGGCAGATCTCTGTGAGTTCAAGGCAGCCTGGTCTACAGAGTGAGTTCCAGGACAGCCAGGGCTACACAGAAGAACCCTGTCTCAAAAAACAGAGAAAGAGAGAGGCCAAGTGAAAAGCAATTAGGTTATTAAGGTACCATCTTCAGAAAGGACTTAATACAGTTCTCTTGGATCCTGGTTAGTGCCTACAAGAGCAAGCTAAAAGAGGGAGTCTGGGCCCTGAGTCTTTTCTGTATACCATCTCTTTTGTATACCTTCCTGCCATTATGACACCATCCACCATATAGCCCTTACCAGAGGCTGAATCAATCAAGCTGATCTTGGATTTGTGGACTCCAAAACTGTGTGTTAAATACACACACTGTGTATTTAAACCTGTATGCTAACCCTCTTTTCTTTATAAAACACACTACCTCAAGTATTTTGTTATGGTAACAGAAAAACGACCAAGGCATTTGAGACTAAGCCATGGTCAAACAGAACACTTGATTTTCAACTTCTGAAGCTGCTCACACCACCATCATCTTTAAGCACAAAATTTAAGTGCTCTCTCTAACCTTCCTCCCCAATATCAGTTAGCTTATCCCCAAAATGTAGCTTTTCGTCTTCATCATTACCCATATTCCAGCCCACATCAACTCTTGCTTGGACCACTCTGAACTGTTCTCCTCTCACTTGCCCTCATCAAGCCGCACCCAAGCCAGTGGCCTTTTAAAGACCAGAAAATAACTGTACGTTGTCTCGCCAAGAATGAGAGTCAAGCTTCTTACTCTTGTACAAAACTCTTCAACTCCCAGCACTTGCAAAGCCCTATAGCCTGCCTGCTCACATTCTCATTCCTTACTTGTTCCTATCAAGCCTTGGTTTCGGGTCTACCCACGGCCTTACGGTCCCTCATACCATGTTGTGGTTCGGATCTGGAATTTCCCCACAGGCTGATGTGTTTGCATGCATGGTCTCCAGGTGGCCCTGCTTCTTTGGTGGGTTGTAGAACCTTCAAGGCACGAAGCACTAATGGAAGAAGTGGTTGGTGTGGGCACGCTATTCAGTGTGGCCCTGACCCAGATCCCAGTTTTTGCCCTGTCTCTGCTTTCTCACTGTAGACTTGATGTGACCAAATGCCTCAGGCTCACGCTACCATGTCTCCTAGTGTGGTAGACTTTCTCTCTTCTTAAATGTAGGCCAAAGCAATCCCTTCCCTCTTGTGTTGCCTCTGGTTGGGTATTTGGTCACATCCATGAGAAAAAGGAGCTGCTGTATGTGGTACTCAAACTTCACCCTCAGATACGACCAGTCCCCAGTACAGAACACACACAGCATTCACCCCTAGCGTTGACTGATACTGGGTATATGTCAGGGTCTCTTTCTCTCTCCAATCAGGAAGTAAATTCCACAAGAACAAGATTCTTGCTCTATTTTGTTCCCTGCAGTATCCTTTAGAACCTAGAACATGACTGGCACAAAGAATGGGACACTAAGCCAGGTGGTGATGGCACACACCTTTGATTCCAGCACTCAGGAGGCAGAGGCAGGCTCATCTCTCAGTTCAAGGCCAGCCTTGGCTGCAAAGTTCCAAGCGACAGCAAGGGCTACACAGAGAAACCCTGTCTTGAAAAAACAAAAATAAAACAAAACAAAACATAGGAGAATATTAGATGAACAAGCACTCAAGATAGTTATGTAGGTATTGTTTATATAGTGTTCTGTAGATCACAGTGTGTGTTTGTGTGTGTTTGTGTGTGTGTGTGTGTGTGTGTGTGTATAATAGATAAAGCCATTTAAAATAATGGGGCAAGTCTACAAATGCTAGTGTGATGATTATGTCAGAGATGTGCTCTCATACAGTGTAGAAGCCAGGCTCCAAATCAGGCAGTGACCTTCTCTGCTTACTGGTGCTCCTTGGAAGTCTCTGCCTATGCTGAGTTGTGGCTAGTCTGTATAACAGTTAGGGTAGGGTGGAAGTGATGATGTCCACTGTTTTTCTGGGTCACCTGTTTCAGGGGAAGCCGGCCTTTGTGCTGTGAGCTCACTCCAGCAGCCCTGTAGAGAGGAGGAACAGAAACTCGCGGGCAGCAGCGGCACTTGCAGCACTGTGAGTGAGCCACACTGGCACTGTGCCCACAGGCTTCAGAGATGCCTGCAGCTGACATCATCACTGTCCAGGAGCTCAGCAGCCATCACACCAGACCCTACGGTAGACTCAAGAAGGTCAACTGCTCCTGACTTCATGAGCTCAGAAACTGCATGTTAATAAAGGGTTGGTTAGGCCACTAAATTCTGAGGCGATTTATGAATAAATAGTACTAGGAGGTGGTATAATTCAGATATAAATATGGATATGATCACATGCCTGTCCGTGCACAGAACATTTCAAAGTGTATACAGAGGGGACAGTTGGGTTTTGATTCGGGTGGTTAGGAAGAGCTGTTTAGTTTTCAGTATATACTTTTATACTATCAGGGTTTTGTTTGGTTTTTTTTTTAAATATAAACCACTTGATGTGTATTTTTAAATTTGATTATTATTATTACAATTTATTCACTTTGTATCCCAGCTATAGCCCCTCTCTCATCTCCTCCTGGTCCCACCTCCCTTTGATTTGTAATTTTGAAGCTTCCTCTTTTTAAAGGTGTGCGATAGTTTGAATAAGAATGGCCTCTGCAGCCAGTCCTGAAGATACCTGATAAAACAGGGTCAGATGAAAGGGGAAGAGGTCCTCCCCAATCAGTGGACTTGGAAAGAGGCAGGGAGGAGCTGAGGGAGGGAGGGTGGGGTTGGAAGGGAATGAGGGGGCAGGATACAGCTGGGATACAGAGTTAATAAAATGTAACTAATAATAAAAAATAAAATAATAAAAAAAAGAATGGCCTCATAAGCTCATGTGTTTGAATACTTGGTCACCGGGTCATGGCACTATTTGAGATGGATTAGGACGTATGGCCTAGTTGGAGTACAAGTAACCTAATTGGAGAGAGTGTGTGCCTGGGAATGGGCTTTAAGGTTTCAAAAACCCACGCCAGGCCCAGTGTCTCTCTCCTCTGTGAGGCTCAGAGCGTCACTCTCAGTGCTGCTCCACCGCCACGCTTGGCACCATCACCTCTGCCATGATGACAATGACCTGACGATGAACATAGCCAGCTTCCACTTACCCTCTTTCTTTTATAAGAGTCGCTGTGGTCATGGCGCTTCCTCACAGCAGCAGGACACTGATGAAGACAGGGTAGAAGCAAGAACCAGACATAGTGGACCAAACTCTGTGGTCCCAGAGCATAGGAGGCTGACACAGGAGGGTGCCACGAGTTCAAGACTGATGGGCTGTGTAGTGACATTCAGATCAGCCCGAGTTAGTGTAAGACCCTATCTCAAAGAGAAAAATAAAATAAAACAAAAAAGGTAAACTGTAAGTAGTTTAATCCCAGCACTTGGGAGGCAAAAGCAGGAGGATCGTTGTGAATCTGTGTCCAGCCTGGTCTACATAAAGACTTCTAGGCAAGTCAGGACTACATGGGGACCCTGTTTCAGAAGAAAAAATAATATGACCAAAACCAAAGCTGAACAAATAGGCAAGCCATGAGAAGTTGAGAAGAATTACCCACATGGCGTCTCTACCTACCTGTGTTTCTGTTGTTGTTTCGACTTTTGGGTTGGGGAGGGCTGTTTTTTGTCTTGTTTTGGTTTTGTGTGTATGTATGTGTGTGCCTGCTTGTCTAAGTGTGTATCATATTTGTGCAGCACCCACAGAGGCCAGAAGAGAACACTGGATCACTTGGGACTGGAGTTCTATGCAGCTGTGAGCCACCTGATGTAGGTGCTGGGAGCCTGACCTAGGTCCTCTGCAGAAGCAGGGGTGCTCTTGCTGTCTCTCCAACCCCCACCTGTCTTTTCTGGGTTTTGCTCGTTTGTCCTTTTGTTGGTGGTGGTTTGAGACAGGCTTTCTCTGTGTAGCCCTGGCTTTCCTAGAGTTTTGTAGAATTGCCTCTGCCTCCAGAGTGCTGGGATTACAAGCGTGCACCACCACGCCCAGCAGTGTTTTGGTTTGGTTTGTTTTTTTTGGTTTTGCTTTGTTTTGTTTTTTGATTTACCATTCTCAAAACTCAACTTTGGAGTTGCATGTTTTAAAGGCTTTTGAGAAGCTTAAATTCTAGCAAGCTGAATTTCTTTTTTTTTCATTATGTGCATGTTTGTGTCTGAGTTTATGAGTTTGATGTGCACTGTGTGTGTGTGCAAGTGCAGAAGAGGGCGGTAGTCTCCAGGAACTGGACTTGCCAGTGGTTTTGAGTCACCAGTGTTGGTACTGGGAACCAAAACCTCATCCTCTCCAAAAGCAATCGGCACTTTGCGATTTTAAGCCTAGAGCTATTTCTCTGGGCCTTCTTTTTGGTATTCATTTATTCGCTGAGAACACCAACCTCATTGACTGGGCGGATGCTCATTTGCAGTTAATAATGTGACGATGCTGTGATGTTTGTGGGACAAGTGACCCACTCACACTGCTGTGGTGAAATGGTGGTCAGCCCAGAGTTCCAGAGGGAGCCTGCAGGCTATGTCTGTGCAGAAAGTGTCCCACAACTCTGGACAGAGCCAAACTCTCTCCAGTGAAACACACACACATACAGAGAGACACGCAGACCTGGAAATCTCCATATTCTCCACTAGGAAAAGACAAGAGCAGCTCACACCCAAACCTCGGAACCTCCACTCTTCTTTAAGAAAAGCGTTTCTTTGGTGTGCACCCTATGGTCCCACTTTATACAGAAACATGTAGCAGGCATCTTTGTGAAGTCTCAAAGTTTGAGTAATGTGGACAGTCTTGATTCCTGACCTGGGGCTCAAGGGAGGCCTGGACACCTGTCTTCCACTCAGATGGCGCTAGAGCGTCACTTTCAAATCACAGACAAGCTCTCCAGCAAAACTCCAATGGTGACTGCCCTTGATTCTAATGTATTCAGTTCTTCCCAGAGCCTCAAAGGGTTAAGGTTTCAGAAATAAAGTTGTAATCATTGAAGTATGCACACAGATGAGATTATAACCCCAGGGGCTCATGAAATCTTGATAGCCAGGAAATTAATTACAATTCTGAAACTCTTACTACAAATAACTAAAACAAAACAAGGAAACGCACAGGAAAATCACTTCAGTGAAGTCAGCTTTGTACTTTGGCCTGAACAGCAAGACAAGTTCACACTTGCTTTCAAACTAAGGGGGCCTTCTCAGTAAATGACTCAGGCAGGGCAAAACATCCTTTCTCAGTTAACACTCCGGTCCTGTGGACAAGTCAGATGGGGCAGTCCTGCGCACAAAAGCAAAGATGTCCGCCTCCAAGGTGCCTCTGCTCAGGGCTGGGCTCCTTCTATCTCCAACCAAGGGTCTAGATCAAGACCAGAAGCTTCCAAACCACCCCTCAATGGCAAAAGAAGCAAAACTGCCTAGCAGTGGTGATCCTTGTACTTGGGAGAGCTAGATGATCTCTCTGAGTTTGAGCCTGGTCCACAAAGTGAGTTCCAGGCATCAAAAAAAAAAAAAAAAAAAAAAAAAAGTGAAGTAAAACTAATCTTTTGACTCTTTCTCTTCTCAAATTATTTCTTGTATTTGCCTCTTTTTTTTTTTTCTTTCAATAGTATAAAGGTCAGCCCAAGCCCTTTTAGTCAGCAGTGATCAAAATCTCTTTGCCATTTTAACAGATGTCCAAAGACTGGGGGACAAACCAAGGAAAGTAACTGTTATGTTTGTATGATTTTATTTTTACTTTACATATATTGGTGCTGTGTCTGCATGTGGTAATATGGGTGCCTGGTACCCATAGAGACCAGAAAGTGTCAGATCCCTGGAACTAAGAGTTACAGTTTTGAGCTGCCATGTGTGTGCTGGGATTTGAACCCAGGTCCTTTGTAAAAGGAGCAACGCTCCTAGCCACTAAACCATCTCTCCAGCCTTTGTTTATATTTGAGAAAGGTTCTTACTATGTAGCTCTAGCTGGCCCGAAATTTGCTGTGTAGCCCAGGCTGGCCTTGAACTCAAGCGTTCTGCCTGCCTGTGCGTGCTGAGTGATGGGATTAGAGGCGCGTACTGTCGTACTCTGGCCAGCAGGTTGATTTTTAACCCATCAGTATATATTATTAAAAGTGACTGATAAATGGCAAATACCAAAAAGGCTTTTTACCATTGGACAAGTTTATAGATGGCCTGTGGAGCCTCCCTGGGCTTTTTTATCCTATGTAACATAGATCCAATCTCACAAGCCCCTTACCCTTAGGGGATAAAGTCCAAGACTCTGCAGCAAACAACCGAGGATTCCCTGAAACCTGGATACGCATGTTCCCAGGCACACCTAGCTATAATAAGGTTCAATTTGTAAAACACAGAAAGAGTAGCAATAACTAAATCTGGAGGAGTCACAGTCTCATGACCGGACTTCTGTGAATGTGGCCTCAGCACTTCTCTCCATGTCTTCGTGTCTCCTCACCAGGTACTCTCTTTGGGTCCAAGAAGTCAGCCACCCTGGTAGTCCACACGGATCTGATAGCTGAGACACAGCAGGAGAGTGGCAACTAGCCTGAGGAGCCTGGACAGAAGACTCACCACAGCAGCACCCCACTCACCCCTCCACTCAGAACCTGCACACTTCAAAACGGGCCAAGGACCAGTTTAACTTTGGCTAACTGATGTATAGAAGGCAAAACCTTGGGAATGGGGGGGGGAGAGACTAGTGTCATTCTGCTACACACCACTTGGGAATGCAGAAATGTGCCCAGTAGCTCATGCTCATGGCCTTATGCAAAAGACACAATTACCCTCACAAGTAACGTTTTCAGAGAGCTGAGGGACAGAGTCAAGCTTCGGCACAGCTCACGCCCGTTTTTCTTTCTTTTCTTTCCTTTTTTTTTTTTGTTTCTTTGGGACAGGGTTTCTCTGTGTAGCCTTGGCTGTCCCCGGACTTGCTCTGTAAAGCAGGCTCACATCAATCCACCAGCCTCTGCCTCCCTGAGAGCTGGGGTTAAAGGTGTGCGCCACCATGCCCAGCTTTCAGGCCCATATTTCATCTGCTACGTAGTGAAGCTTCTTTAGTACAAATATAGAGGTATTCACCAAATCTGATTGGCAAAAATTTCAAAAGATTGGTGGCATATAAAATGGGGACAAGGGCTCTGGGAAACAGATACAGGCATACTCTTTTCATAGAGTATTTAGATACTGGAGCAATTTGGCAAAAAAAAAAAAAAAAAAAAGAAAATCAAAATTTGAAATGGACACCTAGCCCACCCCATCCCCAAAACAGATATGCAACCTTTTCTTGTAAGATTTATTTTAATGTGTATGTTTTGCCTACATGTGTGTATGTGCACCGCATGAATGCTGACTGCCTTCAGAGGTCAGAAGGGGCCATCAAGTGCCCTAGAGCTAGAGTTAAGGATGGTTTGTGACCCACCATGTGGGTGCTTGGAACTGAGCCAAGGCCCTCTGGGAAAGAAACAAATGCTCTTAACTGGTGAGCCATCTCTCCAGACATACAACTTCTAAGCTGACCATTTTATTCCCAGAAATACAGCCTTCAAAAGAGCCCGGTGTGGTGGTGCATACATTCAGTCCCAGCACTCGGGAGGCAGAGACAAGCAGATCTCCACAAGTTTAAGGGGCCAGCCTGATGTACATAGCGAATTCCAGGGCTGTACAGTGAAACCCTGTCTCAATAAAAGTGACGTGAAGGCCAATGGTGTACACACAGATGAACAAGGAGATAAGGCGGAAATAGCCAAGAGGAAGAAAATAATACCATGAAATGGCATAAGCCAAGGGCATCCTTCCACACAGTCCAAGGGACATGGCTATGCACACTGTGATGTATCTGGACCATTAAAGGGTCTATAGCCTTTCAAGACAGATACCAAGGGGTACAAACACACGGGAAAATGTAAACAGATTGATTAATGAAAGCCAGTGACTGCAGAGAAACATGATCTACATTTTATGTTTATTTTAAAAATAATGATAAAAAATAGAGTGAATTCACAAGGCCAGCTTTGAAATCCCTGGTGTTGCGTGAAACAGAAAGAAAAGGTGAGCGCCACCGTAGGAAGAATGGTGGGGTTCCCTTCGTCGCCCCCAAACAGAGAAACACACAGCCCGAAAGAAGCTGTGTTTGTTTTTTAAAAAGTTCGTGTATTATTTATGAATCAGTCGTACAACACAATTTTTTTAAAGCCACAAATACAGGCAATGTGTAAAGTGCGTCTGGAGCCTGTACCTCCGCAATGGCTGCAGCCCGTTTTGTGTTTTCCCAGACAGATGAGATGTTAATCCCACAGTCAGTAACAGATAAACGAAACTGATAATAGATATTCCAGCAGTGGTTTTTATAGACAACTAAATGGTCCTTGAAAGCAGACAGGGGACTGTTTGGTGGGAGAAAGGTAAATAGCAAGGGCAGGAGGGCAGGGGAGGGTACAAAGGGAGGAAAAATGATTGAGGGGGAGGGGAATTGACACTATAATAGTGCATTACCATAAAAATGTCTTAAGTTTCCATGATACAGTTAAAAAGTAACTTTAAAAAAACACTACATGGTATTTGCAGTTGGCAAAATACTCCATTACCCACACTGACTTAAGTTAAAAAAAAAAAAAGCTATATAAAACTTTCTATTTACATGTTTAAGATTCTTATTTTCTGCAGAGCGTGGTGGCACATGCCTTTAATCCCAGCACTCAGGGAGGCAGAGGCAGGGGTATCTCCGTGATTTCGAGGCCAGCCTGGTCTACAAAGCAAGTCCAGGACAGCCAAGGGCTACACAGAGAAACCCTGTCTCAAAAAACCAGAAAAAAAAGAAAATCCTCATTTTATTTTCTTGGCTAACAGACAAAACTACAAAGTGTAGCAAAGGAAATCCTAATAAACTAGCAGGTAAATTTCACTATAAGATGACTATAAAGAGGCCCCACACATTGTGGTTGGTTTTTCTTTTCCAACATTGCTGCGGTGCGCTGACAAGCAGAAGCAGAGTTCGGCTCCACAGTTCTGCATATGCAGACAACACTGAGGTTTGTAGAGCAGCGTCCCCATCACTGAAGCTAAGGGACCTTTGCATTGAACAAGGTCCCCAATAGTTCTGATGAAATGGTCATTTGGATTCTCTTGTCCAGTGCAAGCCCACTGTTAACTGCTTATAATTCTGGCTAGGAACTTCATTTACAGTCCCCTCTTCTTCTAAGTCTGTAACGTCAATCAACAGGACTGAGGCTCTCCAAGGGCCTCCAGTCCTGACAAAGCTGCGATGGACCACAGACATAGAAGAAATCTTTTCAGCTAGGAACTTAAGCCTTCTCATCAGGCGTACTTTTCTTGCAAGTCACTGGATTTCTGTCTTCTCATCACTTCCATGAAACATGTTTCTCTCAGTCCAGTTTCCGGGACAGCAGGGTAGAGGAGCAGAATTCTGCCACTGAGGTCCATTGTAATTAGAATAGAGGACTTTTCTCATGCAAACACAGAGGCTTCTAGCAATCCTGGGAGAGCTGCATGCTTGTGATCCGTGCCTGAGATATCAGCTTGGTTAGGAAATGACAGCCCCATGCATGTCGTTGCATCCCCAACACACACACACAGACACACACACACACACACACCATTACACAGGCTTGAGAGCCTCAGGTAAGGTTCAGTAGGAGGTTTTAACACTAGTTGAGCTTGAAGAGTAAGAGCTGGATTTCCTGGAGAACTTGGAGGTGAGGGATACTTGCATGCGATTCACAGTGCGGACACTTCGACAGAGGAGTGCGTTTTTGGCGTGATCCCTGAAATCCTGTGAAACAAAGTAATAGACAAAGGGGTCGATGCAGCTGTTGAGGGTCGACAGGCAGAGGGTGACAAGATAGAGGGCGTAGACATGGCTCTGGCTCTGGGTTTTAATCAGGAAATAATGCACCACAAGCAGAAGGTTGCTGGGAGTGAAGCAGATGAAGTACATGGCCAGCACGGTGACGATGAGTCTGATAGCCCGCCACCTTTTCTTCTCCGAGTGTTCATCCATGGCCGAAGAACGGAGTGTTCTGATCATGAGCACGTAGGCAGATGCAGTGAGTAAGGCCGGGAACACAAAGACTCCGATGGCCAGGGAGAGGAAGTAATTGAACATGTCCCCCACCAACACCTCTTCAGGCAGCACGTCATGACAGGTGGTGATGTTCAGGGCTGGGATGTAGATCGTCTGCTTCATGACGTACAAAGGGATGGTGACCAGAAAAATCAGGAGCCAGATTGCCAGGGAGACACCAATGGCGATGTTTGCCTTCTTTCTGGGGTGTCCCATGGGGTTCACGATCACCCAGTACCTCTGCACGCTGAGGCAGGTCATGAAGAGGATGGAGCAGTACATGTTGCCATAGAAAAAGCCAATAAGCACCTTGCAAAGTGCATCCCCATAGATCCAGTTGTTGCCATGGAGATGGTAGGCGATCTTCAGGGGGAACCAGATGACAGACAGGAGGTCTGCCAAGGCCAGATTGGCCATGTAGATCACAGCAGGGTGCTTCTTCTTCGTCCGGAAAAGGAAGACCCAGAGGGCCATGCCATTACTGGGCAAACCGATCACAAATACGATAGTGTAGATGACTGGAAGGAAGACGGTGGTAAGCTTCCCAGTCAGGACAGACGTAGAAAATTCATCAATGGAAAAGCCTCGTTCCACTGTAACCCCTTTCGCAGAGACTGGAGGAGGGGTGTCCAATCTACCAATAAGACTTCTTCCTTTACTGCTGGGTCCTGTACAAAGAAGGTACAGCAGGATCATGACTGAGATAAATGGTCACAAGAGAGCCGACATGCTTAAATGAAAAATTTCAGAGGAATACAGACAGATGCTCTGAGAGGATCAAGGGGAATACGCTCTCTGAGTAAAGGGCAGAGGAGGCTGCTGGCAGCCGAAGTCTAATTCTGTGCATGCTTGGCAAGTGTGCTACCACTGAGCTATTGTCAGCCCCAGGGATGGGAGTTTGGGATTGTCATAGGAAGCCTGACTTCTATGTGCATTGGTGTTTTGTCTGCATGTATGTCTCTATGATGGTGTCAGATCTTGGAGTTACAGACAGGTGTGAGCTACCATGTGGGTATTGGGAATTGAACCCTGGACCTTTGGAAGATCAGCCAGTGCTCTTAACTGCTGAGCCATCTCTCCAGCTCCCAGACTTCTAGGAATCTTTTGACTGACAGGATTTCAATTTATTATTTTTTAAATAGCTACACTCATTAATTCTGTCATTTAATCACACACCCATCAGCAGTCTTTGATGGGTCCACTAGTAAAAATAAATAAATAAATAAATGGATGGATGGATAGATAGATAGATAGATAGATAGATAGATAGATAGATAATCAGTCTAGAATTGTGTGGTAACTCTTCCAGAGTTTCCAGTGAGTAAGCCCCGCCTTACCATCAGCTGCCTCTGTTCTCATTTTCTAGTGTCCATCTATCCTACTCTGGCTATAGGCCAAGATACAGCCTGGCCATCAGCCATGCCCTGTACCAGAGCCCAGCCTAGGGAGAGTCCAGGACCAGGGGCCATCTCCTTGTCCACCCACAAGAAACACGCAACTCTAATGGGTAAGTACCTCCCACCTCTATGCTGGCTTCATAAACACCTCCCACAGAGCCAGTTGGCAGGCCAGCCTTTCGGCATCAAGGCTTTCAGTATCACGGTACTGATGACACATGGGTGCTCTGACCTTCAAGCAGCGTGTAAGAGCAAGCTTTAATCTGAGGTGCTTCCCCCATACTATGACTTAAATATTGGAAACCACAAATAAACTTGGGTGTGGTAGAACATGCCTGCAGTCTCGGCTATTTGGAAAGTGAATGACCGTTTTGCTAAAGAGAATGGATTGTTTCAGCTTAAGGAATTTGTGACATAGTGAAATTCCATTAAAAGCAAAGTGAAACAGACCAAAACCCATCACCCAATAACTGGCATGCCTAGTCTTCATCCTGCCCCAACCTGTGTGCACTCATGGGTATGAAGGAGGAAGCGAGGACACTAAAGAATTTAACTTTAACAATGAGCCGGAGGCCTCTACCCCGCAGAAACACCTGTAAAATGTTCGTGAACCAAGGAAGTCAGTACACCTGCCCCGACTTTCCCTAGTTCTCTGCCTGCCCAGCCATCAGCTGACCTGCTTCCAGCTCCAGACTCAGGCTTCTGAAGGTTTCTCCAGGCAGGACCATCAGTTAAGAGGAGAGATGGGGGCGGGAGGAGTGCTGGGGCCTACAGAGATCAGGTTCATTTCCCACTCACTGCAGAAAAATGAAGGTGCCCTTCTGCCCAAAAGAAGGAAGCTCGTGTCCTATTCCCCAGGAGGCAAGGATCTTTGCAGCCCTAATAAACAGTTTTCTGACCATCATCCTAGTAATATTATCCAGTCAGCCCCTCCATCCACTGACAATGTTCTTTGGAGAAGACAAAGCGAAGCTCAGGAGAGAAAAGGAGAGAACACCAGAGAAAGCAAGGTCCCATGGAAGCAAGGACTGGCATAACGTGATGAACAAGCCCGAGGAACGCCAAAAACGACAGCACCCACCCAGAACTGGGAGACGACGTCACAGAGCCTCTCCCCACCATTTTCATTCTAGACCTCTCCAGTTCTGAACCATGAGAGCGAATATTTGTTGTTTTGTACCACTGCTCATCATGGTGGCCTTAGGAAAGCAAATGCACTTAACATAAACATGTTTCTATCGCTTCAATTTCTTCTATAACTTTCCAAAAAGAGCACTTTTTAAAAATTAAAACAAAGCTGGCTGTAGTGGGGATACAGAGCCAAGGGCATCTACGGCCATGAGTCCTTTACTCTTTTACATTGGACTGGAACTGTGAATGCCAAAGGCCGCACGTAGAACCACACAGAATTACGGGAACATAGCTGCCATCGTACAGATTGGCACTGGCTCTCTGTCAGTCGGATGTTGCTGTCAGCACTGTGGGCATGACACCTGCATGACCTTCACAACAGACCTCATAAGACAGGTATTGCTGCTGTGTCCTCATTTTAATTTACCATGTTAAAAGTTGCCTTCTTTAAAATTAACTCCCCCTTCAATAATTTGCATATTCACCTATATTAACACCAACATGTTCTGCAAGCCACTTAGAGCTATGAAAGGATCTTGTAAGTCCTCCACAGCTGCCGAGAGGGTGGCGTAGCACAGCTGACCCTGGGAGTGGTGGTCCAGTCTTCTGGTCCACTCATCCCCTCGTCCACAAAGGCACCCAGGCCGGAAATGGCCCAACAAGTGTATTGGTTGCTTTTCTGTTGCTATGATAAGACACTATGACCAAGGCAATTTCCAGAAGGAAAAGTGTGTTTGGGTCTACAGTTCCAGAGGGATAGGAGTGCAACATGGTGGGAGCCATGGCCGCCAGCTGCAAGGACGGCCACGGAACGGGAAGGTCAGAGCTCACGTGTTCAGACACAAGCAGGAAGCAGAGAGGAAAACTGAAGAGGTGGAGACTTTTAATCTCAAAGCCTGCCCCAAGAGACACGCTTCCCCAGCAGCTCCATACCTCCTCCTCCTCAAGCAGCTCCACTGACTGGGGGATGGGCATTCAAACATCTGAGCCTATGGGGGACGTTCTCATTCAAAGCACAACAGTGATTCAGGGCCCCGGAACTTCTGTGGGCAGTGGCTGAGATTTTAGACTTCTCGCAAGGAAAAGCAATTTTCTTCTGTTTCCAGAAAAAGTTACATAATGTTCTCTACAAAGGAAGGACTCTAGGCCTATATATTACCTGTTTATAGCTACTGGGGTCACAACAAGAGATGATTTGATACTGAAGAAACCCTGCTGGAATGGACTCTGACCTCATCATAATCAGAGTACACATGGGCAGATCAACAATGAGATTAAAAAAAAAAGAGCAGCTAGGGGCAGCAAGATGTCTCGGTGAATAAAGGCACTTAGCACCAGGCCGGCCAACCTGACTCCCAACCTCAGGACGCACATGGTTGAGAGAAATAAGTCTCATCAGTTGCCTGCTGATCTCCCAATCTCCCATATTCTCCCATATACAGTATGCACACGGCGCGCGCGCACACACACACACACACACACACACACTTCCTGGTGACAGGGAAGTGTAACTAAAGAGTGAGTGGTTTATGGTGAACATACATATTCCTCCCAGGTGTGGTGGTCAGCAATCAGTGATGGAAGTCCCAACAGGGTGAGGTTCTGGTGAGGGCCCTCTTCCAGGCTGCAGATGGCCAGCTCTGCAGCACCCTCACCAGCCTGAGTTTCCCTGCTGCTAGTACTGACTGCTCTTACCTAAGAAAGAAGTGTTTATTGTGGCTCACAGCAGGAATGTGATCAGGCAGTCACACCTTGTCTACAGGAGAGGAGAAGACATGGCTGCTGGCGCTCAGCTGGCTTTCTGTTTTGTCCAGCCCGGGACTCCAGCCTATGGAATGAATTGTGCTGTCCACATTCACCACAGGTATTCTCTCCTCTGTTCTGGCTAGGCATGCGCCTTTGATTCTAGCTCCTGGGAGACACAGGGAGTCATCAGACACAGGGAGTCTCTGAGTTTGAGGCCAGCCTGGTGTCCAGGACAGCAGGGCTACACAGTGAAACCCTGTCTCAAAACAAAGCAGGACAAAAGCAAACAAAACTGTTCTGAAAACAGCAGATGCACCCAGAGGTGTGTTTCTGTGATGATTCTAATCCAGTCAAGGTGACAATGAAGATCAACCGGGACAATACCCAAGAAAAAGGAAAACGTGTCCCCACAAAGACTTGCACGTGGACACTCAAAGCAACATTATTCATAACAACCCTAAATGGAAACAGCCCAAATGCCCGTCGACAGAAGAACAGACAAACAAATGAGGACTGTCCACACAATGCAATGGTATTTAGCAATGAACAGGCACATGAAGTGCTGAAGCCAGACACAGCAACGTATGTTCGTTGTCTCGCCATTTGGCGAGCTGAGGTGTGGGAGCTGCTTGAGCCTAGGAATTTGATAGCACCATGAAGCAGCAGAGCTAGGGCTTATCTCAAAAACCAAACAGGCTGGGGCTGGCACAGGGCATGCCTGGAGCACTCCTAGCAGAAGCCCCGAGTCTGAGCACTGGCACTCCGTAAACCCGGGTGGGACCGGAGAGACGGTAGTGGTCATGAGTGCTTCTGCTGGCTGCTCTCTCAGAGGTCCCGAGTTCAATTCCCAGCAACCACATGGTGGCTCATAAGCACCTGTGAGATCTGGTGCCTTCCTCTGGCATGCCACAGAATACTGTTTATATAATAAATCTTAAAAACAAAAAAACAAAGCTGGGTATGGCGAGCGCCCACTAATCAGAACACTCCACAAGTCACCCTTCACTGTCAGTGCTCAGCGTCACGTGGCCAATTTGAGTATGAGTTCAAGGCCATCATGAGCCACATGAGACTCAAACAAATAAACAAAGCGACCAAAATGCTGGGCATGATAGGGGGGCAAATGTCCATAATTTGTGTTCAACAAAAAGGAAGGAAGGACATGGGACGTTGATGCATACTATAACACGGGTGAGCCTTGAAAAACAATACATTAAATAAAAGAAGCCAATCACAGCGGCCCACACATTGTGTGAATCCATACATATTACAAATCTAGAATAGGCAAGACAATCAGTGGCCAGGGCCGGGTGCGTGAAAACTGTCATGCAATGGCAAAGGTCTTTCTTGTGGGTAATCAAATGTGCTGAAACTGACCACAAGGAAGCTCCCAATTCGCTAAGTATGCCAAAGGCCACTGAACTCTTTTTAAATGAGCTAATGTATATTATGAAAAGTGTTTTTAGAAACCCTAAAAAAAGCTATTAATAGTAACACAGAGATGAACTTGGAAGTGCTAAGGGCAGAAATGAAATGTATCTAACAAAGGATTAATAATCACTGGCATTGTGGTAGGTACCTGTAGAGGAATTTTAATTCATAGCATAGTTGTTCTGGCAAGAGATCACATCCAAAGACCTTCTAGGTCTGTGTGATCTGCCTGGAATATAAGCATGCTTTTAATCCAGGAGACAGAGGCAAGCAGATCTGAAGTCAAGGCCAGCCTGATATAGAGCAAGTTTCAGGTAAAGAAAAGCTTAGGTCCTGGCATGGTGGTACAAGCATTTGATCCTAAACAATGAAGGTAAACTTAGTTTGTAGAAAGAAGCACCTGTGTTTGAAAGTGATGTTTAATTGAGTGGCAGAAATTGTGGCGAATCAGAGAGTTGACAGAACAGGATACAACCAACTCTCATAAGAAGAGAGAGGAAAGGGAAGCTACTTAAGAAGCAAGCAACACAGAGAATGAGAAAGAGAGGAGGCAGTTCTACTGGGAGAGCTTTATTGAGAGCCATTGAATAAGAGAAAAAACTAGACACAAGTGAAGACAGAGTGAGCCAGAGAATAAGGAGCCAGAAGATTAGAACAGAGTGCTGGAGTTAGTTTGAGGCCAAAGAAGAGCAACTCAGAGGCTGAGAGAAAAGCCAGATTAATAAGTCAGCTGGGAGAGGAGTTTGAGCCAGAATAGCTCAGTTGAACCATCCAGTTATGAGCTCAGTAAGAACAAGAAAGTGTGAGCTCATTAAGCAATAAGGCTCAGAGGCTGAAAACTTTCTAGGTCTAGGTTAGATTGTATGGAGACTAGAAGCTTCCAGAACTAGGTCTAGGTTAGCAGACAGAGGCAGTAAGCCTCTGAGACAACAATTGAAACAGGCGAATAAAAGTTCCTTTTACAGGTACCAAAAACCACATTAAATAAGAATGCTAAAGAGAGAGAAAAAACAAGGAACAACATTAACAGAAGAGGTATGGTTTGTGTTAAAAGTAAGTACAACTTTAAAGAAAAAATAGAAGAGGAAGAAAAAGGAGGAAGAGAAGGCATCACCCTTAGATTACCCCCAAAACCCAACCTAGGGGACCACCCTAAGGGCTGGGAATGAGTCTCGGTGGTGAAGTGTCCCCAGCATGCACAAGGCTTGATTTCCAGGCTGCCCCCAGCCACACCACACACACACAATAGAAGTGGGAGTCTCTCCTTTAAACATGGCACTTGAGAGTTCGAGGCAGATCATGAGGAGTTCTGTATCAAACCAAAACCAAAACAAACAGACAAACAAAACAAAACAAAAGGGTAACCGCAGCTCACATTAACCCATTCTGCAACACTGCTGAAAGGTCCCTGATGCTCGGGCGCTGTCTGTCCCATCTTGTATACCAGACTTCTGGTACCCCAGAATCTAGCTGTAAAGCAGGCACTGTATTTCAGAACTGAGCAGAGACTGTGGGTGACGATGAAGTACGGGCACATACATAGTACCTGTCTCTGAGGGCTACAATAAACACTTCCTGCCAAGCATACAAAAACGGGCACATACATAGTACCTGTCTCTGAGGGCTACAATAAACACTTCCTGCCAAGCATACAAAAACATATATCCACCAGCGCTCAAGGCAACACCCAGCCCCCATGACTGCCAAACAGGAAACAGGCCTGTCTATCAGCCTTGTTCCTAACTCATGATATCCCTAGCCCTAAGAGTAGACACTCACCTCCCTACAGAAAACATACTGTCAACTGAAAACAAGAAACCAATAAAACAATATGTTCCCATCTGCACATAAGATTCTAATGTACATCTACTTTAAAAATCTTAAATCTAGGATACTCTCACCAAGCTATTAAAAATGTCTGTCTCCTTGAAGTAGAGTGGTCGTGGACAGCAAACCTTCTGTCTTAGGTTTTCAGCCACACAGAGTGCAAGCTGATACAATCCTTTTGAATGTAATTTGACAAATGCATCAGAAGTTAAAATCTACTTATCTTATGACCCGGGATTTACCTGCAGGAATCTGACTCATTGCTGTGGAGCACATGTGCTGAACCAGTGTTGACCTTGGTACGACAAAAAGGATCATCTTGGTATTAATAAGGGACTGGTTCTGTAGTTTATAAGAGCTGTAACTCCCCTATGAAATATGGGCAGAGGTGTGTCTTCTGACTGTAAATAGACTTATTATCGAAACACAAACGAATCTCATATGACAGTTGCTGCAGGGTGGTCCCTCTGTTGTGTAAAGGACTTCAGTTGGTACTGGACTTGGGGCCAGAGTTTTGGTCCCTTCCTGAGCCCCTCCCCACCCCACAGTTCTTTCACTACCAACTCCTGAGAGCACAGGCTGAAAAGGAAAAGGTTTCAGTTGCAGAGTGTCCCTCCCTAGGTATACACTTTTAGCAAACTTTGTAAGCTGTTTTTTTTTCTTTTCTAGAATATTTTCCTCAACATTTGTCCATATAATAAAACCATAAGAAAGTCAAATCCAAATGGCATGAGGCATGAGCGATCAAGGTTAATTAGTAACAAAAGGAAAGCAAAGGGGACCAAGCACCAATCTAGGTCCTACCTCCACATTCATTACATGGTTCTTTTATACCACAGACTTTGGAAATGTCCTGTGTTGACCAAACACCACTTTAAAAGGCTGAAGTAGGCTCGATGGTGCTCGTCTATAATCATAGCGATTCAGGATGAGGAGGTAAAATCCAAGGTTCAAGGCCTGCCTGAGTTATCCGGTACATTCAAGGAAACTTTGCCTCTTGCCTCAAAATGAGATGTAAAATTAGGACTGAGGCTCTAGCTCAGTGGCAAAGTGCTTGGTTAATACACAGGAGGCCCTAGGGTTAGTACCTAATATATAAGGTGTGTGAGTGTGTGTATATATACACACACCCATATTTTAAAGCAGTTAAAATGTGTTATTGAGCTTTTCATAATAAAATCCCAATCTCATACACAGCTTTCTATATTTGGGAATGTGTATTTTATGTATTTCTTGTATACAAAAGCACGGGAAAGATATAAATCAAGAAATGTTAGTACTGGTTATTTTCAGTACCAATGGTTAGGATGAGTTCGTTAAATTTCTCCTCTTTCTGTTTTTCCTTTACAGTGACCACGTATTACTTCTATAATTAAAAACAATGCTGGAGAGCGCTGGAGAGCTGGCTCAGCAGTTAAGAGCGCTGGCTGCTCTTCCAGAGGTCCAACACCACATGGCAGCTCACAACTGCCTGTGACTCCAGTTCCAAGGGATCCCGCACCCTCGCACAGACAGGACTGCAAGCAAAAACATCAATGCACATAATTTTTTAAATTAAATTTTAAAAAATGTTGTCTGGGCATGGTGGTACATTTCTGTAATCGCATCACTCAGGGGACAGAGACAGGAGAACTGTTGCAAGTTCAAGGCCAGTGTGGTCAACATAGAGAATTCCGGGTCAACTAGGTATACGCAGTGAGACTATTTCAAAGAAAAGAAGGAGTATCACCCCAAAAAAGGAAGGAAGGGAGGAAAGAAAGGAATGGAAAGGATAGAGCTGTTCTCGGGATAGACTGTGTCCCGGGAATGTCTCAGGCACGGGTCACTAGGAAAATAGCAACGGTCCAGCACTAGCCTATCCCTGAGTTAGATGCCCAGCAAGATGAGAAATCAAAACGCAAATAAATGTGTGGATGGAGGCGGGGGAGGGAGGCGGAGGCGGAGATAGTAGTGATTGTGAGGGAGAGCTAATTTAAATGCCACATTCACAAGTCAGTGCCACGCCCCTCCCCGCCCCCACTCCACCCCGCCTGCAAAAGTGAGTTATCTTAGGTTGGGATCCTTTCCGGGAAGCAATCTTTCGGAGGAGGAGAAAACCAAGCCCGATCTGCTCTTCAACAAGGAGCACACAGAAAGACCAGGCCACACGGCTAAGACGTCCTTTAACACGCAGGAAACACGCTTTCAAGAGTCCCGCATCCTAACCAAACTAACTGAATTTCAGTTGGGGGAGAAACTCCCGGTATCTAAAGTCTCCGTTCCTAGGCTGACTCTTTAGGAAAATTACCGGCTGTGGCGCTGAAGTATGCAGAGAGAAAAACCAAGGTGAGATCCTAAGTAGCTCGGGTTAACAAGTAACCTCATTTTTTTTTTAATTGCTAAATCAAATTCACAATATACGGAAGGAAACTCTCCCTCCCAACGTCCTCATTATAAACAGAAGGAGCGAAATAATCAGGGTATTCTTCCTATATTGTGTGAATCATAGAGGGAATCACTTCCAACCATTTTTTATGTTTGCACACACCTTTGTCCCTGAACTTCTTAAATCGCAGGCAAACGAAGAGGGTACAAAAGCTCTTCCACTTCTTCACGAGAGGTTATAGTGAGAAGCGGCCTTTGAGACACCAGCAAGGTCAGCCGGGCAGCGCAAACGCCAGGCCCTGTTTTGCATCACAGCGGCGTTATCGCGGGCAGAAAACACCCCCCAGGCCGCCCTCCAGCCTGCAAGGGCCTGCCTGGCTTCCAGAAGCACCGGTTCGAGCTCACCGCCCAAACCCGTGGCCCTGCACAGGCTGCCGGCGAAGCACCTCCCCGAACCGCTCTCTTGCAGTTCTGTTCCTCGGGCTTGGCAGCCTCGGCGCCGGGCTTGGGTGGCTGCCAGGGTGCGCCCCGGGCGGCGCGAAGGTCTCGGAACCTGTAGACCTGACCGTCATCTGATCGAATCTGGGGATCCTGAAAGACCCCCTCTACCACCACGTAATACCCAAACAGCCTGAGTTCCAGCCAGGAACTGCGACTCCTAGGGAAGCCGAAAAAGGCCTCAGTGGGTGGGTGGGAGCGCAAAACTCAAGCGGGGAACTCCCCGGGGCTCAGGCTCCACTTGCCCCACCCGGCCATCAACTCGCTATAATCCAGGGGTCCGGCAGGACCAGGCCGGAGATGGTCCCAGGGCCCGCGAAAAGCTCTTCATGACTCGGTGTTTGCAAAGAAACGACCCGAGGGAGGAAAGGCTGAGTCCTCCGCGCACCCGCAAAGCGCGGGCGCTCCTTCCTCGCCTCCCCGAACCACGCCGCTGATAGAAATTGGAGTACCCGACCCGGATTGTCTCTAGCACGTCTTTAGGGCACTCCCCGGGTGTCCCAGCCGACTGGCCCCGGTCTTCAGAGACCCTCAACAAAGCCACCGAGACTGAGAGTCTAGGGGTGCACGGAGAGTGCGCACCTGCCCCGCTTCCCCCACCAACCCCGCGCGTCCCTCCGCCGCTCCAGCCCTCCCTGTGCAAGGTTTTCACCTTGGTAGGTCCGGTTGCAAGAGACCGAGGCCGCCAAAAGGATGACGCCTCCCAGCAGCCACGCCAGGCTGAGACTTCGCATCCCCGGACGTGGGGCGGGCGGAGAATCCGCCACCAGCGGTTCGAAACTCCGAGCCCCGCTCGGAGCACCGGGTCTCCTACCCGTAACCGGAGGCTCACTGAGCTTGCCTAGGGCGGGACCCGTTTCAGTGAAACCCGAGTCCCGGGACGCACCTGCGGAAGGCCACGCCCCAAGGAGGCCACGCCTCGGTCACGCCCCTTCGAGCGTTTTAAGCAGGTCCCACCCGGGCCACCTGCCAGCCCGTAGCTCCGGTGTGCTGGCCAGAGTCCACTAGGCTGCTGGTGTCGCCTGCGGGTGTGGCTGGACCAGTGAGGTGGCTACATCGGAATGCAAATGACAGGAAGGTTAGGACCCAGGGTTCTTAGAGCCTGGGCGATGTCCAAAACCATCTTTAACCTTTAATTACTTCAGGGAACTAGTGAGGTCATCCTCTCTCACCTCTTGTGAATGATAGAAGGTCTAAGCTCATTGCCCCTGTCTTCATTGGTGTGGAAGGCTCCGTGGTGTAATAATTGTAATGCAGGACCATAGATGAAAGGGTTTTGTTTGTTTGTTTTGCTGATTGTTGTCCTGGGTCAGCCTTTTGAAAAAGCCTTCTTTCTTTCCTACCCACCTGACTTCAAACTTGTGATTCTCCTGCCTCAACCTCCTAAGTGCTAGGGTGGCAGGCCTGTGCCACCGGCGCGCTGGTCAGTTTCTGGGGGAGCAGAGGCAAGGCAGACTGCTGTGAACACCATAAAAGCGGGTAGGAAAGCCTCGGCGTTCTGGGGTTAGGTCTTCAGCTCATCCGTTGACTACTGCCGTTGATCAAACCTGGACGTGTGAGCTGGCGTGTGGAATGTGTGTGCAACAAGTACTCGCTGACAGCATCGTGAGCGGGTCTAGTGCCTGCAGCACCCTAAGTGTCCACTCCATCTTCCCAATTGACAGAACAGGAAATGGAGCGGAATGTTTGTTGCCTCCAGTCACACAGTTCAGAAGCACAGCTTGTAAATGTCCTTCACATTCAGGCTCAGGTCTGTGATGCAATCTGCTCACAGTTTGTTGCTCTATACCTGATTTCTCCAGGGTCTCTTTTGTATTTTGGTCCCATAATCCAAAGAAACGTAGAAGCATTGATTTGGGTGTGTAGCTCGGTAGCACAGCATGTGCTTAGCATGTGCAAGGACCAGGGCTGATGCCCACCACAGTGGCACATGCAGGGACAGGAGAGGTATGAGACAAAGGTGCACAGGGCCTTCATCATATTTACTCTTAAAATAGTAGAACAAAGGCAAAGTCAAGCCCCAAACCTCAGTACTTCAGCACTCTAGAGACAGAGGCAGGAACATCAGGAGTTCAAGGCCAGCTGGGCTGGATAGTGAGACCCTATCTTAGAAAGAAATGAAAAAGAAAAGAATAACTCAGAGTGTACTGTTGTTCATTCAAAGTGCAGTTTAAACATCAGAAACGGCACTGGAAGGATTCAGAGGCAGAAGAGGATCTGATAAGCACAGATGCCGTGGCTCCAGCAGGAGGCTGATTTCAGCTCAGTGCAGAAAGGACCGTCTGCAGTCCTGGACGGCTCCTCAGATTACCACAGGGTTAGCCGAAAGACCAGACTTAGTTTGTCCCGGGCTCGAGGACATCTACCTGGCATGTGGCAGAGGGGATCCACTCCAGAGGGGATGGGACTGACTCCACATATCTTCTCAGGAGCCTTGAGTGAGGCGGTCACTAATGACAGTTACTAATATCTGCACAGCCATGAAACGTGATCACCACCACAGCCCTGTAAGTGTGTAGACTGAGTTACCATCTAATGAAAGATCCGGTCACACTTCCTCAACATATGCAGTGGACAGTTAGGCTTCTGCCTCTTCCTTCTGCCCCCATAGGGGGGCTCACACAAACACAGAAAGAAAAAGAAGAAAAGTAGATGGCCCTGAGTAAGCCATGAAAATAGAATGTTTCCCTTCTAGATGAGAGAGATAAACAAGTAGAATATTCCTCCCAATACACACACTCATACACACTCAAAAGGCACATACACACAACACACACACACATGCACAAACACATACACACTCACAAACAAACAAACACACACACACACACACACACACACACACACACACACACAGGAGTATCCATAGAAAGTCCAAGGGATGAGACAATTTTCTTTAGTGTATTGGAACATCTCCAAGGAGTCCTTCATCCCTGTCTCAAGGAAGTTCTTTTGGGAATGTAAATGGAACTTAGCTTCATTAGTGTAGGCCTTGGGGAGAGTGTGGCTTCTCTCTGTTTGTATCTCTGTGGCCTTAGATAAATTATTCACTCTGTGTTTTGATTCCTCACTTTTGAAATGGGATTATCACTTTGTCTGTTTAAAGACACACCTAGGCATAAAAAAGTGGTTGTGAATAAAAGTAGAACAAAAGTATCTTTTTTTCCCTTTCTCTCAGGAGTATCTGTCACACCCCTGCTTTCAGGGTGTGGCTCCAGGGTCCACCCTTTAGAAAACTGACTTCTAAACGAAGTGGAGTCTATTCTAACCTGAACATCCCTCACAGTAATCAACAGGGAAAGTGGCCAGGTGGTGCTAGCGCATGACTATAGTGCCAGCACATGGGGGCAAGGCTGTCAGATTTCTGAGTTTGAAGCCAGCCTGGTCTACAGAGTGAGTTCCAGGACAGCCAAGGCTACACAAAGTTTAGGGAAGGGGAACAGGAGTGGAGGTGGGGGAGAGGGGGTATAGTGAAGCCACAAGTCAGTATTTTAATGTCTTCTTTTTACATTTAGTGTGGTGTGTGTGTGTGTATACATGACATTGCATGATTCTGAAGTAGCCAACTCTGACTCCAGGGACAAATTGCAGCAGTGAGAGGCCTCTCTGGTGTTTTTTTCTATGGTAGGGTTCATCCAAGTCCCTTCTCTGGAGGGTTAATTCACTGAGTCTGAGATGGAACATGGGAATTTACATCTTTGCTCAGGATAGCCCAGGCATTGGGTTGTCAACTGTTGTCTCTGCATGGTCCTCAGGAGTAGGTGACCATAGCTAACTCCTATGGTGCCATGGAGTGGGGCTTTGTATTTTTCCCTATAATTTGAAGAGGGCATTTAGACAGTTTGGAAAAAAGACATGAAATGAAGCTGAATTCTGCATTTCTTTGTCAAACACATATGACTCTTTCTGGAGAGATGGAGTCCCTGAACTTTTGGGGCCTGGTCGGATATAGGTAGAGGAGAAGCTCTTCTCTTCACTCACTCTTCTGTTGAGTGCACACTCTGGACAAGGCAAGCAAGGACATCTACAGTCACGTCTTGGGTCCCCAACACGCAGCCTAAGCGTGGGAATGACACAGTTGACCTCCCCAGGCCCACACTGCCCTTGATTCCTCACTTCCAGTTCAAAGTTGGTTCTCTGCTGGTGGGACCACACTGCTGGCATCACTATGGTAAAGTGACCTGGGTTAATCCTTGTACGTCTTTCCAAAATGTGTGTTCATTCATTGGTTGGTTCATCCACTCCTGTGGTTTTAAGAACCATCTATGCATTAACAACGCCAAGTCTTTTTCTCTCTTAGGTTTTTCCACTGCAGACATGAAATAATTCATCTAGCTATTTCCTTTGGGTATGTACAGGCTTATCACATGTATTCTCACACTAGACAGCTGATATATTTTCCAGCACCTTTTCCTTGAACAATCTTCCCAGCACTTTAAATTATGCCTCATCCCTCTAGTTCTTCAGATAAAAAGAAGAATAAAAATCCTGCTTTATCCCTGGGTACTTTATGTCCCGTATCTGATCTATCAGCAATTTTATGTAAACTCGTGGCCAAAATATCATCCTCTCCCCAGTGGTGGCTACCTTCTGCTTCTGTTACTATAACAGCCCATGACTGGAGTCCTTCCTTTCATCTACAAACTTTCACACCCACAGTCTCACCGAAGCATGACAGTTAGAGTAAATCTGCTGAAACATCCACCAAAGAATCCACTTCCTCCCTTGAAGAATTAAAGTGTTCCACACTTTCCACATTGTAAAACACAAAATTTCATAGGTATACTCATGCTGCTTCTTTCTGATTTGCACGTACGCAATGTCTGCCCTTGTCTTCTATTATTTCTGTCCCACTCATTTGCAGGCCAAGTACAGCTCCTGTCTGTATGCCTCCTGCCATTTGTTTGTACTCACTACCTGCCACTTAGAGGACCTTTCCCTCAGACACCTCTCTGGGTGTTGGCTTTCTTAAACTTCGGTCTTTCAAGCTGGAGGGGTGTTTAGAAGCTGAAGGTGCTTCTCTCACTTAACATGGCTTGGCTTGTACACAGTGGGGCTGCAAGGTCCGGATGTCAGCCAGAGACTAAACTGATAATGGCATCACGACCCAAAGAAATAATCTCCCATGGTAATTATTTCAGGCATTAGTGGCCAACTATTGTCTAGATTATGATCTTTGGGTTTTATTCTTTAAAGAATATATTCATTTAATTTAACGTGTGCGAGTGGTTTGTCCACAAGTATGTCTGAGCACCACCTGCTTGCCGGGGTGGTGGAGCTCTGAATGAACAAGTGTGCTCAGCAGCTGAGCCATCGCTCCAGACCCAGTTTTCTGCATTTTTAAGCTTAGATTTCTTTTTCCTGCCATACAAACAAAGCGGAGTGTGTGTTTTAATTTATCTGACATTTATTTATTTAGTGTGTACACATGTATGTATTTGTATGTGCATTGGGTGATGGTGAATGTGCCATGGCATGCATTTAGAGGTCAAAGTAAAACTTTGGGGAGTTGGTTCTTTTCCTTCTACGTGTGGCTGAGTCCCAGAGATAGAACTCAGGTGGTCAGGTTGAGATGCGAGTGCCTTTACCTGCAGAGCCCTCTCACTGACCCCCTGGAGAAAATACTTGTAAGGAGAGCAGTTTGGGGAGACTTTCGAGCTTGGGCTGGGGCGTCTGTCAGATGACAGGTGACAGCAGTCAGTCATGACATCACATGAGACAGATCTTCAGTGGGAATCTCACCCTCCTGGAAAAGGATCATGCTGTGCAGAGAAGAACTGGCACTTACCTCACACCATCAGCTGGCAACATCTGCAGCAATGATTATTTATTGAGCAGGTGGTGGGTGAGGAGCAGAGGGTGGTCATTATGCCACCTGATGACCGGAAAGCCAGCAGGGGTGGATCTGCTGAGCTCAGCTGCTCACTTAGACAGTCCTTGTGGGAGGGCGGTATGCGAGTTGAGCTTGGTTGCTGACTTGACTAGATTAGGACATGTCTAGGACCAGGAAAGTGCTCCTAAGAGTGCAGGGTGGCTTATTTCTAGAGAGTATGGTGACTGGGATGGATGGAGGCAGAAACTTCCAAGCAGCTGCTCCAGTGAGAATGCAGGGTGAAGAGTAAACACAGTGCAGGCCCACTTTGCCTGCTTTGTAAGCAAGCGCCTCTTTTGGCTGCGGCTGCCATCTGAGGCCGCTCTGGGTCCGCTGCCTCAGGCATGCAGACAGACACCACTGAATGATCCAGTCCACTATCCTAGGCTGTCCATTTTCTTCAAAAGCCCTTCTATGGGCATCCAGCCCAAAGTGAGGGCAGAGGAGACTGCCTCAGTGTGGGAAGCAGGGTGAGGCCAAGAATGAACTTTGCTCCTGTACTTGGTTCTGAAGTTCTGAGTCAGGAGAGAGTCAGGTACACATGGCATGACTCTCAAAGGCGACACTGCTAGCTTCATTTCAGGAAAAAAAAATTGTTGATGTTTCTTTCTCTCTTTCTTTTGATGTTTCTTATAAAATCATTCATAACAGCCTCTTTAGATAAGTGTCAGGGGCATTTTTACATCAGAATATTTGCTTAGCATGCAGCTTCTCTGTTTACAGCCTGGCAGCCACCACAGACACACCCCAACTCTAGTGGTTCCCAGCTCCTTTCTCAAACTCTCATAGGAGAAATGTTTGGGGGGTGTGTGTGTGTGTGTGTATGTGTGTGTGTGTTGTGTGTTCCCTAAGAAACAATAGATTCACTTATAAGACTACAAACAATGGGTAGGAGTGTTCTCACGCGGTTAACAGCACTTTGGTTTTTGTTTTGTGTCTCAGCCAGAGCAGCCTACAGCCTGGTATGCAGCTGGGTGAACTGCCTGCCTCTGCCTTTAGAGTGCTGGGATTATCGGTGTGGACCACACTGATTGGACATCTTTCCTAAAGAGATTACTAAGAGCGTCGCGTGTAAATAGCTGCAGAGGCAGCATATGAGCCTTCGGGTCACAGAATTACTCTCTATGGGACACGCACCTCTGAAGCCAGAGTGGAGACAGGCACCCCCAGCCCTGGGTGCCCATCAGCCACACCACAGGGGGCCCGAGAGCACTGCAGCTCTACAGCGCCCTCCACCCTGCACCGCCACTGTCTCTGCCTTTCTCTTTCACTGATGTGGTGACATTAACACCATGCTTCCTAACACCTTCAGGAGTGCTGAGAAAGGCACAAAGCACACACAGAGTTCTTTGGAAACCCTGAGAGAGGGCTACAGAAATGCAAGGCTTTGCCATTATTGCTGTTACTAACCATTTCAAAGGTAAAATAAAGCTAACCTTTGGGCCTAGGCATGGTGGGACAGGTCTTATCTCTGTACCCGGCAGGCAGAGGCAGGGTCACCGTAAGTTCCAGGCCAGCCAGGCCTCCATAAGCTGACCACGTGTCAAATGAAGGGGCTGGGGACATAGCTCGGGTGGCACAGTGCTTGCCTAGCATACAGGAAGCCCTGAATTTGACCTTTAGCACCACACCCACCCAGAACAGGAACTCTGACACTTGGGAGGTAGAGGCAGAAGAATTAGAACTTTGAGGTCATCCTCAACTCCATGGCAAGCTAGAGGCTAACCTGGGTTATATGAGACCTTGTCAGAAAGAATGATAAAAACAAGAAGAAAAGGAAGGAAGGAAGGAAGGAAGGAAGGAAGGAAGGAAGGAAGGAAGGAAGGAAGGAAGGGAGGAAGGGAGGAAGGAAGGAAGGAAGGAAGGAAGGAAGGAAGGAAGGAAGGAAGGAAGGGAGAGAGAAAGAAAGAAAGAAAGAGAGAGAGAGAGAAAGAAAGAAAGAAAGAAAGAAAGAAAGAAAGAAAGAAAGAAAGAGGGAGAGAGAGAGAGAAAGAGAGAAAGAAATAGAAAGATCTTAAAGGTTAAACTGGTTTAAAATAAATTCCTCTGTGATTCCTAGCCTACCTCTGCAACCCCTCAGGTGTCATACCATCATCTCTACGATCAGATAGAGGGTCTAAGAGATAGCTCAGGGATCAAGAGCACCGGCTGCTTTCTTTGTCTCTTTTCTTTTTCTTTTGTTTTTTTGAGACAGGGTCTTATGCAGCCCAGGCTAGCCCCTAACTTGTAATGTACTTAAGAATCCTCCTGATGATCCTCATGTCTTCACTTCCCAAGTGTTAGGATTACAAGCACATGCCACCACACCTGGATTACATGATGCTGGAGACTAAACTTAATGCTTTGTGCATGTTAGGCAAACACTCTGACAACTGAGCTACACACACACATGTGCGCACACACACACACAACACACATAACACATATATACACACCACACACACAGACACACACACTATCACACACACACATACACCACACACAGACACACAGACACTCACATACACACACATCATACATGCACACACATGCACACATACACACCACACACATAAACACTCACACACATATACACACATTGTACACACACATAGGTACACGCACATACACCACAGACACACACAGACACATACATACATGCACACACTGGAGCACATGAACACTCTCACATGCACACACATACACAGACGTGCACGCACACACACACACACACACACCAGTCCTCCTCAGGGTGAGATCTGAGATCTTCCTTGTCCTCTTAACCATTCCTATTCTCTTCTAGGCCCAGTTCTCCTGTCACTTGTGACAGAACTGCTACCTCTAGGATGGACCATGTGGAAGGAGGCAGGACCTGGACAGTGAGTTCCACAGTCCCAGTGTTAGGTCCCCTGTGTGCTGCAGGGCGTGGTTGGCATTCCGCCTCTCCTCCTTTTTGGGGCTCTCCCTCACCCAGAGACCTTGACTATATAATCCAGACTTTTTGGTTCTCTGCCCTTTTCTCTTCCTTCCCTTCCCCTTCCCCTTCCCCTTCCCCTTCCCCTTCCTCTCCTCTGCTTTCCTCTCTTTCTGTCTCTCTGTCTCTGTCTCTGTCTCTGTCTCTCTCTCTCTGTCTCTCCTCTTTCTGCACACCTGCCTCTCTCTTCCTCCCCCTCCTGCACTGCTCCCAATAAACCTGCATTTACATAATATAACTTTGTCTCGACATTAGATCATTCCGTTTTATTTCTCTTACTGGGTTGAATCTTTGGCCTGTCGCTTATTAGTTTTCTGGTCACGGTAGGGTAATTTCATCATCCTGAGCAGTTTGTCATCTCTAAGATGAAACAGCACCATCCACCTGCTGTGAGTATACCAAGGAGCCAAGGGCATTCCCACCTGGACTAACAAAGATGGGGCAGCTGGGGTTTGCCTGGCATCCCTGCTGGACTACGGGAAAAGACAGTCTCCTGAAAAGAGACAAGACAGTATTCCAAGGAGTGTCGGGATTTTGATGTGAAAGACTTGGAGCCCAGGGTCAGAGTAACAGCAGGGGTCCTTGACGACAGTTGCTGAGGAGGAGGAGGAGGAGGAGGAGAGGGAGTCTGGGAAACTCAGGGAAGTAGAGGCTGCTAATTCCCAGCTGCTCCTAGGACCACAAAACCGGTTTGGTCCTGTTTTGTTTTTGTGAGGTGCTCATTAACATTTGAAGGAAGTGTCTGAAGTGGGACAGAGCGCCTTTGGAGCCCTGCTGTGCTCCAAACGAGGGGGAGGGGCTTTTGAGGGAGAGAAGTAAAACGGCTTTGACATCACCCGGGTTTTTAGCGTCTAGATCAGCTACCAACCTTTCACTGTTTCTCTCTGAACCCAAAATTAGTCAAATTAAAAGGGCTCAGGCCTGTCCAACTCAGAAAATGTGACAATTTTAGAAGCAGAAAAATGACTGCACCGATGTATTAGCAAGAAAAGGCAACGATGTATTAACTTAATCTCCAACACCTCTTGGGAAATAAAGGGTAGTACTGGCGTCTTAGAAATAACACTCAAAAATGGCTTAGAAATAGATGCCAAATCTTAATAAGCATTCCCTGTGTGTGTCACACAATGTTCATGTTATCAGACGATGGCAGGCTTTTTTCTTCTTCTATGAAGTGTCTAGTGGGTGTCTGGAATTCTCAGTCCTAATGTCCGGTTGCTTAAGTTTCACAGTGATTCCTAAGTGAACAGAACCTCCGCGAGACGCCTGTGGCGCAGCCAGGAATGTAGTGTCTGACGCTGGGATCGGTGGCTTTGAAAACCCTTTAGGAATCGTCTTTGTTCTCCCAGGATTGTTCTCCTGCATTGCTGTTGGAGCTAAGGTCTGAGCTGTAAAAGGGCTCGACCGAGTGGAAAGCAGCGAGCGGCATCTGCTGTTACAGAGAAAGTGTCGTCCGGAATAGCTCAGGGCCCTTGCCTTAGGGAAAAGACTAGAGTGCGAAGAGAAGCAAGAGTTCAGTTCTGTCCAGGCATCATTTCCATCCAGCTGCTTCTGCCCCTAAAAGTTCATTTCCGAACACTCTCACCTTCTCTCCCTCACTCAGCAATTCTTGTATCTTTCCTGGGAGCAAACCTGTGCTAGTTTGAGTTTAGCAAGGGAGGGGGCACACAGCTACAGAGCCAAAGAAGACTAACACACACTCTCCAAGGGGACTGCCTGGGAAGCCGGAACAAAAGCGCCAGAAGCAGCGAGTGGGGTCAGGAGGAGCTTGGGGAGCGAGGATGAGGTCAGGGACTCCACAGGACCGAAGAGCTTATTACTCCGTGCCCGGCAGGGCTCTCCAAATAGTCTTTAAAGCTGCTGCTGCTGCTGCTGGCTTGGCAGGTCCTGAAGGCCCTCCTCCCTTGATGAGTCACTTAGGCCTCCAAAACCAGTTTTATTTTAGGGTAGCTGTGACGGACAGAATAACGAAAAGGCGGTTGAACCGCACTGGTTAGTAGCTGGGATTACTGATACCATCACTGCTTTTGAGCTCCCTGTCCTCAGGACAGACATTTTAGCTTATCTGCGCCTCCTGTTTTCCACCACAGTCAGCCAGATAATGATGATCACCATAGTGATACAGTCTAAGGGTCTTGATTGGCTCGCTTCTACTCTGCCAGTTAAGGAACTAAAAGGCAAGGCAGAGAAAATCGTGAGCACTACAGGTGCTCAAACACTGCAGACAGACTCAGCAGCTGAAGAAAGGCGCAACACACCAGCAGGCATACCGGGAAGGGCCATCTTCGGAGCAGAGTGGGGCCTCAGGAAGCCAAAAAAAATCCGGTTTCTTCTCAGGAGGGGTGGGGAGTGAACACTTAAGTCTCTGAAGAGTCTTCCTCCCCTAACTTAGAGTTGGTCAGTTTGAAGAAAGAGAGGACGATTGGTTGGCCCACAGTGGCTGGTAGGCAGCATGCCCTTGAATTTGGTTAGCCAGTATATCATCAGGGAACTGGCTAGGCCTTTGTTTTAAGCTGCCACGCTTTTGTCTCAGCTCAGGGGGCGAGGAAGAAGCCGGCCATCTTGGAAGGTCAACACATTATTACCTAGCCCTGGCTTTTTTCTGCCTGTCTTTCTCAGTAGTACTTAGTTCTGGGAATATCGCACTAATGACAAGAGCACAGAATAGTAGAGTGCTTGGAGCAGAGTTTGGCACAAAGTTTCACTGAAATGAAAATTTAAGAACTAGTATTTTATTACTACATGTTTGTGAATCCAAATAAATGCGGGGGGGGGGAGGGGGGAAGCTGTCTGCCTTTATCCCTAATTATGTACCAGCACTGTTGGAATTGGGAAACAGGCGTCCCTGTGGCCAGCCCCCAGGGGACCTGACAAGCATCAGGCATCTCTGAGGCCACCTCCAGAAATTCAGCGGCCAGAGGAACCTTCACACCTGTTGGTCCTGAATGCCCTGAGTCAACTTATAAGAGGACCCCCCCCCCCATTCTCCCACCCCTCTCTCCCGCCTCGCCCGGAGAGGTTTGTCACTGTTCCCCTCCCCTAATAAAACCTCCCACGTGGAACCTGTCTGGTTTCGTGATTTATGAACCGCCTTATAGCTCCGACGTATAAATCCTAACAGGCACTGCTTTGTTTTGTTTCTGAGACCGGGCTGACCAGGCTGGCCTCTGACTTGCCATGCAGCTTAGGATGGCCTTGGACGTGGAATCTTTCTGCCTCTGCATCCCGGGTGCTGGGGTATCAGATGGTCCCCAACACATCCGGTTTATGCGGTGGTGGGGATCGAGCTTGGGGCTTCCTGTGTGCCAGGGAAGCACTCTGCCAACTCCAGTCTTCAACCATTTTCCATAGGAATAAACAGAAGGAAACTCTCGGCTCCTTCCTACACTCATACTGCAGAAGTAGAGCATGGGGCTCCATCTCCACCCATCTGAGGAGAAGGTGAAGCCTTGGAGAAGGAAGCCGGGAGCTTTGCCGAGACACGGGCCTGTCCACACATCTTTGGACTTCTGTAATTTGTTGTTGTTGGGTTTTGTTTCTTTTTGTTTTGTTTTTCCCACACAGGATGTGGGCCCAGGTCTGATGAACGGGAGGAAATGCCGGTCGGTCTCACACGTGCCGCAAGGAAGACGCTCCATTGAAAGGAAGAGTGGGAGCTGCCCCAGCCTGCGCTATTGGGTCAGCCAGCCTCCCTTTCATCCTGTCCAGCACAGGCCGGGCTGGACGCCTCTCCTTCCCAGTGCTCCCTCTGGCCCGGGGCTTTTTACTGGACATGTTGACACCCCATCCCTTGCTAGGTAAGCAGTGTCCAGGCCCCGTTTCCTTTTTCACTTCACAGCAGACAGCACTGGTAATGTCATTTCCCTCACTGACTGGAGGAATCTTAGGTGGGCAGAACTAGCTTACTTTTCTCTCTTCGCCCACGGGAATCGTGTCTCCCACTGTAACCCCAGGCTCTCCTCTGGGGTGTCTCCTAGATAAATTCACATCCCTACAGTTAGCTTCCAAGCTTACTCGCCTCTGCAACCAAACTTGGCCTCAAAATCCCTTAAATGACAGATCCCAAATGGAACCTTTTTACTTACCAGCGGTTGGGTAAATGGAGGTTCCCTATATTCAAGTTTTTTCTCTTCTTTGCTCCAAACCTTCCATCTCTGCTCACTCTCCCAAAAGTTCCAAATGTACACCTGAAGGAATTTTCTCCCTAATCTACTTAACTTTCTCTTCTGTCCATATGTATATTCCTGCCACCTGTTTCCTACATCCATGATGGTGTAAACGCAGCTACGCACAGGTGTTCCAGTCTAACCTTGCAGACCTGCACTTTCCGTCCCAGCCACAGATGTCCTCACTGACCCTGGACAGCAAATACAACAGCCTGCTCTTCCTGGACTCAGCCTTTTGACCTCCCTATTGCCTGCCCCAGTGTCGGCAGGAAGTAGCCAAAAATGATTGATTTCTTCACCAGTTATCCATTTATTATCAGCAAAAGGCTGGAATGGTGTGCTTTAGGACTGGGACGAAGAGCTCCAGTCCTCAGTCCCTATCTGCTGCTGGGCATGGCTGGCAACTCCACCCTTACCCTGAGCTTTCTAGGGAAGGGGCTTTCCCTTCTCACTCCGTAATCTGGACAGTTAGGAGTTTTACTCTCTCGATCTTCTTCCCCCGCCCCCGGCATGGTAACCAAGAGCTGCTTCCTATGAACCCACTTTATACACTTGTCTTGCATGAGAAGCAGCCCAACGTCCTCATCCCCGCCTGACTACCCCTCCCTAGCTCCTCTTTTTTTTTTTTTTTTATTTATTATTAAAGGAAAAGGGAGGAATGCTAGTTCACAAGGCCACTCCCAGGTTGGTTGGCAACCTGTGATGTCTCTCTTGCAGTCCCTCTGCTTCAGAGTCCCCACCCTCCTCTCTGGCTTTTTCTCTCCGAGGAGGGGGCTCCCAGCATGCTCCTCTTTCTCTTCTCCTACACTCTCCCCTGTCTTTCTCTCTCTGTCTCTGTTTCCCCTCCTCAACACAATCAATCTCTCCGTCCCAGATCTGTTGACGGTGTGGTTATTACACACTTGTCCCAGCGACATTCATCCCCCTTACCATTGGTCTAACCTAGCCTAGCCAGGTCAAATGTACATACACTAGGTCCCATGATCTCTCTCAAGGGCGTCATTCCCACAAGCTTTCCTCCTCTCTCTCTCTCTAATTTATTTACTATGTATACAATGTTCTGTCTGCATGTACACCTGAATGCCAATAGAGGGCACCAGATAACATTATAGATGGCTGTGAGCCACTATGTGGTTGCTGGGAATTAAACTCGGGATCTCTGGAAGAGCAGCCAGTGCTCTTACCCTTTGAGCCATCTCTCCAGCCCTTTCCTCCTCTCTTGTACATAGTTATCTGTCACCTCTGCAGGTTCATATCCATTGCCTACTCCTAGGACATAATGTAAGATTGTCTTTCCTCTTCACCCCCAGCTACCCTGAAGCCTCCTGCCTCAGCCTCCCATGGAAGCCACAGCACTCAGCTACCAAGTCTGTTTCTTTACTTCACACAGAGCTGTCTGCTCCTGCCATCTCATCGCTTTTCATTTGACCACACTGAGTCATGATAAATGTGCCAGTCCTCTGTGCCCACTGCTTGGTCCCCATCAGCTTTCAGTCACGAGCTAGACCTTTCTCTGCAGCACTCACTGGATCTTTTACAGTAGGCCTCGAGGAACAGCCCTCAGCTCTGCTCACCTGAGGGGCCATCTCCCAATTTGTAACTTGAGTTACTTTCTCTAACTTCAATAACTATTGTCCTCACTGCTGACCTTTCCCATGAAGTTCTCCCTGTCTTTCTAGATAATCTTAGCTAAAAACTTGGGGATCCAAACTGTCTTTTACTATTGACTTTCTCTCATCCAGTTCCTAGAAAGAAATATCTTCTAACAATTTCTCCCAGCCTCCACCTTGGCCCAAGGCACTGCCTACTTTCAGGCTAGTGCAGTAGCCACCTGACTGGCTTCCTCCTTCCTTCTTCTTATTTACTGTTTTTACTTATGTGCATATGTGGGTGCCTGGATGGGTTCATGTGTTCCCCATGTGTGCAGGTTCCCACAGAGACATCAGATCCCCTGGAACTGGAATTCCAGATGTCAGAGAGCTGCAGATGTGTGTGCTGGGAACTAAACCAAGGTCATCTGCAAGAACGGTCAGTGCTCTCTAACCCCCATCCACTTCTCCTCAGCTTTTGCTCTGCGGTTTAACTGGCCCTGGGCTCTTAATCCTCCTGTCTAATCCTCTTTAGTGCTGGGAACCACAGACATTTGCCAGCATTCCCAGTCCTACACCCTAATTAGGTCATCCGTGAGCAGCTAGCTCTGAACACCTGCCTTCTCACATAGACAGCAGGACTGAGGATAATGTCCCACATCTCAGGCACAGAGCATGCCAACAAATCACAGTTGTCACTGTGATCACACCACAGGCCATGCCTTTGATGGTATACTCCATCTTACAAAGTGTGTTGTCTCGTCTAAATCTGTTGGATCTGTACATTATCCCCTAAATCATGGTGCAGGTTACTGGGAGGTATGATCATGAACAGACTGCAGGCTACAATAAGGATGGAGGAATGGAGATTTTTCCAGTCATGCAAGTATTAATTCATGGTTACCATTGGCTATACTGTCATTTTTTTTATTCTGCTATTTGGCAGGCCCTTCGATCCTTTTCTCAGAGAAAGATTGGGGGGAGAGACGGACATTTGATACATGATCCCATCTCAGTAGGCACCAGGGCTGGCAGGCATGGGGAGAAGTGATGTGTACACTGGCTCAGAACCCTTTGCTGCAGAGCTCTCAGTCTCTTTCCTGGGCAGTTAAAGCAGTGACTTGGAAGTGGTGTCCTCCTGAAGGATGTATCTGCACAGAGTCTGACCACAGCCATTAGTGCTGGTTCTTTCTCAAGCTGGGCTTCACCGGGTCATTAGTGGCAGAGTGTGAATGGTGGCCTTTGCCCTTGGAGCTGTTGTGGACATTAATAAGCACTTAGACCCACGTCAGGCTCCTTATGCCTTAATGGCTATTATTTTAGTGGGAAGTCCTTTGCTGATTAGTTTTTTGTTGTTGTTTGTTTGTTTTTTGGTTTGTTTTGTTTTGTTTTTGGTCAGCTTAGCACAACCTAGGGCCATCTAGGAAGAAGCACCCTCAGTTGAGAAAGTGCCACCATCTGATTGCCTGCAAGCAAATCTGTGGAACATTTTATCGATTGGTGATTGATGAAGGAGAATCCAGTCCACAGTGAGGGGCACCGTCCCCGGGCAGGTGGTTCTGGGCTGTATAAGAAAGCAAGCTGAGCAAGCCATGAGCAGCCGGTAAGCAGCACCCCGCTGTGGTCTCTGCTCCTGTTCCTGCCCTGAGCTCCTGCCCTGACTTCCTCTGATGATGGACTGCATTCAAGTGCAGAACAAACTCTTTTCTCCCCATGCTGCCTTCGGTCACATTGTTTCACCACAGCAATAGGAGGCAAACTTGACATCACTCTTGCCAAGTGGAGCAGAAGCTCAGATACCAGACACTCTTCCTCTTCCTTCTCACTGCTACCATTCTATTTACGATTCTCAAATTATCCTCCTGCCAGAATCAGAATTTTAGATCTTGGGTCTGATTAAATGTCTGAGGTAGGCATTTGAGTCAGACTGAAGGCGGGTTGAAAACACCGATGGGGTGGCCGTGGGAAAGTGACCAGGCCTCTTTAGTCCTCTCCTGTACCTGTTCCACGTGGGACTTGTTAGGTAGGTGTACTCTTCAGCCTTCCCCACACCTAATAAATCAGATCGAAAAAAAGATCCACAGGTGACATGGTCTGAGAAGCTTCCATCCATCTTCCAGTCTGCAGAACGAAGTAAAACGGGAAAACAATGAATCGTAGCATCACACCCAGTATAGGGTTTGTATGGTCACATTTGTGTTGCTTGACAGAATGCCAGGTGGGAGCTACTCGTACAGAGATTCCCTTTGGTTATGGTGTCAGAAGAGTTCAACAGTCCATCGTGGCCGGGAGGGCATGGCCAAGCAGCTCCTCTCCACGGTAGAGGTGTGGGGCTGAGGTTGCCCACATCCTTACAGACCAGGAAACAGCAGGACTAGAACCAGGGCCACGAATAACCTTCAAAACCCTGACAGTCAGCTTGGATACAAGCTTTTCAAATGTGTCCCTGTGAAGAATTTCAGATTCAAAGCATGGCAGTTATTAGATGTCTCTATGGCACTCATCCTCCTTTCTCCTCAGTGGGAATCTAAGTGCTTTGTCATTGCCTGGTTGTCTTGTCTCCATCATCACAATGGGATTGCCACGTCAGGGGTCATATGCATGATGTCCATTGTCATATGCTCAAGCTGCCATGGAGTATGACTGAATACATGAACCAGATTCATGACTGTGCCCTGTTTGTTCCTGTGACATACCCAGGGTAGACATACTGTTTTATATGTTCAATAAATCAATGAGTTCTTCAAAGCCCTTACTGTATAGATAAAGATACTGATCATCAGTTACTAAGTGAGCGGACACCAATATATACGTAATATCAACCTCCATGCATGGGTGCCTTCAGACTTCCCGGATGATATCTTTACTTTAAACATCACCCATACCTAACAGCTTCCAGAAGAGAACCCCAGATGGGTGATGGACCATCTGCTTTCAGAATAAACTAACATAGAGAAAACTAATTCACTTGCCAAATGTGTGCTTATGAGGGTGATTTTATCCATGGACTCCCATTTTACACTGGGCAGTTTTTAGGTCGTTCTGTTCTGAGAATGGCTATCATAGCTATTTCTATAGGAGCTGAATGTCTGCTCTATGGAGAAGGCATTGCCTCACAATATTTTACCTATATTTTAAAAAATAATTTATTTAATTTTTTATTTTATGTGCATTAGGGTGAAGGTGTCAGATCCCTTGGAACTGGTGTTATTGGAACTGTGTTACAGACTGTTGTGAGCTGCCATTTGGTTGCTTGGAATTGAACCTGGGTCCTTTAGAAGAGTAGACAGCGCTCTTAATCACTGAGCGATCTCTCCAGCCCCTGCTGTACCTATCTTTAACTCACTCTGATTCGCTTGGTCTAGGCTCTGTCTTTTTGAACAGTGTTAATTATGTATAAACTCAAACAGTGTTAGCCCATGTATGAACTCTGGCACCATCAAGGACCCAAGCACTAGTAAAGTCATTCTCTATTTAAGCCCAACATGGCACACCTCAAGAAAGTGGTGCTCCCAGCTCTCTGTATATACCAGGCGCTTGGGAAGTTTTTACTTCTACATCATACTGTTTTGTTTTGTTTTCCCCTGCTGGGTTTCTGAAAAGTGGAGAATGAATGTTAAAATAATTTGCTACTCTGTGTTCATTTTCCCACTCATTATAGGACACAGTAGGGAAGGTGGCTAGAAAACACAGGAGGGCAGAGAAGAGAACATTGGAGAGCGAGAAGAATGAGCAGGGGGGATAGAGGAAGGAGGCAAGTGGGAATGAAGGAAAAGGACCTGCAGGAGGAAGGTGAACACGAGTAAGAATGGAGAAGGTGAGGCTACGGAGATGTGTCAGTTTGTGTCACTTGCTGTCAAGCTAGACGGGCTGAGTTCAATCCCCAGAGCTCATGTGGTAGAAACGAGAACAAACTCCCCAATTTGTCTTCCAATCTCCACATGTATGCTATACCACACACACCTGTGTGCACGGTCACACAGGCACACACACATAATAAATAAGGGTTAAAAGCTAGAAAAATAAAATGGGTGGGATTCTTTTTTATTTTTATTTTTTAAGAAAAGGCTAAACAGGAGGATACAAAATGTTTAAAGTGTAATTAATAAAAAGAAAAGAAAAGAAAAAAGAAAAGGCTAACCCTTGTTGCTGTTGCTTTCAGACAGGGTCTTACACTCACTGTATAGCTGAGGCTGGTCTTGAACTCTTGGTCCCCTCGTCTCCCCCCTCCTTTTCAGAGATGGGACCACAGGTGTGATTCACACCTAGCATAAGCTTACTCTTAGATCATTAATCCACATAACAAAGGCTGAACGGATGCTTTCACCACAGCGGCAGCACCTGTGGTGGACTGGATGACTGGTCTCCATTCTTTGTTGCTGTGGGAACTGGCAGTTCAATAGAGTGGGCTGGGGAATGCGTTTCTCTACTCAGCCAGCACTGGGTGGGGCATGACTTGCTTAGGCCCCTGGAATGTGGTGGAATTCATGGTACACTTATTTCAAGGGAAGCTATGAAGAGCCATCCTGTTTTCTGCTCACCCTTCCACATTCCTGGGATCGTCCATGAGAAAAACTCCCGGGAGCTTGCAGCCTGAGAAAAGCAAGAAGACATGCTGTATAATCCAACAGCCAGGACCCCAGCCCAGTTGAGCCCAGCTGGCACTTAAAACTTCACCAGTCCTGGGGGCCCTTGGAAGAAGCTCTTAGTGTTTGTTGCTGAGAGCTGGAGACCTTGGTTGTTAGGCAACAAAAACCAATTTGTTGTGATCATCTCTGGGTGTTAAGATCACTGTCCTTTCTTAGGAATGTTTGTTCTTTTCCAAGTATCTTTGAGAGAAAGACATGAGGACACATTTCCCCACTCCGTCTTTCATTTTAGTGACACAATAGCAAACCCATCCGAGTTGTGCTTACGGAGAGTGAAGGCTGGCAGGCTCTTGAAGCATCTTTTTTAAAGCGCAGCGTGCTGATCCACATACATTTGCTCTCCAGTGCTCTCTGGCTGGTGAACAGTGAGATCAGCACGTCCTCAGTACAAGATTAGCCTTTTCCAAGGTTGTGTTTTAGACCCGGTTGTGTCACACACAATGGCAAGCCTTTGGGGCTGAAGGCCTTATCCACTTTGAGAGAATTAGCACAGAGGATAATTTCTATCAAGAGTGGTCTCCTGAGAAATCCCTTTTTTTCATATCAACTCTTGGCTTACTGTTTGCCCAGTCACTACAGGAGACTGTAGGGAGAGAATACAATAAATGAGGCAGAAGTCTGTTACAGGAAATTATGATGGAAGCTGATAGGAAAGAGAAAGAAGAAAGCTAGGAATGAAGAAAATGGATGAGAAAGAGGCTGAGGGGGAGAGTAACCCATGAATAAGGAGAGGTAGAGACCACAGTCTGGCAGGGACCCCAATGGCTCCCTGCTGTGCAATGGGCCACTCCAGACTGCTCCACTTCCTGAGGCATTCCCACCCCTTGTCAGGGTCTCCTTTCTCTTCACTTTGGCTGAAATGTCTTCCCCGGGCTCCAGACTCATCAGTCTGCTCTCTGACCAGTGTCTAGCCACGATCCCACACATCCCCAACTCTCTCAGGCTCCGAGCCCTCTTCAAGGCAGGTACTTGCTTCAGGTCTGCCCACTCCTTTTCCAGTATGTGGGCAGCAAGCAGACGTTCAGTTACTATTAGTTGCATAAATGATGGATGAAGCTGAGCAGCAGCAACGGCCGGGGACACACACCTTCTTGGCTGCCCTGCAGGCTGATGTTTCTTTCCATCAGGTTTTCCTGGCTGGACTGCAAAACCCTTTTAACTCCAGGGACACTGCTTAATTGCAGCACCTACTTCCTCCAGGCTTGACACAACCCTCGCCACCAGGTAGCAAAGCAGCTGTGGTGACCTGTGGGAAGCCTCGCACAGCCTGTCGTCTTAGCAATAAAACAGATAAAGAGCTAAGCTATGCAAAGGGGGTGTTAACATTTCCTCTTGAAAGAGGAGTGGGATGGTCATGAGACCCCCACAAGAAGCTCCTCTGAGATTTGATCACCAGCCTGCTTGCCCCAGCTGTGAGTAATTGTGTAAGAGTCAACAGCTGATAAGGGGTGGGGATAAGAAGCCGCATCTTCCAGCCGCTCAAATAAGCTGCTGGAATAAGCTCCACCAAGCTGGACTCTCTCTGGTCTACAGGCTCTGTCTCTGTTGAAGTGAATTGACTCTCCTCGGAAAAGTCACGAAACAGTTTTACATTCCCCTTCACTTTTAGCACCAATCAGCAATCTGAGATGATTTTGTTGATCAATACATCAGCAAATACCAACAACAAAGTAAATATAGCAAAACACATTCTTCTCAAATCCTAAAACCTGAACTTAGAAAAAGAGTATACTAGTTCTTATGCTTTAGGTGTTTTCTCCTGTTTATTTGGTTGTTGGTGTTTTGAGCAGGGTCTCCTCTGCAGACCAACGTGGCCTGGACGTGTAATCTTGCCTCTGCCTCTCAAATGTTGCAAACACAGGCCTATGTCATGACATGGCCAGTGGCTCTGTTGTTTGCATTGTTTTGTTGTTGTTTGTTTGTTTGTTTCAAGTCAGGGTCTTGTTATGTAGCTCTGGCTGGCCTCAAGTTCAGAGATGTGCCTGCTTCTGCCTCCCAAGTGCTGGGATTAAAAGCGTATCATTCCACCAGGCCCAGCCTGTGGTTCTTAGACACTCAAGTTTGAGCCTTGTTGGGTGCAGGATATAAATTTTCCTGGGTCTGGCTGCCCTCATTCCCTAAGTGTGGCCTATCTTCACAGGTGGATTATAAGAAGGGTTCGGGTCTTATTATCCATCCTCTGCCTTCCCTTGCCCCCTCTAGCACCCTTGAAGCATGCAGGCCTGGAGAGCATCTGCCTTCAGTTATAGGACGGCCAGGCAGTGCAGGAGCCCATGCCTCCACGGCAAGCCTGCTGGACTGACAGAAACAGTTCTGACTCACTGCCAGTGACATCCCGCTTCTGGGACCTTCCTTGCCGGATGTGAGCATGCTCTGTTTATCCCAGGGCTTGCTCTCATAGTAGCAACCAGACACAACAGGAAACACATGTTTGGGGCCACTCCAGCCTCAGTGTCACTGAAAGGCCTCTCTCCACAGACGAGCAGTTCCCAGACCATTACGTGGGTTTCACTAGACCTTTTCCCACCGGACTCATTCTTTCTTCTTCACATGGGATCGCTATTGGGATGACTAATGCCAATATCATCACTACATTCAGAAACAATTATCTGGAAACAAACTTATTTCCTGAGTCATCCAGCGGAGGTAGCCTGTCTTCATCTTTTTCTCCTCCTCCCCTTCCTCCTCCTCCTCCTCTTTTTCCTTGTTTGTTTCAGCATTAAGAAGGCTTTCTATAGAGCCCCCTGTAGTGGGTGGTTTAGATGGATTAATGGTGTTCTTACTTTTGCTGTGTTACTCAGTCTGTCCTCTGCTAATCTCCGGTTTATTTTCAGAGCAGGAATAGTTTCCAGGATTAATGTATTTGCCTTTCACTCCTTTGTGTGACAGGTGACTAACACTATGTCCAAGAGCTGCCCGGCTCCTGGGCTCCTGCCTCCTTTCCCGTTTCTACCTTGTGGTAAAGATGGTGATGTGAAGAAGGAGGCAGGGGACAGGGGTGTGGAAATTGCCCAGGCAATGTAGGGCAGAAGAAGACCTCAATGAAAAGTAGGCAGTTTCTTTTTTTCTTTTTCTTTTCTTTTTTATTTCTTTCTTCCCCCCCCCCCCCCCGCGCTAAAAGCGAGAAATGTCCTTGGGCCTTTTGGCAGCCTCATCCTTGCCAGAGGTTAGAATTGCCAGACTCATTTGGAGGCTCTGATCTCTGCTCTAGTTCCAAAATGATTTGGGGGTTACCTCTTCAGAGGGGAGAATGTTAGAGTAGCATAAAGGCACATTAAAGGAAAACATTAAGGGTCAAGAGAACAGAATGTCTGGCCTGGGTGGAGAACTAACAATGTCAATTTTAACCCTAGGAAGCCTTGCTGGACGCATTCAAAGGTTTCAAGAAGGCACTGTCTCCTGCTCCTCTCACTTATGGCTAAAGAGAGGCAGAATGATTAGCCCTTTAATGCACTACTGTACTTCTCACTGCCCAGCTCAGTCCTGTGTTGGAGCAGCCAAGGAGTTTGGCTGCCTTTTGTTTTTGTGACTCTTTCCTCCAGACACTGGCTAAAACCTGACCATGTTTTGGTTCTGACTCTTCCTTCCTTCCTTCCTTCCTTCCTTCCTTCCTTCCTTCCTTCCTTTCTTTCTTTCTTTCTTTCTTTCTTTCTTTCTTTCTTTCTTTTCTCTCTTTCATTCTTTATTTGTTCTTTCCTTTGTTTTTGTTTTGTTATTGTTTTGTTTATTTATTTTTGAGAGACAGGGCTTCTCTGGGTAGCCCTGGTAGTCTGGAACTCTCTCTGTAGACCTAGCTGGCCTCGAACTCACAGAGGTCCTCCTGCTTCTGCCTCCTGAGTGCCGTCACTGCCTGGCTCACTTTGGTTTTCTTAGTTTTTCTGTAAGCTTAGCCCCCATCCCTGCCATGTGTGTGCCTGCTGCTTCGTGGACCTCATGCTGGTAACTAAAACAGCACGCTTTCCCCTTCCTCCTCCAGTCTCCTCTTCTGGGCAGCAGCTGAGATTTAGAGCTTGCTTGTCCTGGGGAAAGGGACTCTCTATTAAAGTCTAATGAAATGTCCCCAAGCTTCCATTTGAGTCTAATCTTGAATTATTTTTCTAATGAGACTAAGAACCCCAAGAGGGGCCCCTGATTCCCGGGACCAATGGGAACCCCTTCTTGTCATCTTGCTACGCTGTATTAGTTTCCTCTGGCTGATATAACTAATGTGATCACAACCTTGATGGTTTAAAGCAGTCGAAATGGGCTGGGGTTGCAGCTCAGCGGTTCAACTCATGTTAGCATGTACAAGATCCCAGGTTGGAACTCCTGCCAGAAAACAAAGGAACAAACAAAGCAAACAAGTGAAAGCAACATTTTTACGTGTTCCCTCATAGCTCTGAAGGATGGAAGGCCAAAATCAGTATTGATGGTAGAAATTAAGAAAGGGATCAGCAGGGTTTCTTCCTTCCTTTCTTTTTTCTTCTTTCTTTTCCTTTCTTCCTTCCCTTCTTCCTTTCTCCATTTCTTTCTTCCTTCCTTCTTTTCTTTCTCTTACCTCGTGTCCTCTGCCCCTCACTACTAAGTTTGAATAAGGGGCCTGGCAGTGCTCTACAACTGAGTCACACCCCAGCCTTGGCTGGGTGCTGTCCCTTCTCAGGGATGGTGATTTGTAGGCATATCATCCCTATGTCTGCTCACGTGAGCACGTGCTTCCTCCTTTTCTTTGTCTGTTTAGTTTCCCTTTGTTTCTCTCACTCAAGGACATTTCTCTTGGTGATTCTGGGAGATACCCACCTAGGCACCTCCCATTATCGCCCCATGGCAAGATTCTTAACTATATGGGTGAAGACTGCTTTTTCCTTGAAAGGCAATCTTAATGTTTCCATGGAATAGGACCATACACCTCTGGGAGACCACAGTTCAGTTAAATACACTTTCTACCACCTCCCCCTCACAATGCATAGAGTATTTTTTATCTAGAGAATAGGGTTGCCTTAGTCAGTGTTCTATTGCCGTGAAGAGACACCATGGCCATGGCAACTCTTATAAAGAAAAGCACTTACTTGGGGCTGGCTTACAGTTCCGAGGTTTAGTCCATTATTGTCATGGCAGAAGCATGGTGGCAGGCAGGCAGACAAGGTGCTGGAGAAGTTGCTGAGGGCTCTACTCGTGGCCTGGCAGGTACCAGGAAGAAAACGTAAGCCATTGGCATGAGCATTTGAAAGCCCCCAACCCACTCCCAGCGGCACACTTCCTCCAACAAGGCTGTACGTCCTGATCCTTGTCAAGTGATACCACTCTCTAATGACCAGCATTCAAATCTATGAGGCCCTAGGGGACATGCCTATTCAAACTACAACAGTGAGGAAGGTCAGGGGTAGGGGGGTGAGTGTGAGGGAAGCAGCAGAAGACAGAGAAGGCTTCAAATTGGATGCAAATTGTTCCCTGAAATGCAGGCACCCCCCTTGGCATGGTCTGCACCTTTGCAGAAATGTGGGCTGTGGGAAAGCACACTGCTTTGGGAACAGAAGTAGTTCAGCATTGTTAGTGCCCCCACATTGGGCAGCCAGGTCACTGACCTCCTACCTAGCCTGATTGACTCTTTGGGCATGGTATGCAGGGCTGGAGAGAATGAGGTCATTTCCAGGGCAGTGGAGTTAAACGTTGAGGTTGTATAGCCACCGTCCTGAAGCACTGTCTTCACACTCCACGGCCGTGGCAAGGTCCAGCTGAGTTGTTGTTCTGTGGTGCCTCACCCAGATCCTGCCACTTCTCTGTCGAGGTTCTCCAACATTCAATACCGCTAGAACATTCTCCTGTTTGCCTCAGCTGGCCCCCATTGTGTAACCAAGAACCTTCCCGAACTTAGAAGCTCACTACTCAAAGTTTCTCACTAGAGGGGCACAGGCAGGCAGGAAGGCTGCTGAGGCCCACACAGGACTCTTAGGGACACTGTAAAGTGCCGCTTTATAGTTGGCTCATACTATGGGTCACTGAGCACTCTTTAATACAAGACGCACACTCACATGCACACATATGCATATATACACATATAAATACACAGCTTTTTAAAATTTTATGTGCAGTGTGAAGGTGTCAGATCCCTTGGAAATGGAGTTACAGACAGTTGTGAACTGCCATATGGGTGCTGGGAATTGAACCCGGGTCCTTTGGAAGAGCAGACAGTGCTCTTAACCACTGAGCCATCTCTCCAGCCCATAAATAACACACATTTACACGCACACACTTACATACCCACACATTCACATACACATTTACATATATACTCACACACACATAATTATATACACACACATATAAATATACACATACACATGTATACACACAAGTATACAAACACACATAGACACACATATAAATACACACGTAAATACATTGCTGAGAAACAAACATATCTTCGCAAAGCTCATCCGGACACTTGACTAAGACACCTAGTCCATAGAAAAATAAAATTTCTATTTTTTTACCATGGACGGAGTTCAGGGCCTCATGCATGCCAGTGTCTTACCACTGAGCCAGATTCCTAGCACTCAGTTTTTTTTTAAATGTCCCCTTTGTTTTTCTGAAATCAGAATTACATATATATACATATTTGTTTTTAAAATGTTTCTGTTTTTGTTTGTTTTGAGACAGGGTTCTCTAACAGCTCTGGCTGTCCTGCACTTGCTTTGTAGGCCAGGCTGTCCTTACACTCACAGAGATCCACCTGCCTCTGACTCCCAGCTGCTGAGATTAAAGGCATACGCCACTGCGCCTGGCTTTGTAATTTTTATGTAATTAACACTACTTTATGATTATTTTATTGTAGGGGTGTTTCGCCTGATGAGGTTTACATGCCACCGTGCCACGCAGCGTCCAGGCTGGAGTGGGGCACCGGCTTCCCGGAACTGGAGTTGTCTATCGTTAGGAGCTGCCCTGTGGGTGCTGGCCATCAAACCCTGATCGTCTGCAAGAGCAGCCAGTGCTCTTAGCCACTGACGCCCAAATCCCGCCCCTTCGTGTCATCTTTCCATGAGGGCACCAGATCTCGCTAGAGATGGTTATGAGTGTGGTTGCTGGGAACTGACCTCTAGAGCAGCCAGCAGAGTCACTCCTAACCTCTGAGTCATGGCTCCCCCACCCCGCCCTGCCCCACTTCGTGCAATCTTAATAGACCAAGATAACATGAAGAAAAATGTAAGGGAGTTCCTGACAAATTATTTGCATATAAAACATAATTAAAGGAAATGATGTCCTCCCGTGGTATAAACGCATGTGTGTGACTACATTAGGGAGCCCTCCAAACGTGTGTCCTCTATAGACTGAGGGCGTAGCCAATGCGTACAGCACAGGCCATGATCAGACACTTCCTGAAAAATGTGCCAGTGGACATGCATCTGTGTGTAGATATGTGCTTATAGAGCATGTTCTATGACGTGCTGGACACTCCATCTCTGAGGAAGGCAGTAGTCAGGGAGGAGTGACGAGGAGAGAACGTTCACATTTCCTCTCCATCTCGATGCAGCCTTTGCATCTTTAGTAACATTCTGGTTTAGTGAAAGCATAACGGGAAGGTGATGCCGAACTTCCACGGAGCAGTCATGGGCCAGGTGAGCTTGCGGGTGAATCCTGTGGCTCCAGGAGGGAGCGACCATTGCTGCTTTCTGCCATGGTTGACTTTGGCCTTTGCTCTTCAGCACCGCCAGGTATGTAGTCTGGCGTGTGGTCCGGAAGGGGAGCTGTGGACTTCCTTATTGCTAGTGTGCCTCTGGGTTTTGTGTCAATACCACCGCATACCCGTGGGAAGTGCTGGCCCGTAAGGGTGGCTGCCGGCTCCACACAGCCGAGTTCTCCGGTGCTCTTCCAGGCCTGAGTTCCGATTCAGCCACCACGTACTGGAAACCCAAGTACAGGAAGGTGCCCACACTCCCGTGCTCCCTGCATTGAGGTGCTGCTGCTCGGAAGGGACATAAAACTGAGGGTCTCCACAACCAGACTTTGACTTGCACTGACACAGTTTATCCCGACAGATCCTCGAGAGTAAATACATCATACAGTTGGGAAACAAAACTCAGGGACTATTTGGTAAGCTGCAGAGCAGGAACTTAAATGCAATGTCATTATTTCCCTTAATTATATTATGTTTTTGTATACCAATCCTAAACCCCGCCCCCCGCACCTCCTGAGTCAACCAATCAAATAAAAGGTTACTTCACTCCTTCTGGAAATCTCCCTAATTACTTTTAAATTAAGCCCGTGTGCTCACTTCAAGGCCCTGTTCTAAGGAATGGTGGCCCCAGCGTGCTGGTAAATTTCTGCAGAACAAACGCTCCTTGCTTTTGCGCACCACTTGAGTCTGGGGTCTTTCTTCAGTGATTCTGGATCCTAACGGTCTCCTCCCAGCATGCATCCCAGGGCTGCTTGCACTTTCGTAGCTCTCCACTCTGAGCTCTCTCTTCCTGGTTCTTCCTGGACATCTGCCCATGCCTGAATCCCCTACTTCCTCCTCGAATTCCCCCTCCCCCGACTGGCAGGAAGTCCAGCCCTGTCCTTTCCCCTGCTCAGCAATTGGCTGTAAGCTGCTTTATTGGCATGCCAAGGAACAATGGGGGAGCAGCGTTTACACAACTTTAAGACAGGAGAGTCTTAGATCAAGGATTGCAACCAGACATGGCGGCTGCGGATTTCAGACTTGAATCACACAAAATCTTTACACCTGCATGCTGCCTCTGTTCTTCCTGTTTGCTATTTTAAAGTTAATTTCTCTTATGTTCCTGTGTGCACAAATGCTTTGGCATGTATATGAAGGCTAGAGGACAACCTTGGATGCTAACTCTGTAAGTTTCTCTCCTTTTCCTCATTAATTAATTAATTCATTCATTCACTTTAGGTCTGGATTGAAAGCCTCACCCTCTTCTCCTCCCACCCTCCCACTCTTTCCCCTAATTCCCCTCCCTTTCTCCTCAGAAAAGGGGAGCCCCCTCCTACTCACCCACCCTGGCACATCAAGTCACCTCAGGAATAAGCGCAAACTCTTCCACTGAGGCTGAAGGCAGCCCAGCGAGGGGAAAGTGATCCAAAAGCAGGAAACTACATCCATATCAGAGACAATTCCCGTTCCACTTGCTAGGGAACCCATATGAAGACCAAGCTGCCCATCAGCTACATATGTGTAAGGGCCTAGGTCCAGTCCATGCATGCTCTTTGATTAGTGAGTGGTTCAGTGTCTGTGAGCCCCTGTGGGCCTAGGTCAGTTGACTCTGTTGATCTTGTGAAGTTCTCTCCTCATCCTTCCCCCCATTTTTCCACGAGGCTCTCCGAGTTCTGCTAGGGTTTAGCTATGGATCTCACTATCTAATTCAATCCACCACTGGGTAGAGCCTCTCAGAGGACAGTTTTGCTAGGCTCCCACACAGAGTCTCTCGATGCCTATGCCAGGCTAGCTGGCCTGAGAGTTTCTGGGTTCTCCTGTCTCCTCTTACTCTACTGTCATAGGAGCTCATGGGGTTACAGAGGTTTGCTGCCATGCCTGGCTTCACCTGGGTCCTCAAGTGTGTGAGGCAAGCTCTTCACCCAAGGTCCATCTCCCCTTTTTCTGTTTTATACATCTGTGTCTGGAGTGAGACCTATATAGCAGAGACGAGAATCCATGTTCTGGGATCTTTAGGAGCTACAGCTGATACACAATGAAGATATTATGGATATAAGCACATGCCCGTAATATACTCAGTGGTAATTATAGAACACCACTGAGTGCTGTATTTCTGTAGCAAATATTTGCATGCATATGTGGAAAGAAAAATCTCCAGTATAAATGTTAAAAATATTTTCATCATGTCAATGGAATGATGGATAATTTTTATATTCTTATTATTCTCTGGTTTTTAAAATTTCTCTGTGTGTGTGTGTGTGTGTGTGAGGGGAGAGAGAAAGAGAGAGAAGAGAGAGCTTTTTAGATCAGGGCAGTGTGTGTGAATGAAAGTGACAAAAAATAGACAATGCTTTTTAAAGCTTCTTAGTGATTTGGGTATGATACAGCAGAAGCGCGTGGTGTGGTTGGAGTAAGGCCCTGAGTTCTGTCACTAGGGCATGACCAATCTCCTTTACTCCTCCTCCTTTTCTCTCTTTGGAGCCTGACATTCACGAACTTAAAACTGTGGTTTTATTTTTCAGACAAGGTCTGCCATAGCCCAGATTAGCCTTGAACTTGCTATGTAGCTAAAGATAACCTTGAACTTTTGATCCTCTTGTCCCTACTTTACAAATTCTGGGATTGAAGTAATAAACTTCCCTAGTTAATTTTTATTCTTCTTCTTCTTCTTTTTTTTTTTTTTTCAGGCAAGGAAGGGATTAAAAACTGAATTTCTGTTGTGTAACAGTTTCTTCTAAGGTTGAAACATTTCATCCTGTAGAGAACTCAAAATAGCTTCAGGAAATCCCCGAAACTGAGCAAACTATCTAGGCCCCTACTGACCGGTAAACAATAAAAACTAAAAGTGTCTCTCAGAGGACTGTTGAGATTCATTGCCTGGAAGAAGCAGAAATCAGATTCACCTGGAAAGACCCTCTCTAACCTGCTGAGCTGTGCAGTGTGCTCCAGGCTTCTAGCTTTCATGAGCTGTCACCAGTGCTGGGGTAGGTTTTGTTGAAGCAGCGGTCTTTGAACCATTTCTGTTTCTGTAAGTACTCCCTTACCAATAACCTGTAATAACCTCCCTCAAACAAAACAAAACAAAACAAACAAACAAAAAAACAATACCAAACTTTGGGCAGAGTGCAGGGAATCATGAAAGAAGGGAGAGATAGAAAGACCTGGAGGGGACAGGAGCTCCACAAGGAGAGCAACAGAACCAAAAAATCTGGACACCGGGGTCTTTTCTGAGACTGATACTCCAACCAAGGACCATGCATGGAGATAACCTAGAACCCCTGCACGATAGCCCATGGTAGCTCAGTGTCCAAATGGGTTCCCTAGTAACAGGAACAAGGACTGTCTCTGACATGAATTCAGTGGCCTGCTCTGTGATCACCTACCCATGATGGGGGAGCAGCCTTACCAGGCCACAGAGAAAGACAATGCAGCCAGTCCTGATGAGACCTGATAGGCTAAGGTCAGATGGAAGGGGAGGAGGACCTCCCCTATCAGTGGACTTGAAGAGGGATATGGGAAGAGATGAGGGAGGGTGGGTAGGATTGGGAGAGAATGAGGGAGAGGGCTACAGCTGGGATACAAAGTGAATAAACTAATTAATATAAAAAATAAAAATTAAAAAAACCCTCAATTGTTTGTTGTGTTGGACTTTGGTGGGATATGTCGTGGTATCCCTATCCAGGGTGGGTAGGTGTGTGTGGGTGTGTGTGTGTGGGTGTTTGCACGGGGTCTTACTGTACAATGAGGCCTAGAATTCACTATGCTGGCCTCAAACAGAGATCCACCTGCCTCTACCTCCTGAGATTAAAGGCACGTACGGTGGCATCTTTTCCATGGATTGGGGTCCCCACTCTGTATTTAATCAGCTTCTCTGGAGGACCAGAACGGACAGAATGGCTTACAGGCTGTGGTCTAATCAGTCCAAGAACAACCAAGAACAACCCATACTGACTAAACTGAAGGAAGAGGAGGAGGCGCTGAGTGGCGGTACTTCCCAGCCGAGGATGCTGTGACCCGCCTCAATTGCCTGTCTCGGCGATGTCGCTCGTTTACGTGATTGATGCATCTGTCTGCCTCAGTCTCTCCTTCTCGGGATGTCACCCAGGCTGGCCTCTTCCTTCGGTCTCGGTGCTGTGGGACAAGTTTGCCTCCACACCCACCTGAGCATCTGCTGTCTGTAACAGAGGCCCTGAGAGGGCACATCCCCAAGTGTCTGAAAGCCTGATGCAAAGCTGAAGGCAGCACAATTACATTGTTAGGACACAATTATGCTGCATAATTGCTGGATCTGTTTTCTTGTGTTCATAATGCACCTGAAAAATAAACCTCTTAGGGGAAAAAGCCTGTCCTGATTGTTGGGGAAGGACCAGGTAGGTGAGACCAGACTGTTTTAAAGAGGTAACAGGAAGCATGTGGTGTTTTTATATATCTGTGGAAAATGGCTGTTCTATTTGGGGATTTTAAACTGCCAAAGATTTTGCATATCGCTAAAACTCCCATTTCAGTTTGTAGATAATATTAGACAGCAGCTTTTGCTTTGAGATTTTTTGCTTGTTTGTGTGCTCCCAGGAATTGAACCTTGGGTATTATATATGGTAGACAAGCATTCTGCAGCCAAGCTCTATCCCAAGCGGTTTTTATTTGTTTATTTTAAAGATTTATTATTTATACAGTGTTCTGCCTGCGTGTGGCCTGCAGGCCAGAAGAGGGTGCCATATTTCATTAGAGATGGTTGTGAGCCACCAATGTGGTTGCTGGGAATTGACCTCTGGAAGAACAGCCAGTGCTCCTAACCTCTGAGCCATCTCTCCAGCCCTCCAGCCAGAAGGGTTTTTTTTTGTTTTAAAGGTTCATTTGCATTGCTTTTAAGATTGTAGGTGTGCGGGTCAGCATGTGGGTGAGTGCACATTCCCCTGGAAGCAAAGGCATTAGTTCCAGGGTTCCCGGCATTGTGAGACACTTTAGGTAGGTGCTGGGAACCAAAACCACATCGTCTGGAAGAGCAGCAAATGCTCTTCACGACTGTGCCATCTCTCCAGTCTTCCAAAGCTGCACTCAAGTCTGTTCTCATTGAATTTAGCTGACAAGCCCATTGTTACTTGTCAACTAAATTATATTACAAAAACATACAAGCAAACAAAATTCCCTTGCTGCTTGCCAAACGCTGTGTCAACCAGGACGGAGGTCAGCTGAAGCTTATTCAAAGAGCTTCCTATCAGAGAGTAGACATTCTTCAGGGATTTACTAACAGCTGCTCAGAGCACTCTCAGTGAGAGAGAGCCTGGGAAGAAGCGGGGTGGGCAGAGAGGGGGTGAGGTGAGCCAGGCATGACGGGGTAACTCCCATGGCTGCAGTGAAAGAAAACTAGTTAATGGTCCTTTTAATGGAGAGTTTGTGCCAAGCTCTGTTAGCCCCAGGCCCTCCTCACCACTCCCATCTTCTGGCCCTTAGAGACGTCCACTTGGCGCCGACGATTGTTCAAATCCTACAGTTGTGTGGTTTCTAAGCCCAGCGTAGTGCCTCGTGGTGTCTGACAGCACCGCATTCCCTGTTTTTGCGGATTGGGTAGCCAGGCTTACTCCACAGCCAAACTTCGTCAGTATCAGTGCGCGAATGCTCCCCTTCCTCCTGTTTCAGAAGCTCTCTAGGAAATGGACTCAGAAGTGACTGTTTTCGTCACAGGGCATGCAGAAGAGCCGAGTGCACAGAGCACAGCCAGGATTCTGCCGGGCTGGCGCTGCAGGAGTGGCGTTCCTCGAAGGTGTCGCCGTGGATGCGACAAACACAGTTCACGGCCTAGAGGGGCGGCTGTGAGCTGCTCCAGACACTGCAGCCACCAAGCTGGCTGGCTGCTTCTGAGCCCCACGCGGACAGTTGCGGTGTATGAGAGTAGATTTCAGCTCCGCCACCGAGTTGTCCTCTCCCGCGTGGATTTGCGACAGTTACTGTCATTCATGAAAATAAGTTTTCTCTTGCTAGTCTGTCAGCTTCGAGAGGAACATATCATTGCCATGTAGTTCATGCTCTCCTCAGATGATGCAGGATTCCAGGTGTGTAATGAAACTCAAAGAACAGGACATGGTAGGCCACTGTGGGGCTGAAGGAGCAAGAGTGATCGAAGATGCTGCGGTGTAGCCACTACACACTTCAGCGTCCCCAAAAATGCCGACGTTACATACAGTCAGGTAGCGTTAGCAGAGAGAACATCGCTAATAATGTCCCCAACGTATCAAGTTTAAACACCAAAAACCGTTATGCAATTTTTGGAAATCCCATTTCCTGTTCTCCCACTTAACCACTTTCATGCCTTCTAAGGCTCAGAGTGTTGTTTTGGTTTTTTTTTGGTTTGGGTTTTTTGTTTGTTGTTTTGGTTTGGTTTTTGGTTTTGGTTTGCTCAAAAAGATGTAGTTTTCAAGAAGGACAGTAGGGGGCAGAAGAGGCCTGTTTTTCTTTTTGCCTGCCCTGCTTTCAGCGGCACAGTGGGGAACTGGCTTGTAGGTAATGCCCACCTACGATTTTTAGGGTACACTCAACTTCATATTGCCACCATTTCCTTACAGGGTGCTCTAAGGACTTCAAAGCGAAATTGAATTTTATTCCATTAAACAGCTAGCTCAAGTGGTGCACTAACCTTTTTGGTTTTGGAGCGATTTAAAAACTACTGTGAAACCAAATAAGCAGAAAGTTATAATTGCTGGAGCTAACAACTGTACTTAAAGGAAATGATGATAGTCATCTCTTAAATATACCTTTCTTCAAAGACTTACAAGTCAGAACGCTAGTTGACACCTGTGATTCAACCCTTACATGCTGATTTAAAAAAAAAAAAAAAATCCAAATGAGAAATGAATGTGGATACAAAAAGAAAAACAGTTTGGGATTTTAAGAAAATTCCTTTAACTATTTGTGAAAACACAAGGATCTTTTGGGGTTGGAATGCCGGGCCTCAAACCCAGGGCCTTGCACGTGCTACACTCAGCTTCACCAGCGCCCCAAGGTGAGAAATGAGCGTAAAATAAAAGTGTGGAAGTCCCCATGGGGCGGGATGGACAATGGGCATGTGGCCATGAGGAGAGGTTGATGGGAAAGGAGCGGCCCAGGCAGGATGACTTCCTGAGTTTGAAGAGTTCTTAGTCCTTTATCTAACGGACTAGTCCATGTGACTGTAAAGTGAAAGGTAGTCCTGTTGATACAAAGAAGTAAAGACTGAACAAGACATCAAGATGAGCACAAAAGAAGCCACTTCTCGGAGAAAAACTGGAAGCCCCCCCCATCATGTAGCCAGGAAACCACACAGGAGAAAACATGCAATATACAAACACAGCATCTATACGAATGTCCGGTCAAGACACACGTGGGTGGCTCAAGGTTTAAGAGGCTTTCTCTTTCATCTCAGTAAGTCACACCTATTTCCAGAAGTGCAGATTTCCCCTGGTTAATAAACTGCCTCTGTCTCTATGCCTAACATGTGTCTCTGATGCAATGCTGGGACACAAGAGCCTGGAAGGGGTGCCCTCTAAGTTTAGACCTGCAAGCAGCCACTAGGCATGCCTTTCCTTTTTTTGGATACTGGCCAAAGGCAAAGACATGCATTCTCTGATTACCTGGTCCCTCACTCTTTCTCCAAAGTTCTCCTACTCCCATTCTAAAACTCAGGTGCTTGCTGACCTCCATCGCTGAACATGTGGGCGTTCTGGAACCTAATTCAAAAAGACCAGACCGTTCCTTTTCCACCTCCTTCTCCCAGCAGCTGCAGAGGATTAGCCTGCTTACCCTGTTATTTTCCTCTCAATAAAATGAGCTTTAAGCTAGAAAGAAGAAAGGAAAGAAAGAAAGAAAGAAAGAAAGAAAGAAAGAAAGAGAGAGAGAGAGAGAGAGAGAGAGAGAGAGGGAGGGAGGGAGGGAGGGAGGGAGGGAGGGAGGAAGGAAGGAAGGAAGGAAGGAAGGAAGGAAGGAAGGAAGGAAGGACAGTTGCTGGGGTAGCAGACCAGAACTAACAGTTTTTCAGAGACAGCAGCCTTTTAGCCCTGTTTAGAAGCCTGGCCATGTTGCTTAGGTGTAAGAGATAACAGGGATGTGAGAGGGGATGCTCCTGAGAAGGTGTGTCAGAAGGTCCATCTATGTAACTGCTTTAGTCTGCCTGTGGATTTGATTTAGATGGTGATGGAGTCAATCCTGGAAATGAAGGAAAAATGAAGAACTTTATCCTCTCCGTTCACTTTTATTGTTACCTTGTTTGTTTGACAGAGTCTTGTAGTTCAAGCAGGTCTGGAACTCACTGTGTAGCCAGGATGGGCTCAAATTCAGGCCAGCCCTTCTACCTCAGACTCCCAGGTGGTGTGATCATGGGCATGAGACACTCTGCCTGGCTCCCCTATTGCACATGAAAGCCAGAAAACCAGATAGCTAAAAGCACAGCTCACCTCCCGGGAACTCCTTGGCCAAGCACACGCTCAGCTGGTGTGAGTGGGTGCGAATATGTCTCCGTATTCGTGTCGCGATGGAGACTCACAAGCCGGGTGTGCTACCGCACACCTTGAGTCCCAGCACGTGGGAGGCAAAGACAGGCTGGTCTCTGGGAGCTCAAAGTGAGTTCCAGGACAGCCAGGGCTACACGCAGAAACCCCGTCTCGAAAAAAAGATGGGGGACTTGCCGACAGGCAGACAATGGTGGTGCATGCCTGTAATCCCAGCACTCAGGAGGCAGAAGCAGGTGGATCTGTGTGAGTTTGAGGCCAGCCTGCACTACAAAGTGAGTTCCAGGACAGCCAGGGCTACACAGAGAAACCCAGTTTCTAAAATTCAAAGGAAAACAAAACAGCAAAAAGTATTGTTTGTGTGTTTTTGCTTGAGGCAGTGTAGCCCAGCCTGCCCTTGCACTAATGATGCAGTAGAAGGTGACCTTCTCCTGGTAGTCAATCCCAGCCTTCCAAGTGCTAGGATTACAGACAAGGCCATCATGCCCATCCCTTTCCCACTTTCTTTTTCCTAATTCCCTGTTTTTAATGATATCTGTTTTTGCATCTGTGTGCACTAGTGTTTTTATAAAGAATGAAAATCCCAAATCATTCGATTTTACCAATGAAGACTCAGGAGCCAGATGAGGGGTGAAAACCTCATAGCTCAGAGAGGCAGAGAAAGCACCCAGCTGACCTTCCTACTCTACCAATGTCCCAGAGGAAAAAAACGCAAAGTCAAAAGCCCAAAACCCAAAAGCCCAGGGCCAAAGCTTGCTAGCTCACCTGACAGCCCAGGAGGAAAAAGCCAAAAGCTAAAAGCTGAAGAGCCTCTTCTCTAGGCTGTCTTAAACACCCTTTCCTCAAAGTCCTCCCTTTCTTCTTAATCCCTGTCAGCTGGTCGCTTGCTCCGCCTCTTGACCTAGGGTTGACTTTATTAAATCCTGTGTACAGAGAGCTCCTGGGTTAAAGTTACGTGGTAAGGCTGAACTACACCAAACAAGAAACAGGCTTTAAGAGTTCACAGTCTCGGGGTTCATAATGGGATCTAATGTCCTACAACATACCAGTGTCTATTTTCTCAACTCCAGAAATCTCTATTGATTTCTAATAATGAAAGCTTTGGAATCACCTGTACCAGATCTCAACTCCATGCTCCTAACGTTGATAGCCATATCCATTTAAATTATTTTAGAATGGTTATTTTCATAATTATAAATAATACACTTTATTTTTGTTTGTTTGTTTGTTTTTAAAATTTGATATATTTATTCAGAAAAGTGATTCGGGAGGATGATCTTTTGAGAGGAAATCCAAAATCTTTTACTCAGCAATTCTGTTTATATCAATATTTATAAACCTGATGAGATTTTCATGCATTCATGTGTTTTGCATGATGCCTGATGTGGTCGGTGATGAAAGTTGTGATGAAGTAGCACCTGTGGTCATAATCCTTTTAGGATTATCTTTTCTGTGCAGGCAGCTATGAGGTTATCAGAGAGTAATGCCCATATGGAAGAAACTCGGCATCCTTTCCTTGATCAATTAGTATGTCAATCTAGGAGCCTGAAGAAGACTTCCTGAGACAGGTCCCATCAGAGACTTTCCATTTACTTTGATCTGGTACTGAATATCCATTAAAAAGTCTTTTTTTTTTTTTTTTTTTTTTTTTTGGCCCAGGGACAAAAGGGACTGGGTTGCAAAAGCTGACACAGATCTGTACTTTCCAGGATTTTTCAAAGCACAGACCAGAGCTCTGTGGCCTCCCATAGAGCATCCAAAAATAGACATCGTCTGTGAGTCCGCTGGGAAATTGGCATTTATGAGTTGTGGAAGCTCCTCTGTTACATAATAGTACATTCTGTAGTTAGTTTTCCAGGGATTTTCAGTGGCAGTCACGTAAAACCCAGTGCTGAAGTTCCCAGATATCATCTTCTCCTTTAACATCGCAGTCACAGGCATCCAGAGCAATGAGGACAAGGCCGCGTTCTGAGGCAGCGTGCTGATAGCCAGACTTTGATACGAAGTTTTGTTCTGTGCAAGTTAAACTGGGCAGCCAGTGGCATACAGGACACTTTGTCTGTGGGAGTAGGTAGACAGCAAATCTCACGTTACTGTCAACAAATCTCAACACTGTCAGGTTCAAAAGCTTTCTGGAGCCCTCCAAAGCGCCTGTTGCTGGAAACCTGTTTCAGTGCCATTCTTCTGTCCAATTGCTACATTTCTTCCTTTTTCTTTTCTTGTCTGCACCAAAAGGCAGTGGATCTCACAGGATGCTTTGTTTTTTTCTTTGTTTGCTTTGAAACGAGGTCTTGCATGCTGCCTAGGCTTCCCTTTAACTCCTGGAACCAAGTAATCTCCTGCTTCAAGGTTCTGCGAAGTGGGGCTGCAGGTGCATGCTAAGGGCTTCAGCATGCCTGAGCTTGGCAAACGTGTCGCACCCTGTCCCACCTCACTAAAAAACATTAGGTTACATTCCTAAAGCTGGCCACCAAGTGGCCCTTATTTATATACCACTGAAGTCCAGCTCTCAAAGTACTGAAGTCCAGCAACACAAGCCCCCTTTGGCTCACTTAATTAACATGGCCAGTTAGGATTAAACACCTCATTCTAACCTGGGGTTTCCCATCTTACCTTTGCCTATGGGCCCCATCTGTCTCCTCTCTATCTGGAGGCAGTCCTTTGTCCCACTTGGGGACAGAGACCCCTGTCCTCTCTCCCTTGTACCCTTTTCCCTTCTCCTTTGTCTTCTATCTCCAGTTTTTTTCTCTTATTCCCTGCCCTATCTCCATCTGGGGCAATCACTGAGGACTTTGTTTTCGTGTGTCCTGGGCCAACACTGGTCCTTTCACGTGCCTCTCTTCACAACTTACCCACCTTTCCTTAAGAAATTAAAGAAAGAAGGAACATGTCTTTGCCACTAGTTGTTCTCAGACCCCCAACCCCCAGAGTAGTATGTGTGTTGCTGGTGTTTGGAAGGCAAACATCCTAAAATTCACTGAGCTACATTCTAGCTCTTTTTACAGTTAACAGTTTTTGTTTACTTTTAATATGATGTGAAACTGTTGTTGAATATTAATATTTACTATTGATTTATCTTTTAGTTAAGCAGTGGTTGTTCCTAAACCAGCTGTATACCCAAATCACCACACAGAGACTAGGATTTATTTAATTAACCTAGAGCACAATACTGGGCAACAGTTACTCCATCCTAAACCTCCAAGCCCACATAGTTTCCTCCCATTCAGATTTCCCACATTATATTTGCTTTTAGTCATATCTTAGGTCTGGTTCATCTCTCCTCATGGTTCCACTCCTGCTGATCTCTGCTCCCCAACTTCTGACTCGCTTTCTTCTCCTCCCCTCTGAACCAGGATGTCCACCCTATTCTCTCCATTGCACAGCACTGGTTGGTTGTTTTTATTGACAACACAGAAAACAAATGTTGGCATGTTTACACAAACTTGAGACAGGCGATGCTTAGAATAAACATCACAATGCAATGTCCAGAGTGAAACCAGATAGTGGGGGAGAGAGATCAGCATTTGAATGAACAAGGGTAAATTTATACATTCCACAAGAACCTTATATCAACACGAAACCCACTAGACTTCTTCAGTATATTTCTGCAGCGCAGGGACTGCTTCTGTCGCCTGCACAGCTCCTGTGTTGACTTGGTTCCTATATTGCTTGCAGCTTCTATCTCCTCTCTCTTCTCTGTCCCTCCCCTTTTTTCTGTAGTTCACTCTCATGTAAATTTCTTAGAAAGGTAATGTGAGAAGTGAGTTCTGCTGGTTTGTAAGTGTCTTTATCTGCCTCCATTTATAGTTTTTTCAGTACCGTTTTCTTTGCCTCCCCGTGCCCCTCTGTTCCAGAACTGCAGAGTACACTTGGATTTGCTGTTATGTAAGTGCCCTACTGTTGTGTCATACAGCCAGCCCCTGATTTTTGTTCTTTGCTATTGTTGCTTGGTCGGTTGCTTTTGGTTTTTTGAGAGTTTCTTTCTGTAGTCTTGACTGTCCTAGAACTCGCCCTGTAGACAAAGCTCAGACTCACAGAGATCCACAGCCTCTGCCTCCTGAGTAACCTTCTCATCCAAATCACCATTTTATATAAATTTGATGGAACCCTTCTTCCCCCCTTTCTTTGTCTGTTTTTATAAATACCAGGACTGGATCTCATTCTCTTTTGCCAGAAACCATTACTTACATGTTTATATAGCAGCTTTGCAAGCTTGGCTGGGTCTCTGGATGTGTTTGGATTACTGACGTATTAACTCATGGTTTGGACTGGAGAGAAAACATGCAAGGAGAGCTGACCACAAGCCGAAGGATGCAGCCTGATTATGCCTCAGAATCAGTGTTTATTAACTCATATGCTCCCTGGAACTATGTGCTGTGTAGAAAAACAATTTTTCATTCCTAATGAGTTTATCTTTCTAAAAGAAAAACAGTCACAAGCATTTATACCATCAAAGAAGAAATAATGCCTATTAGCAAAGTCCTTATGTCTCACAGGCCCCTTCTCATATCATGTCTAATAACCTGTCTGTTTGAACAAAACTCTGTCTTAACAGGAAAATTACACTTACACAAGAGTGGGGAGTGGTGGTGCAGGCCTGTCACCCCAGCACGTAGGATGGAGACAGAGACCAAAGGTTTAAGGCCAGTCTGTCTAAAGGCCATGCCTGCAGGGAATGAGAATACTCTGAGAATACTCCAAGTTTCTCACTCTAGCTGTCTGGACTCTTGAAATGAGGTACCCTAGAGAACAGGAATCCTCTCCCTGGAATCTCATGCTGAGTGAAGGAATAGGCTGAAGACCTCTCCCAGACAGAGGGGAAACTTGTCTCCTGACATTTCAGACAGTGAGCAACTCATCAGATCCCCTTGAAGGAAAGACAGTGGTCTCCGTTACTTTGCTATTGCTGTGACAAAGTACCATGACCAAGGCAACTTATTAAAGAAAGCATTTAATTTGGAGCTCAGAGTTCCAAAGAGTTAAGAGCCCTTGACCATAGGTGGGGAGCATGGCGGCAGGCAGGCAGGCAGGCAGGTATGGGTGCTGGAGCTTACATCCGAGCCACAAGCATGAGGCAGAGAGAGAACTGTGAATGCCATGTGCTTCAAAAGAAAAATCTCAAAGCCCACTCCCAGTGACATATCTTCTGACAAGGCCACACCTTCTCATCCTTCCCAAACAGTTCTGCTTGGAGACCAAGCATCAAATACATGAACCTATGGGGGGTGTTCTCATTTAAGCCGCAGAAACAATAATGAGCAGGGATAACCTCTTGTGTTCTGTGTGGAAACATTACCTGTCAATAAAAATCGGATGGTCAATAAGCAGAGGCAGGATTAGAAGGTGGGATTTCCAGCAGGGAGAGAGGAACACTGGGATAGAGTCAGGACACGGGGGCCTCACTTCCAACTTAGAGCAGAGGTTGAAGCCACCTATCTGTTATCTCAAAAGAGGGTCTATGGAAAGCCCCTCCCAGGGTCTGCTGAGTAGGACTCAGAGCTGTTCTGACTTCCTCCTAAGGCATTAGCTAAGACCTAGGAGATTTAGAGAGAACGGCTTCCTGGGAATCCTTTAAGAGGGTGGTCAGGATGCCAGGTGGTCCGAGCTTGAGGAAACTGTGGAGCCAAACATGCTTTGATGGGGAAGCAGGAGCAGAAACTGCAGAAGACCTGGGTGTAAAGGACGGTGGGAAAAGGAAGGACCAGGCTTCAGCAGCAGTGCTGTTTAGGGTCTGATGAGCCTGCACTGTGATATCAGAGGTGGCTTTTTAAGCTGATGTCATGTTGTGCAGCTGACGAGAAGCTAGTAACCTACCTGGCTTAGCAGGTGTTTGTGGAAGGCCGGAGCAGGGAGTGGTGGGACGGTACCCACAGGGACCACACTTTATGTTGAATCTGCTCATCGACCTGTGCTGTGTCTCATGTTTTCACTCTAGGAACGTGACCTGGGGCCTCCAGCATGCCAGGCAAGCCACCGTAGCTACTGTGAATAGGATTGTTTCCTGATTAATTTATTTCTAACAATAGAAACACTAATGGTTTCTCAGTGTTCGTTCTGCATGTGATAATTTTTCTGAGTTTGGTCGGTTTGGGCTGGCCACATCATTGGCAAACAGATAATTTTATTGGTAATTTGTTTGTTTTAATTTCTCTTTCTCTTGCTAATTATTCTGACTAAACCATTTAGGTTGTGACACAAGGGAAATCAGTGTCTCCTACTAGGGTTCTTAGTCTCATTAAATTTTTTTTTTTAAATTAAAAAAAAGGAAACTCTATACCAGGTCCCTTGCCGCTGAGCTGAGGTGGGAGGTAAACCCTGGAGCCACAGCAAAGCCCTAGTTACAAATCCATTATATCTGAGGATGGGGACAGAAGGTGAGGGGCAGGGTGGGTGGAGGGGACTGTGCCTTTTCTAGAGCTCCGTTTTTCTCTCCCCCTCCAGCTGCAGAGCACACTCTGACTTCCTGCCTCCATCATATTCCTTCCGTTTCAGCTCTTCATTCTTTGTCTTTTTTACAAACCTGTTCAGAGATTTATCATCCTAAAACATACTATATTTCAGAATTGTTTTTATACTTTTGAGATTATAATATAATTACATCATTCCCCCTTTCCCTCTCCCATATGCCCCACCTTGCTCTCTTTCAAATTCATGTCTCTTTTTTAATTAATTGTTAGAATCACATATATGTATATACATATATATTCCCAAATACAGCATGCTTGTAGGTATGTCTTCAGGGCTGACCTTTGGTGTTGCATAAGCAATTGATGTGCTCTTCCTTGGGGAAGACATTTCTTGTCTTCTCAGTGTTTCTTAGTTGCCTGCAGTTTTTGTTGAGGCCTTGTGTTCTTTTCCCCTTCTTAGCATGTCTGTTGGTATTGTCCTTGTTCAGCTCATGTTGAGGCAGTTACGTTGGTGAGGCTTTATGGGCATAGCTCCGACATTACTAGGAGATATAATTTCAATAACAATGCTTGTGAAAGTTCATCTTGCAATACTGACTTACTTGAGAGCTGTCTAGGAAAATGGTAAAGTTCTTCTCTGCTGTGTGTGGACTAGTGGATCATCTAACTTGATGAACAAATATCCATCTGTTAATGGATTTATTTATTATGCTTTGTCGGCATGTATGTTACAGACCAGAAGAGGGCATCAGTGTCCCTGTGACTATAGTCACAGAGAATTGTGTGCTGAGCCACCATGTGCATGCTGGGAACTGAACTTAGGATCTCTGGAAGAGCAGCCAGTGCTCCTAACTGCTGAGCCCTGTTCAGGGATTCTAAATTCTTACAGGCTGTTGGGAGGTAGTGCTTGGCTGGAAACAGCAGTTCTCCGGACCATATCTTGGGGAACTGATCTTTCTCCAGGTCCCTCAGCCTTGTGTTACTTCCTGTCCCTCCTAGCTGCCACGAGGGGAAAGCCTTATGCGTTCAGCACTACAGTGGGCTGCAGCACAAGCATGGAACCAAGTGTCCATGGACTGAACCCCTGAAAACCACAAACCCAAACAAGCTCCTCATCAGCTGTTCCTCTCAGGGAGTTTAGTCCAGTCACAGCCCTGCAAAAGCCCTAGAGAGCTGTACTGGAGTTTCAGAGGTGTAGTCTTTATCATCATGGTGGGAAGCATGGCGGCACACAGGAGACATGGTGCTGGAGAAGGAGTTGAGAGGTCTACATCTTGATTCGAATGCAGGCAGCAGCAGGAGACTGTGAGCCATTGGGCTTGTTTTTGAGCTTCTGGGACCTCAAAGATCACCCCCTCTAGACCTCAAAGACCCCTTCATTAAGTGTTGATTGTTGCTCTAAGAGGAAGTTAGCAATTCATTTCTTATTGGGAACGTCCTTCTCTTTGATGTTATCATCAGTGTCTTTGAATGGTCTGAATAACAAATCTTTGAGTTGTTCTTCCCTGAGATTTGTCAATGGGGCACAGAGCCTGCCACGGTGCACATGGCAGGTGACATAGTGTATGTGCAGACCCCTGCAGCTCAGACGGTGACGCGTCTGGCCTGCCTGGAGCTTGGTGGCTGAAGCCATGTACGCTGTGATCACCAAGATCCCGGGAGCACGGGAAAGCTAACCGGGAGGTTTCCTAGGCTTCTCGGAGAATGGACAGAAGGTCTTTTGGACTCTTTGCTGAATCCTCAAGCCTACCTGATGCTTTGGAGTTGGCTGTTTTACCAGTTCAAGTTGTAGCCTGAGGGAATACAAAGGGAATACCTGTTTATTTTGTACTCGTCTCGGTTCTAATTTCCGGAAGTCAAATAGAACCAAGGAGGAAAAAGAAGGAGGCAGAGAGCAGTTCAGAAAGAGGTACGTAGAAGCCAAAGCATTCGGATTGTTTGTCTACTCCAGCATGACTGGAGAGCAAGTCTTGTTTCAAACACGTGTTCCTGTTACTGGAGTTCACCTTTCTGCCTTAGTGTGGCTTCTTCTGGGGGCAGAGCTGGGTTGTGTAATTCTGGGAAAATGAAAACCGTTTACCTGGGAAGCACAAGGGGAGTTACCAGGAAAGGGGGGGTCACTGGTCTAGAACGAGACAGTGCTCTTGGAAATCTCTGCTCCCAGCCCAGTGACCCCAGCAAAACGGGAGCCTATCCCAGTGGAGAGCATGGCAGGAGCAAGGGTGTCCCCAAAAGGTGCCAGGAGCCCATGTACTTACTGACTGCCAACCGCTCCTGGAGGGAGGAGACCACCTCCTTGGCACTTTTGGACCACTGAGAAGGACTGCTCGTGAAAGTAGCCTCATAGGCTCATAAGGATAACTCAGGAACACACACAGGCATTTGGAGGTCCCTGGAGAAAAAGAGAGCATGGCTGATGGTGTGTGATGCATGGGGATTCCTCAGAGCCACTTGGACCTCTTCTAACAGCACATGGAACATGTTTATCTTTTTAAATCTTTCTCTCTAGCCAGGAGGCAGCAGCAGGAGCTTCAGTGAGTTCAACCTTTTTCTGGTCTAGCTTCTCAGAAGGTGATGGAAGGTTTCAGCAGCAGCTTGTCAGCCCCTGGAAGCTTCTAAGCTTCTCTGTCCCTCCCTCTTTCACCTATGGTAAGTCATATGACTGCCTCTAGCTTTGTCTTTTTTTTCTCCTGACTCCAGCCTGCTGGAAGCCAAGAGCAGAAAGATAATGAGGATTTGGGAATTATGAAGGGGGGAAAAAAGGAAAAAGAAAGAGGCAAGAGCTCACTTACAAGTATTTTGAAAACACAGGTTTATCTGGTTTGGAAGTCATTTCTGTCTCTTCCTTAAAACTTGGCTTGCACCATTAGGCCACAGATGACACTGGGACAAGTGTAGGGTCTCCATTCTGATGTGATCAGACACCAGCTGCTGCCCTCTCCCCTTCTTCCTTCCCATCATGCTCTTCCTCCCCTTCTGAGACAAGATCTCACTATGGAGGTAGAGTCTAAGTCTGTATCCTTCTGTCTCAGCCTCTCCCAAGTGCTGGAATTATGGGTATGTCAGTTTACTTGGGTGTTCTTGTCTTGTCACTGCAAAGATACTTAGGGAGTCAAAGAAAGCAGAGAGAGAGAGACAGAGACAGAGAGAGACTGGATTTGTTAAAATGAAAATAAAAAGTAAAGTTTGTAGGCATTACTTTTCAAAACTATTTTATTTTCGTTTCTTATGTCTCTTCCTCCCTTCACCCCAGTTCTTTCCAAAACCCTAACACCACATAGGAGAGAAAGAAGGTTAGTGGGGAGCAGGGACATAGTTTTCCTTAGCCACTTCTTGCTGGTTGGGGTTGTTGGATTCCTTGGGGCAAGTCCAATCTTCATTTCAGGAGATCTCCAACTTCTTCTTGTCACGCTGCATCAACAGCAGCCAGGAGCAGGAGCAGGGAGCAGCAGCAGCCATCTTCTTTCTAGGAGCGCCCTCACACTCTCTGGGCTCTGGCATTTACTGTTCATCAAGAGTCCTCAGAATTAAACTAGCTGCTGCTGGCAAAGAGCCCTTCTCAGAGCCCACACAAGGCAAACAGTTTGCTGCTGTGGACAGTTTGAATCAGTCCCACATCCCACACCTGGGATTAAAACAAAAACATGTTTACATATCGTAAAACCTAAATTTCCACAACAAAAGCGCATGCCACGTTATGAATTGTTTTGGAGAGTCTAAAGAATCACCGCCAGGGGCATGCGTGGTTTGTCTATGGGCTTCTGGGAAATGGCAGGAGCAGGCTCACAGGCACTCTGAGAGACCTTATCCTGAGAGAGGCTCAGGCACTCACTTTTCTGCAAATCCCTTCTTACCTCAGGGTGACGGAACAGAGCTGCCCGTCTTCGTGAGAGCCACCAGATTCTCTCACTGCACTGCACACCCAGACAGACCCCAACTGCCTTCTGTGGCATTCCTGGACCCGCCTCTCAGCGAGGTGTGAGAGCCTGCTCACTTGGAGCCTGAGGGAGGCAGCAAAATGGGACAAAGGCCAGCTGGCAGCTCCTCTGTCCAGGACGAAGCAAAAGGCACTCTTTCTTCCGCTGGGCTTGCCAGGCCTGCAGCCTTTCTGGCAGCCCAAGGGAGCTCTAGCCTAGGCAGACCGATTTGATGTGAGCATCACTGCCAAGGGCAGGCCTTGTGGGTTTCTGTGTGGGCAGGGGGATGGGAGTGGGGAGGGGGAGAGCTGGGGAGGAGGGAGCAAGGATCAGAGTTTGAAAGGGCAGAGCTGGAGGCAAACTCTGTCTCAGGAACTGCTTTGATTTCTCTTAGTCAAAGGAAATTTACTTTGAAATTTGTGAGATCTAATAGGGTGTGAGATTTAAACATTGCTCAAAGTAATGTAGGTGGGAAACGGCCAGCTGGAATAAATCAGGTTTTTTTCCTGGGGGGGAGGTATATCAAATGGCAGAGACCCCCCCAAAAAAAAGCCATATATCTGGAACCCTGACCCTTGCTTGTACCTTCAGCCCATCTTCACGCTGGCTTCTTTCTAAAGCTTAAATCATATCCAGTCAGCAGACAGTTGAAAGGCCCAGAGGGCTTGCATGAGGTGGAGTCCAGGTGGGTGAGTGTGGCCCCTCCTGAACCGCCAGCCTCAAGGCTTCATCAACTTCCCTGCTTTCCAGGAGGGCTTTGTTCTTGCAGCACCAGGCAGCCAGGGCTCCAGAATTCCAAAAGGGAGAGTCCTCCTCCCCTACCACCTGACCCCAGCCTATCAACTCTCATTAGCACTGCTTGCATCCTCTTCCTCTGTGGCCTGGCAATACCCCCCACCCCCAACCAGGGGAAAGTGATCAAAGAGCAGGTAACAGAGTCCATGTCAGAGACAGCCCCGCTCCCCTTACTAGGGAACCCACATGAGACTGAGCTGCCATAGGCTACATCTGAGCAGGGGACCCAGATCTGTTGGCTTTGTTGGTCTCCTTGTGGAGGAGCTCCTGTTGTCTCTGGGTTCTTGTATACCTCCACTTTTCCATAAGACTCCCTGCGCTCTGCCCAAAGTTTGGCTGTGAGTCTCAGCATCTGCTTTGATCTCCTGCTGGGTGAAGTCTTTCAGAGGACATCTTAGCTTCTTTAGGTCTGTGGATTATAGTATAATTATCCTGTATTATATGGCTAATATCTGCTTATAAGTGAGTATTTTTCTGCGTGTTTTTCTGGGTCTGGGCTACCTCACTCAGGCTGATCTTTTCTAGTTCCATCAAATTTGCCTGCAGATTTCATGATTTCCTTGTTTTTAATGCTGAGCAGTATTCAATTGTGTAGATGTACCACAGTTTCTTTATCCACTCTTGGTGTAGGGACTTCTAGGTTGCTCCCAGATTTTGGCTATTACGAATAAAGCTGCTATGAACATAGTTGAGCAAGTGTCCCTGCTTTATGGTAGAGCATCTTTCGGGTATATGTCCAGAAGTGGTATAGCTGGGTCTTTCTGTGCAGCACCATTCCCCACTGTCCATCACCCTGTCTGCAGTGCGTGTTTCCTGCGGCCCCTCCCAGGAAACGCCTGCTTTGGGCTCTCAGAAGCAGAAGTGCTTGGTGATGGGGGAGCAGGTGTGGAGCTTGGGAAGGAAAGGCAGAGCCTGAAGGTCGCTGTGCATTTACTTCTTCAAACCTGCTTGTCGCCTGGTAGGGCAATGGCGGGGTAAAGCCCTCCCACTGAGCACTAGAGCACTCATCTTCAGACCTATACATCCAGGCTCTTTAGGAGTGTATGTATCAGCTGGACATGGTGGTGCATGCCTGTAATCCCAGCACCCTGGGAGGCTGAGGCAGGGTGAGTTCGAGGCCAGCCTGGTCTACAAAGTGAGTACAGGACAAGAGAAACCCTGTCTCAAAAAAAAAAAAAAAAAGTTTAAAAAAGAGTGTATGTATTTATTGCTCTAACTCATGTATCACACATGCCACAGCATACGTGTAGAGGTCAGAGGTTAGCTTGTATGAATCAGTTCTCTCCTTTCACCTGAGGATAGAACTCATGTCTTCAGGCTATGTTGCTAGTGCATTTGCACACTGAAATATCCCATCATCTCAACAGTCTGGACTCACAAGTATGAATGTAGTTCATGCCACTATGGCCTACTCTCCGGAGCCCTACCGGGTTCCACCTCAGAGAAATGCTCCACCCTTCCAGCGTTCTTTCCCAACCAGTGGGGCTGACTGTGCCTGGGTTAAGAAATACCATATGCCTGAGTGATTCCATATGGAAACGCTTGAAAATTCTAGCAAAAAGGTTATTTTTAAAAAATTAGGAGGCTGAGGCTACAGATAGCATCTGAGGCAGTGCCATTTTAGGAGGCAAAAGAAGCATAATAGCAACTGAAATTAAGTTAATTTAATTTAATCTCTGAGAAACAGAGACAAGTATCACTCATGACATTTGCTTCGAGGGCCTTCTCCAAGGTCACTCTGAGAACTTGAGTATCATGATTTTAAAAAGTCAGAAGTTGTGATTGGAACCAGAATGCTAACAACAAACCCCCCAGGGCATGCTGGCGCTGCAGGGTGGAAACTGTTTTCCATCGCGCCCTTTTCCCATGGCTGGTCTTTTTCCGACGTACAGGCCAAGGTTAGTGCCTCAGTGTCCCTGGTGGAGGAAGTGAATTATTGAAAAGTAAATCTTCCATGAAACAGCCACTTGGAGCTGGTGGGGTAGCCCTGTAGTACAGCACTCGCCTGGCATGTGCAAGGCCCTGGGTTCAATGATTTCCAGCCCTGAGAAAACACCAAAATAGAACAGAGCAGTGGGACCTGCAGCATTGTGTCTCCTGTCATGCAACCCCCCCCGGGGGGGGGGTAAGCGCTCATCTTTCCTTGTTCCTCTGGAGGTGTGTGTGCTGACTGCTTTCAGTCCAGGTCCCAATGCTTTTGGATACTTTGAAATTCTTTTTAAAAAATGTGTTTTAAAGATTGATTGGCTGATTGGTTATGTACACACTGTTCTGCCTGCATGCCGGAAGAGGACACCAGATCTCCTTACAGGTGGTTGTGAGCCACCATTTGGTTGCTGAGAATTAAACTTTAGAACAGCCAGCGCTCTTAACCTCTGAGCCATCTCCAGCCCCTCTTTCGTTGTTTTTAAAAACATGTTTAGGTAACTGGAAAAATCTTAGAAACTGTACTGTGTTTTAGCAACAGCGGATGCTGAGCTAAATGTTGTTGCTCTTAAGATGAGTTTTACAGTCACTATGTAAGAACATTGCAATAATGGCCTCAATTCTTCACCAATTCCTAAGGCTCTGGTTTGTTATGCAACTTTGAAATATTTTTCCTGAAGAGACTCTGTTTCATTTTATGTTTCCTTGACCCTGGGGTCACCTTGGGTGGCCTTCATCTAGATTGGCCAATTGAATATGACTATGTGAGGAAGTGCCAATTCTAATGGTGTGCCCACACAAGTTGTGTCCTCTTATTTGTGTGTGTTTGGTCTAGGGTTATATGTGTAGATGTGTGTATGTGTGTTTGTGTAGGAGTCTGTGTGTTTGTATATGGGTATGTGTGTAGGAGTGTGTGTTTGTGTGGGTGTGTTTCTGTGACTGTATAGGGGTAGTGTGTGCAGGTGTATGTGTGTTTGGGTAGGGATATATTTGTAGTTGTGTGTAGGTGTGGTGTGTGTGTTTGTGTGTGCATATGTATCATGGCACAGAAGTGGCGGTCAGAGAGAAGTCTGTTCTCTTTTCTTCATGTAGGTTTCAAGGACTGGATCAAACTCAGAGCATCAGACTTGGCAGCAAGTACGCTATCCTCTGAATCACCTCTCTGGCCCCTACCTTGTGGTTAAGTCAGGGTCTTCCTTGGCCTGGACCTCACCAAGTAGGGCGGGTGCCGGCCATTGTTCTTGTCTCTGCTTCCCCAGCACCGGGATTACAAGCATACACTGCCACTAGACCTTGGGTTTTTGTCTGTTTGGTTTTGTTTTTTGTTTTTCAAAATGTGGGTTCTAGGAATCAAGCTCGTGTCTGAACACCTGCCAGGAAAGCATTTTATTAACTGGGCCCTGTGCCTAGCACCATCCTTACCTTCTGTGCCTTTTCCACCCCTGTGGAGGTTTGCTGGGATGAGTATGCTTGAAGATGGGAGACAAGCAAGTCCCTCCCTCACCATCCTTGTTGTGGCTGTCCTAACTCAGCCCCTGATCCCCGGACACAGCAGCAGGACCATTTGGCCGACTTCCCTAGAGCATTAGCGATAAGTACTTGTCCTGTTCTGGGCTGGTGTGGATGCCATGCCTAGTACCTTTTTCCCAAGAGGAGTTTTGTTGTTTTTTTTTTTTTTAACCCAAAGATGCAATATAAAAATAAAAAGGCCTATGGTGGTAGGGCTGGAGAGTGACTCAACAGTCAAGAGCACATGTCGCTCTCACAGGAGGTCTAGGTTTGGTTCCCAGGTCCCACTTTGTGTGTCTCACCACTGCCTGTGACTCTAGTGCCATGGAATCTGATGCCCTCTTCTAGCGTCCATCAGCACCTTCATGCTTATGGTGCAAATACACACACACACACACACACACACACACACACACAAATAATAAAAGTAAAATAAAATTAAAAATGGCCTACAGTAAACTTTACTTTTAGTATACAAAACTGATACTGAGTTTCTAGAATGTTTATATATATATATATATATATATATATTTAAAGACTGGGTCTCATAAAACACAGGCTGGCCTTAAATTTGCTGTGAAACTTCTGATCTCCTGTCCCTGCCTCTTGAATGGGGTTACAGGCTTGAGCCACCAAACCCACTCTAGCAACTGACCTACGTCCTCAACCCAATGGTTAATTGTATTATCCACTAGGAGGGGCCTGAGAGGGAGCGTCCACTATGCATCTTTCATTCAGTGACATTTTAACCATGGGTTACCTGTTTACAAAAAACACAGTGAAACCTTTCATGTATATAAGGCATTAATGTGTATCTTTAGATAAAAAGCAAATCAAGGCAGGGTAAAAGAGAAATTTATTTACAAGAATAAATCTTTTAATGGACTAAGCCAAGTCTCTAGGCCAACAGCCAGGGAAGGAATATTAACACAAAGCCTTACAGATAGATATGATGATGTACATCTAGGTCAGTTCTGAAATTGTGGTCTTCCTTTGGTCAACCACAGAACATGCCAATAAAACATTTTCTTTCTGAACACTGATTCTTTAGATGGCATACTTTGATACTGGTAAGAAGTATCAAACTTATCTTAACTCTTGTGAAAAAAAATGTAGATGGTCCAAAGCCAGTCAGAGATTCTGATTGCAGGTCTAGATAGAGTTCAGAAGTCTAAATTCTAAGAAACCGATCAAAAGACTTGTAGCCTGAATTTGAAGGCAGTCAGTAGTCACCACAGAATGCTTCCGTCGCTTCTTATGCTCTGCCTTGTTCAGAAACTGCAAACCTGTAAGTGCTGGACTCAGTCTCTCCTCAGAGGCCATTTTGTTTAATATCTCTAAGAAAAAGACCCCAGCTCATTGGTGAACCCCTCCAATCCCAGAACTAGAGAAGCAGAGGAAGGTGGATCTCTGTGACCAAGGCCATCCTGATCTACATAGTGAGTTCTAGGCCAACCGGAGCTATGAAGGAAAACAGAAAAAGTCCCAAGGTTTCAGGATTAGGGGGAGTGACTTATATCAATGATCGTGGCACCCGGTGGGCTGACGGAGGATTGTCATAAGCTTTAAGCCAGCCTGCACAGTGGGACCCTGTCTCAAAAGCAAGCACTCGCTCGTGTGCGCACGCGCGCGCACCCACACAGCAAGTAAGAAAGAAGGAAAGAAAGAACACATGAAATTAAGAACCCAACAATGTGGGTGAAGGAGTGTGAAAGTTGAAGAACAGTGTTAGTACTTTTGCGACTGAACTGGAAGAGGGGTCTCTCCGCTTTCCCACGTCCCGGACAACAGACCGTGGCTTCCATGCATACGTTCATTTCAGTAAGAGGACTAACTTGAAACTCTAGGTTTCAAGTTTGGTGTTTGCTGTTGAATGAACAGAGTTTCCGGAGAAGGCAAATACGTGGCTTTGTGATGCAAGCATGAAATCTTAGTCAGGGTGAAGTTCTGGCCGAATGTGAGGACAGACTGTGACACTAATGCTGCCAGAGACAGATGGAAACAGCTGTGGCTTTGGAGTAGGGCAAAACAAAACAAAACAAAAAACCCTCATACTTTTTCTGTTCTTCATTTTGAGGATCCCAGGTTCCACAAGACAATTCTGAAAGAATTCTTATAGGTTCTACCAGGCTCTGGCCCTCTGGGCCTACTGCTGGGATAATGTACAAAATAGTAGTTGTGCTGGCAGATGTCCAGGAGGGTTCTGTTGTTGTGTGGTTTTGTTACTATACTTTATTTATTTTTGATGTGAGTTGCTTTTGTGTTGAAGAAGTAGTGTGTATTCAGGGGAGAGGCAGGGAAGGTAGCAATAGGGAACAAAACAAAATAACAAGTCAGACTCTAAAGGCGAGCTCAACTGTTTTGGTGTGTTTCACACCCAACTCTGCTTTACTTTAGGTCTAGCCCAGCATTGTTGGTGTTAGGTATGTGTCATTGAGTTGCTTTTAATTAACGTTCCATGCACTGCATCGGGCCTCTATAGAATACAAATCTCCTTTGGTTCCTTTTGGTTTTTTCCCGTGGCTCACTATTGCCAAAGCCAACCTCAGGGTCACAGCATTCCTCCTTCCCCGCCTCCCCAGTGCTGTGAGTGAGTGTGCATCCAGGGTAACACCTCCCGCAGTCAGTGAGTACCCTAGTCTGTGGGGGCGTCCGGGCCAGAGCTTGTAAAAAGGTTTCCAGTCTTCTGCCGTTTATGCTCATGAGGTTGCATTAACTACCAGCAGGCTCCGGCCTCGTGCTGGTGGTCTTACCTATAATTATTTCCCGAAGGCCAGTTCCTAGAGATCAAACAACTAGGCCAAATGTCACAGACATCTTTAAGGGTGGTGACACTGTGAGATTGCTTAGGAAAAGCACGAGGTCTGCCGGCATTATCTTACGTAGCCCGTGTTCTTCATTCCTACGCGTTTATCAGGGTCTATTGGTTTGATCATTGCTGAATCTGAGTGATTTTTTTTCGTTTCCTGGCTAACAAATTACAATTTCTGTTTTTGTTTTTGTAGTCCCCACCCCAAGCCACTCTAAGGTGCCACTACAATGAAAAATGTGTCCCAGCCTTCTTGTATATGCTGCAAATCCATACTTTGGGTGTGTCTCTCAGACCTTTCTTGTTCCCAGGCACTGTGGAGTCACAGCTCTCTATTAATGACTCCGAGGCTGAGTCATTTGCCTCAGGGCCTGTATCATCACTCCCATCTCAGCAGGGTCAAGACTGACATTCCTGATATTAGCTAGCACGGGTGTTCCCAAGGTCACCATTTTGAGCTAGACCCAGTTACATCTGTTTTCTGGTCCCTAGGCACGTGGGCTCTAAAAAGTACCCTCAACACACATAAGATCCCACAGTTTTGTGGAGATTAGAGCATTTTAAGCTTTTTTTTTTTTTTTAAAGAACCTAAGAAGTGAGGAAACTCATAGGAAGTAAGTATCGCCTCAAACAAATTTGAACTGAGCACACACCTTACTGCTACGTTACAAGGTGTCCCAGTGTAGCAGGTTTGGCGTGTCTGCCTGCAGTCCTGGTGCCGGGGGGGGGGGGGGGGCTGACACGGGATCAAAAGCATGAATTCTAGCCAGGCAGTGGTGGTGCCAGGGCTACACAGAGAAACTCTGTCTTGAAAAACTGATAGATAGATAGATAGATAGATAGATAGATAGATAGATAGATAGATAGATAGATAGATGATAGATAGGTAGCTAGAGTATGAATCCAGTCTGAATATACAGTGAGACCTTGTCTTAAAACAACAAAACTGTCTCGTTTTTGTTTTAATAAGATAATTTCCCCAAAAATTATCTTAAGGATGGAAGAATTCCATGTAATGGGTGGCTAGATCTCCACAGGAGCCTCTTCTGCAAGGGCTGGCTGCCAGGGTCTTGCTGCACGACACATGATTCAAAGACCAGCCACTTTGGCACTTCTTGGAATTCCGTGAGGCTCCTGCTCTAATCCCAGGCCTGCAGCTTAGAGCCTGCAGCTTCGTAAGATCACCATATGGTAACGCTGAGCCAAACTTTCTTATACTTTTTGTAGTGCTGGGAAATGAGCCGTCACAGGCTAGGCAAATGCTCTGCCAGCCCCTTAACATGTTTGAAGTAGTGCTCCAGCTCTGGCTAACCCGTTAGAATCTCAGGAGAGATTCTCAAAGTCCTGACTGATGCTGCCGCCCCGTTCCCAAAGACTGTGACTCATGGTGTGGGATGCGGATGCTTGATTCCTTTACAAGTTCTCTAGTGGTTCAGAACTGAGCAAAGTTTCCAAACCTCCCTGAACAAGGCAGAACTGCTAAAACCTTTTCTAAGTCTGAGGCCCTCGACCCCGTGTTTCCCAAGTGTTATTATATATTGTGCTTAACAAACAAGCAAATCTGTCTGGAGAAAAGATTTGCCTACAGTGTGTGAGCCTCTAGGGCTTTTCATTTTGTTGGGATTTTGCTGTTGTTGTTTTGTTTTTTGTTTTGAGACAGGGTTTCTCTCTGTAGCAGCCCTGACTGTCCTGGAACTCTCTTTGTGGACTAGACTGGTCTTGAACTCTCGGAGATCTGCCTGCCTCCACTTCCCCAGTGCTGGGACTAAAGGCATGTGCCACCACACTGGGCAAGCTTCTAGGTTTAATGTATTTCTCAGCACTACAAAAACATCTAAACTCTAGTGGAAGGGGCATATTTGTCCCATTCTTTTCTAGGGAGGGATCATTATCTCAGCCACTTACTAGGTGTCTCAGAATAAAAAAGGAACCAAAGGCTAGCTAAGCAACGTTCATCACTGAGCTGCTCTCAGAACCTGAGTGAGTTCCCCTGCCTGCCTCCAAACCCAGGCTTCAGGCTGCTGTCCCTGCAGCTCTGGACGCTATTCTCCCTACTGGCTCTGAGGATCAAACAGGTAGCCACCTGGTGGAAAGCACTCCACAAGTGCTGTCTGATCTGAAATCCAAGCAGATCTGCTCTTTGCTCTTCCATGTGTTTTTTAAAAAGCAGCATGCAGTGTGTTAGGATTTATGCAGCGGAGTTATACAGCAGGTTCATAAATCACGTCACACGGCAGTTTCCATGTGGGAGGTTTTATTAGGGGAGAGGGAGGGTTACAGAGACGGTCTCTGGGTGAGCTGGTAAACAGAGTGAGAAGAGGACTAGAGCATGCCCAGGACAGTGTCCTGATGGTGGTGAGGGGTCCTGTTGCCGCTGAGTTTCTGGAGGTGGCTATAGAGATGCCTGATGCCAGAGATGTCTGCTTGTCAGGTACTCTAGGGGCTGGCCTGTTTTGTCAACTCCAACACAGTTCTCAGTCAGTCTGGAGTACAAGACTCAAATGCTGGCTTTTTACTCCTTGGTTTTCTTAGCTGTTTTTGAAACCAAGTCTTGCTATATAACCCAGGCTGGCCTCGAACCTGCCATTCTGCCTCAGCTATCCAAGTGCTGGGGTTACAGATGTCCACAGCTGGCCTGCTTTCCGATGTCTAGGGCTGCTTCTATGGGAGGGTGCTGCTGTTTTATTGCCTTTTGCCCTGGCAGCTAGAGATCATACTCAGTAAAAGTTCATCTCTTTCTTTTAGGCAGAAGCTGGCTAAAAAGCAGATGTTATACAGAGCCTCCATCTGTGGGCAACACTGCATGTCTCCTGACCTGTGGGCCACAGTAGAGACTTGGCTTTACTTAGTCTACAGTTTTTGTTGCTTCAAGATGGATCCTCCAGCTCTGGGGTAGCCAGAAAGCCAGCATGGTAGCCAGCAAGAGTGAGATAACGGTTTATTCCTATCCACTTTATATAGTAATCTTGCTTCTGTTTCCTTCTTTCCTTTTCTCCCCACTTTTCTTGCCTGCATTCTCTTCTTTACCATCTTTCTCTCCCTTTCATCTCACCCTCCCTGCCATCCTTATTCTCATCCCTTTCCTCCCTTCCCCTTCCTTTCTTCCTTCCTTCTTTCCTTTCCTTCCTTCCTTTTCTCCTCTTCTTCCTTCTACTTCTCTTACCCCCCCTTCTTTCTTCTACTTCTCCTCCTCCTCCCCCACTTCTTTTTTGTTTTTGGAGACAGGATCTTACACTGTAGCCCAGGATAGCCTAGAACTTCTCACAAAGTCTGAAACTCTTGGTGACCCTCCTGCCTCAGCCTCCCTAGCACTGTAATTACATTTGGGAACCACCATGGCCTGCATTCCTATCTACTTGATGTCAGGAAAGTTGAGAACTTATTTTTAAGAACAGTTCTCGTAGCTGGGCGTGGTGGTGCATTCCTGTAATCCCAGCACCCGGGGAACCAGAAGCAGGCGGATCTCTGTGAGTTCGAGGCCAGCCTGATCTACAAAGCGAGCCCAGGATGCTAAGGCTACACAGAGAAACCCTGTTTCAAAAAAACAAAAACCAAAAACCAAAACCAACAAAACAAAGAACAATTTGCTTGACTTTCTTTGGATCAGAGCACTACAATGCTCTGAAGAGGCGTGTTTTGGCTGCATGTAAATGTGGACTATGTGCGTGCCCGATGCCCTCAGACATCAGAAGAGGATCCCCGGAATGGGAATTACAGGTGGTTATGAGCCACCACGTGGGTGCTGGGATCTGAGCTCTGGAAGTGCTTAACCTCGGGGACGTCTCCCAGCTCCCTCCCTCCATGTTTAGATCACTTTACAATCTAATGGTTGTCTCAGTGGATGACACTTGCTGTCTGCCTCAGAGCTCAGTGAGCTGCACTCTCAGGAAAGGTCAAAGCCGCAACCTAGAGTTTCCAGGTAGTTTTGAGCCCACAGGTGTCTCTGAAAACCTGCACTGCGCCGTTCCTCCTCTGTTCTCAGACTGCAGTCACCTGCTGCTCTGTAGAAGGCCGGAGCTGTCTTCTGAGGCCAGTTTCTCTCATGCACTGTTGGTCTAGTAATGTGAGAGTAAACCTAAGGATATGATGACCACAGTGGAGACGGCCCTTCCCCCGTGTTTATTCTGTTGTTTGGGGGCTTTACACATGTGTGAAGTGTGCTTCTCCATTTTCATGCAGCCCTTTTCGGAGACAGGCTGTGTGCGGAAGGCCGAGCTTCAGAAGGGAAAAGGCTGGCTCACAAAGCCTGTCTAGTGCTTTCCGTGGCTTCTGGAACTCAGGACTTCCTCAAGGACATGCTGCTTCCCTAATTTCGTCAAGTGAAACGTAGCCGAAAATTTTCCAACTGCATAGTCAACAGCCAAATGAATGTCCCGTTTCCTCAAAATGAGTTATTTTTGACTTGGTGGCGGAAAACGAAAACATTTTATGTCGATAACATTCAAGTGTGTCATTTGAACTCAAATGTATTTTGAAAAGCTATAATAGGAGAGTTTTAGGCCGCTTTCTGGCTCGAGGCAGGGTCCTAATGCTGGGGTGTCACGGCTGAGACGACTTCTTGGCTGACCTTCAGGGTGCAGGGCCTTAGAAAATGCATGTTGACAGTTCTTCGTGCTAACAGGTGCTTATCTAGATGATGTGAGTTTTAGAAAAAATCGACTATCAATCCAGAAACACTTTACTGAAAACGTTTTATTGATTTTTCAATGCTCAAGGATTGAGCACCATTTTGATGTCACCCCTGACCCCTGGGAGTACTATTTGGCACGGGCTGGTCTCGCATGCGCAGAGGAGACAGTGCGTGTCCATTTCCACCCCAGTTGGCCACCCTCAACCAGGCTGGCTGGGAGTGCACAATCCCCCTGCCTCGCCCTGAATACTCCGTGCCCGCCTCAGACTGTCTGTCTGACTAAAACAGAACTGCAGACGAAATTCACAATGCTTATAAGTCAGGAAACTGAACATATTTTCAATGTTATAGCCATCAGTTTTCCAAAACATGGAAAGATAACCACCCAATGAACGCCTTTGCCAAAACCTTGCAAAACCCACGCTGTGCACCTCCCACTCACCGTCCGAGGTCCCTTCTCCGCGCCCGGGAAGCTGATCCGTGCGATGTCACCCTGCTGCTCTGGGCATTTGTGGAGCTCAGGAGCAGTCTTTTCTCGTTTGTGAAATATGGGGGAAAGGACATGAGAGAGGGAAGTGGCTGCGCAGCAGTGAGACAGTGGAGGGAATGGGGTGGTACCCTAACTACAGGTTGGAAATGTCATCATGAACCCCTTACTTTGTAGATTTGACAACACACACACACACACACACAGGCACACGCACACACACACACCTATACCCTTCCCCCCATGCACGAATGTATGCATGCATTTGCACAGGCACAGGCTGTCACGTCATTATACGTGTGCTCTGTCTCTGGACAGGAAGAGGTCTCCCTAATCTACAGCCTGTGGGGTGCTTCCCCACCCCCTGCATTTATTCACTAAAAACTGTCTGGTGTGCTATCCACCAGGGCCCACAGCAATAAGCTATTCCAGACAGACACCAAGCATGTTTTCACGTTTATTAATATGTTATATAATATTTTAAAAAAGAGTGAACACAAAACAGTGCCATAAAAGTCCACAAGCACAATAATAATAGTTATAGTAAGTCACAGAACACACAACAGCCAGTCAATGACTTAGGTAAATCAATACAGTAACTGAGTCAAAAGTACACCTACAGGACTTTCATGGACTCTTCCCTACAGTTTTTGGAAATATTTTTTCCTCTTAAATAAACATTTACCCTTTCTACTCTTTTACTTTATTAAAATGACAACATATTTTTTAATCAGGCAAAGGATATATCTTAAATTGATTTTCAAATTACTTTGTCAAATCTATGAAGATTGTATATGCTTGTTAGTCACTGTGTGTGCCATTAAAAGTAATTTCAACTCTTAAGAAAATGTAGGATAATTTTTCTGCATTTCAATCTCAATTTTATTTCCTCCCATTATTATTTTTTTTTAACCAGACTGAGCTATATATTTCTTAAGACTGGACTTAAGTAACACTTCTTGTGTTTGCTTGCTTTTTAATAAATTTGTTTATTTTGTTGTTTGTTTTGTAGTTGCTATTGTTTTGAGCCACGGTCTTACTATGCAGCTTTAAATGACTTAGAACTCACTCTCTAGATCAGGCTGGCCTGGAACTCACAGAGATCTGCCTGCCTCTACCTCCCAAGTATTGGGATTAGAGGTGTGTGCCACAATGCCTGGCTGGTTTGAGTAATTTTTGATAAAATATTTGTAAATAAATAGTGTCTAATTATTATAGATTGAGGGGCTTATTTATTTAAAAAATATACACCTTGTGTTGTGTTTTTATCCTAATCTATAGCTACTGGAAGTAAAAACTCAGATAACCAAAGCTGTTTAGCCAATAGGTTTTGCTTTTGTGAAAGACGCTTGGTGTTCTTGCTGAGGACAGTCTATGTACAATGGTATATTTGAGGCGCAGACCACATGTCTGCTATCTGCTTTGCTTTAGTCAGGGCAGGACTCAGTTATTCTCCTAGTCAGTCAGTCAGTCTGCAGGCCCAGTACCCAACAGACTGCCAGGGCGTGTGGGCGTGTCCACGCAAGCGCCAGCCTTGTGGGGACAGCTACTAGACCTGAACACACCGTTCTCGGCTCCTCGGATGCGGATGTTCAGACACCTCTCATAGTTACTACTTTTTTTTTTAACAGATGCAGTCAGTTCACAGCTAACGGGACTCCTAGCAGGATGGGTGGCCTGGTGGTCCCCACCTCCGCTCGCTAGGAGGCAGAGCTGAAGGGGTATGTGCCTGCTATTCAGAGCTCTCCAAGGAGATGGCTGTGCCCAGTGCTCAGGCTTGGTGGCTTTGAAAGGTTTCTTATGACCCTGGTGGGTCTATGCTCACCTTGGTGCATGTATTCCATGTGTGAACTGCAAAAATGCTACCCATATCAAAATGGGCTTTCCAACTGCTTTGATAATTCTTAAACTATGGTATGTTCAAGATGAAAAGCACTAGACTGTCCCCTACACAGATAATACTGTTCCATCCTTTTATCACTTACACATTATTGTCAAATAATCTGAAAATATATGTACTGGCAGAAGCTGTGTTAGGTCTAAACTATGGACTCCTTCCCTATCATTAGACATCTTCAGCTGCGCAGTGCTAACATCCACCAACCCATGCTTTATTAAGTCAGAGAATCAGATTTTCTCCATAGTAACAGCCAGAGAATAAACAAGGAAGTGTCAAGGCCCCGATTCCATCCTGCACTGCTAATGTGTGTGTGCATACCACCCATGTGTTGGAGTCACATAGACATACAGGAAATGACATTCAGTTAGCATCGTGACACTGGCAACATTGGAAACCTTTACCTCTGTTCCCATTACCTTGCTGGTAATTAACCGATATATATGCTTGATAGCACTTGTAAGAAGTATGCATGCAAATCAGACATTGGTAGATGCAGAGACTAACGGGATCCCCTGGCTGGTCACTTCTCCAGCCTTTTTTTGTGTAACCTTCCAGCATCCCTTTCCTTAAGCTAATAGCTTTTTGTATATGCTGTTATTCAGGTGACTAGAGCAGGTATCCATCTTGCTCGGCATCAGCTGGCCGGTGCTGTTGTAACTGTTGGTTTCAGAGCTTTCTTTGCAGCACAAGATGCAGTAGAGGTGCCTCTGGCACTCAGAGGAGGCGTAGTAGTAAATCAGGGGGTCGATGCAGCAGCTCACGCTGCTCACACAGACGCAGAGCAGGTAAGCAAAGTAGGCCGCCTCTGTGGCAGGGCTGTCGGAGAGGAGCAGGTAGTGCACAATCAGGAGGATGTTGGTGGGCCCGAAGCAGACGATGAAGATGCAGAACACCGCAGCAGACAGGAACAAAGCCCGAGACTTCTTGCTCCGATTGGCAACTGTGGAGGAGCTAAGACACCGGATGATGGACATGTAGCAGACCGTGGAAATGACCAACGGCACAAGGAAGAAGACAGCAGAGAAGGCTGAGAAGTAGTAGGAGTAAAAGCCCTGCAGCAGAGTCTCATTGAGGACATCATGGCAGGTGGTGATGTTGAGCCCCGGAACCTGGGTGGTCTGCTCCTTGAGGAGAAGGGGCACCACCCCCAGGATGGCCATCACCCAAATGACCAGGCAGGTGAAGTTAGCTCGGCCCAGGGTGCGCCAGGACAGGGACTGGATGGGGTACACCACCGCCAGGAAGCGGTCAATGCTTATGACAGTCATGAGCATGATGGAGGCATACATGTTGCAATAGAACGCCGCAGTGGCGAAGCGACACATCCCAGACCCGAACTGCCAGTCAGTGCCGGAGAAGTAGTAGCTGATCTTGAGGGGGAGCACGGACACAAACAGCACGTCAGCCATGGCCAGGTGCAGCATGTACACCACGGCGGGCTTCTTGACCTTCATCTTCAAGACAAACACTGCGATGGCCAGGATGTTCAGAGGAAGGCTGACCACGAACACAAAGGTGTACATGGAGGGGATGAAGAGCGTCAGCCAGGCACTGGTCAGGTATCCCGAGGCGTCCTCCGAGATGAAGGGAGCAGGTGAAATGGGAGGAGAGCGGCTTTTGTTTAGGTAGACTGCCCTGCCCTCGGGCAACGCACTTTCATTTTTCTCCTCCTCGTCCCCTAGGGGGAACAGTTCAAATGTATTTTCACTGGGATTCCTGAGGAAAAACGAGCGGGGGTTCACAGTAGGATCTGTCATCTCTGATTCTGAAAGAGGAAATTGAAAGTGAGTGAAATAAACAGGCAGACGGGATTATTTTGTCTGCTTTCCGCAGTTTTCTCTGGGGAGCAGACGGCTAGGCACAGATGGACAGTGGACTTCGTTAGTGAATATGCTCCTATTTAGAATATTGTGCAACATTCTGCCCGGACACAGTGCTCCTAAACTCTGCCGCTCCAGGGGACAAGGGTGGACGAACCATCACCCCAGAGATCCACCTTGCAAACCTACTTATCGTGGAAGAGCAAACAGTGCTTTCCTCTACAGTTTATTTATTTTACTTTGTATGGTAGGAGACAGCAGGCATACCCCAGGGCGGATGGGGCGTTGGTTCTTCCACCATGTGGACCCAGGAGATTGAACTCTAGTGGTCAGGATTGGTGACAAGTGTCCTTACCCACGGAGCCATCTTGCTAACCCTCAGAGAGTACTTCCTTGTTGAATCCCACCATCTGCACATACAGTTCCCTCCAGCTTTTATGGCTTCTCTTTCCTTCCCTACCTAGTTTGAGCCATCCTGAGAAACCCACCTCTCCCAAAGGAAAAATCCATATAAAGAGCAGAGAGAAATTCCTACAGTCTACAGAACGGAGGCCATTCAGAGAGGGATCCGGGGCTCCCCAACTTGACGACCAAGATCCACGTGGCAGTGATAATTTTCCTCTATCTTCAGCTTGCTTACAAAGCAGGATGTCCTAAATGTCTTATCTATCTAGGTCCAGAGGCCCTCAGGTCACCTCTTCACACAACCAAAAGGCACAGGTCCCCTCAGCCATCATCTTGCCTCCTTGCCCAGCAAGTCAGTCAAACAGCTGATGTGCTTCACCACTTACACCAGGCCATGACCTTATTCAAGAATGCGATAGGCCTCAAGGTACATGTCTGACCAGCCAGATTCTTTGGAGTATCATCCAGATGTCAAATAAAGGTTAAACTATACACCTCCTAGCCCAGCCTTCCATCAAAGTTATCCACTTGAAATGTTAGTCGGAGAAAAATAATGGCACCAGTCAGACAGCAGGCTTTTCCTTGCAAAGAACTTTGCTAAAATCCTACATTTGTTGAGTGTTGGAAGCTCAGGGGCACAAACAGGAACCAGCAATGAACGGGCCGAGGTGTCTGATGCTGGGGTTACTTGTGGCAAAGGCTTGGGACATGCCTCTGTCTTAGAGCTGTTGCTGGAGTTAAACTTTGGACACTGGAAAAGTACAGTGAATTTTCAGACGTTTTCTTTTTCCCCTTCAGTGGAACCTTCTTGAAAACACACACTTTCAGAGAGGCATGATGTGAGGAAATGGAGAGTTCTTCTTCTGCATGGCTATGTAGCCTCCTGCAGAGACAATCCTCTTGGAATACAACTGTAGGCTCTGCTCTACTTCCCAGCAATTCCCCATTAATGGCTGAAGATACTCAGGATCACAGGCCAGTAGAAGGCACAGGCAGGGAAGGGTAGATCTTAGAAGAAAGGATGACACCATTTTTTTGTCCATCCCCAGAGATCTTTAGTTTGAGAGAGATCCAAAGCCAGTGCCTGGATACCCTGGAATAAGTACTTGTCCTTTGTCCCATTTCCTGTATACAGAGCTTGAGATTCTTGGAATCTCTAGGATAAGAGTATCTTTTGTATAATGCTGAGCTGACGGGAGGTTAGTGGCCTCTAGATAGCTTCAGGACCAGGGCTGGTCACATGAAAGCCCAAGGCATGACCAGCAGGAGGGTAGGGGAGCTCCTGACCCTTTGTAGCTTTCCTCCCTCCCCCGGGCCATTCATTAGCATCTTCTGTAATATCATTTGTGATAAATGGGAAGCACAGGTGACGTTTGTCTCTGAGTTCCTTGAGCTAGCTGCTCTAGTAGATTACAGAATCTGAGTAGAAGTCATGGGAACTCCTGTTTGGTGAGCTTCTGCAGGTCCAGGCTTAGGTATTTTAGGTTTGAGACAGTCTTAAGGGGCTGAGCCCTTAAACTTAGAGCTCTGATTTTATGTCCAGGTGGTCTGTGTCAGAATTGAATTAAATGAGAACACCCAGGGCTGGTGTCCCCTGGAGAATGTGCCAGGGGACAAAGTGCGGTGAGAGGGCTCCCGGCACGTAGGAAAGGGCTGCTTAGACAGCAGGAAGGCGCATCAGTGTTGATGGTGTTCCCCGTTGCAAAAGCTGATGGGGACTGCAGGTAGCACGTTCCCAGGCAGTTTCAGGAACAAGGCACCATATCTTTGGTCCGAGCCAGAGATGGAAATGTTCTTGGTTCGATGGACAGCTTCAGTCCTTGCTGCAGACCACAAATGTCAGAGGTGTTTAGGGACCTGCCCCTACTCTGGATTCTTGTTGTCTTTCTGTTTTCGCACAGATGTCTAGAAGCTATACACGAAGGTGTGACTGAACCTCCAAGCCAAGACATCACCACTGCCATTGGTGAAGAGCTTTGGGATTGATCTCTGTGTTTTCATCTCTTATAATCTTGGTAGCGATCTATCAATCTCTGGATCTCATGTACTCAAGTGCTGCTTGATTTCATCTCCTCTCCTTTACAACCCATCTGTACTCAGATGCCCTGCCGAAGTTTAGCACCATCTGTCTGGGCTCTTATCACTTTCTAAGGTCTGAAAGTCATTAGGAACGGAGATCCTAAGCCCTTACAAATGCCATTCCCAGCCCATCTCCTAAATGATCTTAAATCTTGAGAGGGGGATGTCAGTAGCTAGATAGGATCCGCCTCCATTTCCCCAACCTCCGAGATTTAAGACACTATATAAAAAGGTGCAGGTGTCAGGGCTTTCTTGAAGTCCATTAAGGGAAAGCCACTGTTTCCTGGTTAAAAGAATGGAGTTTAAGTTCCACCTCTGGCCCTGATCTGCTCCTTAGTAAGATTACCCACTACTGTCTTCTCCCTGAAGAGACTCTATCCGGGTCTATCAGTAACCAGGCAGGCCAGAAGACCTCTTCCCAGGAAAGCTGAAGGATATGGTAAGGAGATGGGTGGAATAATTTACCCCTTTCCCTTCCCAGAAACCCTCCCTGAAGCAGCTATTTCCAGAGCTCCAGCATGCAGGGATGTGGGCATTTAGGGCCTCTACCATGCAGTGATGCCATCACTTAGGGAGTTCCACTACGCAGTGGTGCAGCTATTTCCTGAGCTCCAGCATGCAGGGATGCGGGCATTTGGAGCATCTCCTATGCAGTGATGCAGTCACTGACAGAGTTCCACTACGCAGCCATGCACTATTTACAGAGCTCCGCTATGTGGCATCACCACCATCACTGAACCTGCCCATTTTTCTGAGTTCTAACTCAAATGGCAACTTTTTTTTTTTTTTTTTTTTTTTTTTTTTGGTGCTAGCAAAAAGCCTAACCATGCTTCTCTGGCACTCTGCACTTTCTCGCATTCTCTGTCTCCAAAGTACACCGCATTCCCTAAACTTTAGTGAATCAGTACACAGGAGAAGGCCATCAGACATAGCTGGTTGGTCACAAGTTTCATAGTCACTGGGAAAGAGTTTCCAGAAGGGAAGGTCTTGGGAATGGAACCAGATTCAGGGCAAATTCTGCCCTAGGCTTTTTTTTTTTTTTTTTTTTTTTTTTTTTTTTTTTTTTTTGAGATAGGGTCATAGTTTGTAAGCTTGGCTGGCTTGGAACTTACTTTGGACACTATGCCGGCACCAAATTCATAAAAATCTACCTGCCTTTGCCTTCCAAGAGCTGGGACTAGGGCATATGCCACCATACCCAGCCTCTGTTCAAGGCTTTAGGCAACACTTGAGTCATGCACTCAAGTGTAATGTAGATAGAACCAAAAAATAAATGCTGCCAACCACCTGCAGCAGCAACAGAAGAGCCCAGCCATGGTACTAGCATTCACCTGCAACCCCAGTGCTTGGAAGGTGAGTCCAAGGCCAGCCTGGATTAGTAATGGGCCCTATTTAAAAATAAAAATAAAAAATAAAGTAAAAGCTGGGTATAGTGGTACACGCCTTAAATCTTAGCACTCCTCAGGCAGAGGCAGGCAGATCTGAGCAGAGTGAGTTTCAGAACAGTCAGAGCTGCACAGAGAAACCAAGTCTCAAAACAAACAAACAACAACAAAAACCTGAAGTGATATTTCGGCTTCTGTTCAAGATGGCAGCCGAATTAACAGACTTCAAATGCAAAGCACCAATAATCAACACTCTGTGAAGGAATGCAACAGAACCCAGAGTATTCATAGTCCAATGTCCAGAACACAATTTCAAATGATTCAATGCAACTAGAACTAAAAGGCTGCGATTCTAGCTCAGTGACAGAAAATTGGCCTGGCATGTGGAAGACCCAGGGTTTAATCCCCTGCATCAATAATAATAATTACAAAAAAATAATTGGGCAGCTGAGCACAGTAGTAGGTACATGTAACGGCAGCACCTGGGGACCTGAACCAGAATTGAAAATTTGAAGCCAATGGGGGCTTCTATACAAATCATCCTAGCTACAAAGTGAGACTTTGTTTCAAAAATACAAAAAAGAAGGGTGTGGGGTGATGCAATGAACTGAAAGCACTGGGAGGTTCTATTATCTCTAACCTAATCTTTCAGATAAAGACAAGCTCGGGCTGGAGCAGCAGCTCAGCTATTAAGAGCACTGGCTGCCCTTCCAGAGAACAGGAGTTCGATTCTCAGCACCTGTAAAGATGGCTCATCACCAACTTTAGCGACCCAACCTCCTCTTCTGGACTCCACAGGCACCACACACGTGATACACACACTTACATGCAAGCAAAACACCCACACACATAAAATGAAAATAAAATAAGATCTCTAGGCATTCCCTTTCCCCTTATCTCACATCACCTAGAAGAGCTAACTCAGACTGGACTAAAGACTCAAACCTAATACCTGAAACTATGTAACTATAATAAGGCAACATAGAGCAAAAATGGAATCAAAACAAAAGACCTGTACAGCAAAGGTACCATCATCAGTGAGATTGTCCTTACAGAAGGAAGACAATACTCTAAGTCATATCCCCTGTCTACTACGGGATTCCTGTCCAAAGAATAGAAGAACTCAGTCACTCTCTATTGAGACAAGTTGCTTAAAAAAAAAAAAAGTGGGACAGAAACTAAATAGACATTTCTCTAAAGATAACACAAAAATGCGCAAATGGTATGTAATAAAATGCTCAGCATCACCAATTGTCATGGAAGTGCCATTCAGAACCGCCATGAGCTATCACTTTACTTTTGTTAGGATGACTATGATGAAGAAAGGAAGATAACAGATGTTGGCAAGACTGTGGAGAAGGCAGGACCCCTGTACTCTGGCTGGAGTAGGAAGCCCAGTGTTATGGAAGATGGCACAGAACTTTTTCAAAAAATTAAAACCAAAATTACACCCCCTCTCCCCTGTGACTTAGTGGGCCCCCTCCTAGGCAGGGACACACAGGAAATGGCTTGATGCTCAGTCCCGTGAGCCTGACTGGATGGAGGGTTTCCAGTGATGTGCAGAAGAAAGGTAGGTGCTTAATTACCCACACCCCACGTCGGAAACACATGACACTTGAGGATAGACACAACTTGAAATCACTTATCTAACTAAATGGACGGAACGCTGTCCCTTGGTCTGAGAACAGAACAATGCCTGGGCTTTGGCTGCTTTGCTGGTCCTGTTTTCTGACCTGCCTTCCCGGCATGGCCTTTGTCAGCAGCCCAGTGTTTACCCTAGGAACATTACACCTCAAGAAACAGGTGGTGTTTCCAGTCTGGCATGGGGAAGACTGCATAATCCCCGACTAAATACCACTGCCTTACCCTTTCTCCCTCCTTTGGAGCTGATATGCTAGCTTTTATAAAGAATGCCAGAAAAAGTACTTTCGAGAAGTGTAAATCGGCTTCACTTCAACACTCAACCCAGGCAAGCTGGCTAGATACTTCCAACACACGCAAGACCCTTGTGCTGGAATTTGAATTTGCTCTTCTTCATTTTCCTACAGTCCCAGCATGACTCAGGGATCAGGTGTCTGTCAGTCGCCCACAAACTCTTCAGGTTCACCTTGCTTTTGCTGTTGAACAATAGGCAAACCAAGGCAAAGTTTAGTTCTGGTCTCACAGAAGCAGTGCAAGTCCAAAGTAAACTGATAGAATTTCTCGCTAAGTTTTATTTAATGAAGGCCTCTCACAGCCAAGTGGCTTTGGCATTATTTTTATGCTTCTGAGCCAAGGACTCACACAGCCGAGGTAGGCCCTGAACTCACTATATAGCTGAGGGTGGCCTTGAACTCCCAGGCACCCTATGTTCACCAGCATCCTGGCCTTTGGTTTTGATACTGAATACAGAATGCTGCTAACTAGCTTAAACACAGATTGACCTGGAGACCTGACACTGGTGTCAAGCGATGCCTCTTTTGACTTTACTGAGATCTGGCTGGAAACGGAGGGGTGCTTTGATGCCCTTTCACTGTCCCTTTAATTCTGGGCTTTATACCACGCCAGGGCCTTGGCTGTGACTCAGTGTTCTGCTCCAGGGCTCACTCTCTGTGGAATTAGCTAAACTGGAGTCTCAGGACCTTGCCTATATTCCCACACTGGGCAGGTTAAATAAAATCACCTCCCCCTGAGCCCCCCCCCCCGCTTTGCCAGGCCACAGAGGAAGACAATGCAGCCAGTCCTGATGAGACCTGATAGGCTAGGGTCAGTGGACTGGGGTAGGGGCATGGGAGGAGAAGAGAGAGGAGGGAGGGCAGGATTGGTAGGAGACCACAGCTGGGATACAAAGTGAATACATGATAATAAATAATAAAAATTTTAAAAACTACAAAAAAAATTATCTGCAGCCAGTCATTGGAGGGAATAGAGGTAGGGACCAGAGTTACCTGCCTGGAGGGGGAAAAGGACAAAACTGAAAAGGAGTCTCAGCCATGAGAAGCCAGCAACACGTGCCTAAGTAAAACCATCCCCCAGGACACTGGACTATTGGGCCAGGAATAATCCAGAAGATTCAAATAGCAAGTGTTTGGGGTATAGAGCTGGGGAAATGGTCAGTCCAGCGAGTAGAAAAGTAGCCTATGGGTAGCCTTCCACTAATTGCCTGGGCCAAATAAAATCCTCTCATTTGTAAACTAGCCGGGGAGGAGTTTATTTAGTGCCATTTTACAGACATTCTATAATGTCCCTTCCTAAAGCTGTGCAGCTTTTCTTGTTGCTGCATGCAAACCAGATCAGTTGTGTGGTTTAAAATAGCTAAGTCACTTGTGAAGGCAAATGGTGCACACAGGTTATAAGGGGTTGGCGGGGATAAAACCCTCAGTTCAAAACTCCGGCCTAGGAGTCCACGCCTATCATTCTAGCACTTGGGAGGCAGGAGGGGTTTAATGTGAGTTTAATGTGAGCAGCATGTGCTGCACGCTTGGTTTTTGGTTTCAAAAACCGAACAGGACTGGAGAGATAGCTCACTGAGTAAGAATACTTAGAGAAAAAAGGAAAGAAAGAAAGAAAGAAAGAAAGAAAGAAAGAAAGGAAGGAAGGAAGGAAGGAAGGAAGGAAGGAAGGAAGGAAGGAAGGAAGGAAGAAGAAAAGAGTGTGAGGGCCTAAGTTCTTATTGCAGCGCCCGTGTATGACTGTTGTTCTGGTGCTGGGAGTGCGTGCATGTGTGTGTGTGCGCATGTGTGGTAAAGCACAGGGATGCACATACCTTCCTCCCCCAACCATACACTTGGTAACTGGAGTGGGTTACGGCAGAGAACTGCAGCAGGATCGCTGTGGAAGGACGCAGTGGCGGGGCGGGGTCCGGAAGAGGTCCTGGAAAAATGCCTGGCTCATAGGGAGTGCTATTGACTCCGACAGGTGTAGCAAGAGGGAGGGCAAAGCTGAATAAAAGAAGCCACAAACCAGGAAAGAGAGAAGTCTGACTGTAGAAAGTACAACATGGTAAACGCGCAAGCCACAGTTCCTAACACTGCTCTGACAGTGAGGGTGTCTGAAGGTGTCTCAGTGGAAGCTAAACCTGAGAACTTAGGAATCCCAGTGCATGGATTTGTCCCCAGATACACAGGGCCACATGTAAATGACAGAACTGTGAGAACAGGTAGATCCACAGATCCAAACAGCAAACTGGCAGTTGTTAGGGGGCAGATGATAGATAGGGAGACTGGGGACTGGACTGCTCACAGGATTCCTCATAGGACACGGTGGATGAAGTGGACTTGCACCAGACTTCAGAATAGATGACCGATGTTCTGAAGATTTTATCTCAGTTGAAAGAAATAATATAAGGAGGGAGACAGGAATGTGGGAAACAGGAAAGAGACAGAGAGAGACTGACTGACAGGAGTTCCTAGGAAAAAGAGGGGCACTAGCCCCAAATGAGGAGAGTCACAAACATTAGAAACCCATGTTTCTGGAAACACCATTATTTCTGGGTCCTTTTGCTTAGAACCCAGCTAACCAGTTTGCTAGGAAAACAGGGATGAAAAGAAACAACTGAGGGGTAGGGAGGGGAGGAAGGAGAATGGGAAACAGATTTTTGGAAAAGAAGCAAATCCTGGGTTCTAAAAAGAGCAAGTTCACATGACAGACCCAGCCAGGAGCAGCCAGGGCAGGAACAGCGAGGGTAGGAGCCGCGGCGGCAGCCGGGCAGGAGTAGCTGAGGAAGGAACTTCACACAGAGCAGCACTTTATAGTTAAAGGGGCAAGTAGGCTGAGAAAGGCCGCCTGCCTGGAGTGACGTGGGGAGAAGGCAGAGAGGGCACATGCTCTTGGGGGAAGATACAGAGGCCGGCGAAGTAAAGAATGTATAAAAGGGATGCTGGAGAGACCCCGCGGCCTGCCTTGTTCAGGGACCCCTAAGTTCTTGCTGAGGAACCAGGCTTGGCCTCCTGATAAGGAGGGCAGCCTTTGAAATCCTAGCGCACTTTGCCAAGTTACTATCAGTTATTCTCAAACCTTGTTTTAAACCTTCTAACTCATAAAATTCTGAAACATCACCTTTTACCCTTCTTTGGTGAAGACAAGCCATCGATCCTAAATTGTTTGCTCTGGGCAAATTGCTTAACGAACTTGCAAGTCATTCAACAAATATCTGTGGAGTAAACATTTGTTCTAGACATCACTGGGCTAAACAGAAGTTCGTGATCTTGGCTGGAGAGATGAGACACCCACAAAGGGACAAGGCAGGGAATGAGAAGATGCCTAACATGCCACAGAAAGCTAGGACAGATGGGTGGAGTCTCCCAGCGCGCTGAGGGTACTCTATCCAGCAGTAGGGGAAGATGAAGGATGTGCTAGCATGTCAGGACAGGGACAGTTTACAATTGCTGGTATGTGGCACCAATGAGAAGTAGCTTTATTTGGGGTTGATTTTATTTGTGAGTTCACTTATGGCATGCAGCCAATGTGGGGGGACCACTCCTAAACCATTCCGCCAACAACAGGTCCCTCAATCTGTCTGTACCTCGGTGTTAGAATCAGCAAAGGGGACACATCTCTCCTTAAGGAGACGGTTTGTGAAGGAGGGAGCATCAATGTTGATGGAATTCCCCCTGCCCCATGGCTGGACACGAAACACTCCACTTAGCACAAATTTCCTTTTTTCTTCTTTTCCCCTTTCTTCCTTCCCTTTCAAGTGCTCCCAGAACCCGGAGTGAACACATTAGCCATCCTTTGTCAGTAGTCTCTGTTTTGGCTGGGGCTCTCTCTACCTGAGCATGCCTGCTCCCTTCCACGAGGAAGGAAGAAGCTGAAGGCCCTGACTTTAACTCCCTCAAGGTGCCAAATGTTCTCTCTGAGGCCCACTCTGAGGAAGACCTGATCGGTTGGGGGAGGGGGAGCGGGCTGAGCACACCTATGCTCTGCATTGTCCAGATCTCAAAGTCTGTATTTTATTTTTAAAGGTCTGTCCCATAATAGAAGTGAGGAAATATAACAAAGTTCTGTGAAATCCCCTCTCCACACACGCTTTCATTCCCTCTCTCCTCCACGGATGGTTACCCAAAGGCAAGCAGGCAGGCTGGCTGCTAAACTTGGGGGCCCTCTCGGGTGCTCTGAGTTTTCCCATGAGCATCACCCAAGCTCACAATGAGCAAAGACAGAGAACAGGAAACACCCTACTCTTTGTCACCTCTTAATCCTGATGTGTGGGAGCATGGGAGTGCACATTCTTTCAGCGATAACAAAAACCGAACATAACACACTAGATTTTCTTCATGAAAGACACGGCTAAAGGTTTATAACATATCATCCCTATTAAGAAGTTCAGAACAATTCCCCTCGTTTTCTGATCAGGAACTTCGCGGGCAACCCCTCTACTCTGAAGAGAGGAGAGAAAATATTTGATGAAGTTAGTGGACCAAATTGATTTCCTTGGTCAAACAGGCAAATACTTAAAAACACACTGTCGATGACTGTCCTTGGGCAGCTTATGAGAAATTCCACTAGGAAAAAACGAAGACTAGATGTTTTCTAGGGGAGCCTGATTCTGAGGAGTCCCTTTCCCCGACCCAGAGGAAAGGTTTCAGATAACAAAGGCAATCACCCACCGCCCCGCCCCGCAACCAGAAACCCCCATCACCTCCTTGAGTAGGAGGCCGAGCTGGGGACTGTCCAGTCTTTATTGTGTGGTTGTGGATTTTTCTTTTACATCGCTTTTCCCTCCTTGTAAACCAAGGGAGAAAAAGAGACTCCCAACAAAGCAAACTTCAGCGAGTGTGGTCAAAGCACGGAATCGCAAGAGCCTTTCTTTCTGAAGGTGATCTTGCAAAACAGGCCACACGATGACAACAAATGAGAGTCCCGGAGCCCCGGGGACCGCGGACTGCACCTCCAAAACCGAGTCCAGCAGATCCCCGCCGAGCTGGGGAGTGGGGGGGGGGGGGAGGAAGGGGGTGACAAACCCCACGTGGTCGCGATGAGGGGAGACTCTAGATCTCGGCCCACATGCCTGTTTGGCTCCTGGAAACTGAGTCAGGGTTGAAGCCGGGCGCACCCCTTCGCCGGGCTGGCCTCGCCCGTGAGCACCGACCCGCAGCTCTTACCTGGCTGGCGCTGGGGGACGCGGGAAGACAGCAAGGGAACGCACAGGCTGAGGCCGGCGGCGACGAGCAGCAAGCGCCGCGGCCCCATTGTCCCGAGACTGCCCGCGCGGCCGGGCGCCCGCCGCCGCCTGCTTTCTCCCGTGCAGCTCGGTCGGAGCCAGCGGCGACCGTAGGAGACTGCGCGGCCCCGAGGGTGAGTATGTGGAGGCGGTTCAGGGGCGCGGGGCGGGGCCCCGCGGGCGAGGCGCGTGCCCGCGGCCTCCGCTCGCGCCCGCAGCCCCCCGCCCAGGAACGCGAGCAGGATTCCGTCCAGATGCTTCCCCAGCCCCTTCCCCGCCCCGTGCAGCTGAGCCTCCAGCCCGGGAGTGTGACTCAGCCCCGCGGGGTCCTGGGAGAGCGCCTGCGGCCGCTTCAACGAGTCTCCTGGGACGCCGAGCTAGACGGGGACTGTCCCGTGGTGGTGCGCCAGTCTCCTTCCCGGTCCGCGCACGCTCGCCGAGTTTGGAGTTTAGCTAAAAGTTTGCAGTGACTGTTCTTGTAATTGAGGGGAGACGCATTTAAAGGTTGATGCTGCAGTGACAAGGGTGGCCCCAGATGTGTGGACGGAGTGCTTGACATTTCTCGAAATTCTTCATTTTGCGAGTTGAGACCGGTCAGTGGAGCTAGTCATAGGTACCCTTGCGCAGGTTCTCCAAGCTCTCGCGGGCCGAACCCCGCTTCCCGCGGACTGGAGCAGGTAGCCCTCCCCCAATGCCCAGGGCGATGCCTGGATGCCTCCTACAAGAAGGATGCTGGGCGGGAGGAGAAGGCAGCGCTGCGCAGGTTTAAAGGTTCATTCCCAAGTTCTGGAACCTTACCATTTGTGCTTGGCTACATTCCAGCGTCAGATATCAAAAGTGGGGGTCATGGCTGAGGCCTGGCAAGGAGGAGCCGGAAGATTATTTTAGTTAGGGTTTCTATTGCTGTGATCAAACACTAGGACCAAAAGCAAGCTGGGGAGGAAAGGGTTTATATGGTTTTCACTTCCATATTACTATTCCTCATTAAAGGAAGTCAAGACAGGAACTCAAACAGGGCAGGACCCTTTAGACAGGAGCTGAAGCAGAGGCCATGAGGTGTGATGCTTGCTTGCTGCTCAAGTTTTGATCAGCTCGCTTTCTTATGTAAACCAGGGCCACTCTCCTAGGGGATGGCACCATCCACTACGCGCTGGGCCTTCCCCCATCAACCACGAATTAAGGACATGCCCTACAGGCGTGTGTGCATCCTGATCTTAACAAGGCGTTTTCTTAGTTGAGGTCCTCTCCCCTCAGATGGCTCCACCTGTGTCAAGCTGACATAAAGCCAGCCCGTGTGGTGATGTTCTGCACCCCTGACAAAGACCCTTTAAAAAGGCAATTTTGCTTGAAGACTATTTTTCCCTAACTAGAATCTCAACATTTCAAACAATGGAGAAAACGCGATCAGAGGCCATCTCCTCCTCCTTTCAGAGGCCTCACACTGTCCTCATGAGTTGCTCAGTCAGTTACACAATCACCCAGCTAAACAATGTAATTTAAACCGTTTCCACTGGAATCTCTGGAGAAAGCATATTTTAGGGTGGGTGGGAACCATCAACATTTCTGCACACATTAATAACAGGGTACCGTTCGCTCGCCTCTTTGAAATGCCGTTGGGTTTTTAGGTTCATTTAGGTTTTTAGGTATGGGCCACAGGCAAGAAAACAGAAATATGCTGCAATTAACCTAAGGAATACCACTGAGATGCTCCAGATGACTGGGAAGACAATGGATATTCAGAAAAGTAACAAAACAAGTGACAATTTTTTTTGACAATTCAGAGATACAAAGTATAGTATTTCTTTATCCACAGAAGTATTTCTAAGCCTTGCTTGGAATCCTGAAAGCCACAGAGTGCCAAATGCTGTATGCAGGACAGTTTTTGCCTGTAATTTCTGCTGCATTGCCCTTTAGCATCAGAGTTAATCTGTTCTTTCGTGTGTTGTGATACCCTCTGTGTATTGCTCTCTTGTGCTTTGAGGTCATTATTAAGAAAACTAAGGGTTACTTAGTCACAAGTACTGAGATACTGGGACAGACACTGTAGTCCTGAGATGGGTATCAACAAGGGCCTAGGGCATACACTGTTGATACAGTGGATACAATGATTCATTCATAACAGCCTGGGTTGGACTAGAGTAAGTTGGAAACATTTTTGAAGATTTGTTTCTGAGGGTGTTGCCTTGTATGTAGGTGTTTGCCACATGCATGCCCGGTGTCCAAGGACTTTCGGAGAAGTATTGAATTCTCCGGAACTGGAGTTACAAATTGTCGTGAACCACTGTGTGGGTGCTGGGGCCCAAACAAAGTCATCTGCAGGAGCAACACGTGCTCTTAACTCCTGAGCTGTCTGTCCAGCCCCTGGAGTAAGTGTTCGACATCCTTCCTTTAGAATGGCATTAAAACTTTTATTTCTGGAATTTGCCATTTAACATTTGGCTGTTGGGGAATGAAAGCGATACTTGAGAAAACAGGGCCTTATCTTCTGCCTTTGCATCTGTGGTCTTCATGATTAGTGTCAGGTTTCTGCACATTTTTCAATAATCATACTAATAAACACATGTAGGTTTACATCCTTTAAAAACATTGGAGCAGCTGGAGATAGCCTGCAAGCATGCCAGAGTGTCATCCCCAGAACCAATGCATATGAGCGCGGTAGGGTGGATGCGTTTGTGACTCCAGCACGAGGGAGGCAGGAGAGACAGGCAGATCCCTGGGACTCCCAAGCCAGAAGCCGAGCCTGCTCGGCAAGCTCCAGGCTGAAGAATGACACTGGTGGCCTTCACACGCACACCCATAAGAATATGCTAAAGGACAATGCAGCAGAAGTTGCAGGCAAAAATTGTCCTGCATATAGGGTTTGGCACTTTACAGCTTTCAGGATTCCAAGGTGAGGCTTAGAAATATTTCTATGGATAAAGAAATACAACTACACTTTGTATCTTTGAACTGTCAAAAAAAATGTCACTTGTTTTATTACTTTTAAGAAGTTACACGCACACACACACACAAATGGTAGAAATGGTGGGGAATATTAAGCAGATGCTTTGGGGGGCTGTTACTTTAGAATAAAATGTACCATGAAGAAAGAGCACTCTTGAAATAATGAAGTACTTAAATTCTCTGCATATTTACTAAAGTCTCTCTCAGAATGTGGCAGCAATGAGCAGAGGGAGGAGGGAAATGAATGAGGTATTTCTTCCTCTCCTTAGTATTCTCTAAGAAATGTGGACGGTCTTAAGAGATTTCACTTTCAAATTTTATATATATGGTTGTTTTTTCCTGCAAGTACGTCTGTGCACTGTGTTCCGGCAGAGGCCAGCAAAGGACATCAGCTCCTCTGGAACGGGAGTTACAGATGGTTATAAGCTGCCATGGGGGTTAGAACCCTGGTCCTCTGCAAGTGCTCTTAAGTGATGAGCCATCTTTCTGGCACCAGATTAGGAATTATTAATTAGATCATTTACAAAAAATAAAAAACCTGAAAGTACCTTCAAAAGCAATTGTAACTCTTAGCATGCACAAGTATAGACTGCTGGAGTCCATCCTGGAACAAAGTAACTAAAGCTCGTGGGTGATGAGATCTGGGAGCTCCCACACCAAAGTTTAGAGTAAGGCATGCTGCCTGGGGGCTTTCGGGGGAGGTGGACACATTTTGTCAACCATGGCTTTAGGAGAGCCAGAAGGACTGAATGTGGTTCCAAACCAGGTTGTAGCTGGCCTTTGCTACCTTGCAGGTCCTTCTTTTTCCCACCCTTTATACCCTCCTCCCACTCCAACTAACACTTGGGGAAAGAAAGGAATTATGAAAATCTCTGAGTCTATTTTCTTTCCTTTTGCTTCTTCTTTGACTACAGCTAGTAACAAACTGAAAACAACTTCCTTAAATGACCAGCAGCAGCTCGCCTCTCCTCTCAGAGCCCTCACGTTTATTCACCCTTTGAAAGTTCCTGGTATTTCAAACATCACACAGTCACAGAAATTATCTGCATCTGGCAAAACCATGCTTCTGCTAGAGCATGAGGCAAATAATCGTCAGCTGCTTCGGAGAATGAGAAGCAGCTTCACATCCCTACACCTGGGATTAAAACAAAAGCACATTCTTATAATATTTGTGTTTTCTAAAGAAATCAAAATTCCAGAATTCTCATCACACAGGTGTGGTGGTGCATACTTGTAATCTTAGAACCAGAGACACACAAGCAGGGGACTTGCAAGTTCTAGGCCAGCCAGAACTACATACCCTTGTCTGAAAGCAAATCAAACAATTATTCCATGTTTGCTTGACCTTCGAAGTCCAAATGTGATTGGTTTCTGGATCTCTAAAGAAAGCCAGATCTGAGGATGTTCCAGTTCTTTATATTTAACAACACAGTATTTGCCTACACCCAAATACTCATCATTTGTTATACTTGAAATCATTTCTCAATATTGTGTCTAATAAAACAGAAATGTGGTGCAAGTAGTTGACATTTTTAACGTTTAGGGAATGACCGAGAAAAGCCTGTACATGTTCATTACAGATACAGTTTCCCCCCAATATTTTCCAGTCTAAGTTCATTGCATTGACAAGATGGAATTGTCAAACATGGGCTGAGTTTAATTTGTAACTTTAAAATCACACATGAAAATGTACATGGTCCTCCAAACAGGCATTAATATATACACATACCCCTGTTTCTTTAAAATAAGTATATTGTCTTCTGCATTTCTAGCCGTCTGTGTGTGTGTGTGTATTCACATGTGTGCATGGCCATTCTCTCCTTTCACTGTGTGGGTTCCAGAATGCCCCTCAAGCTTGGTGGCAAGAACCTCTGCCTGCCTAGCCATCTTGCTGGCATACAAAGCAATGGAGGAACGTCCATTTTACAGCACTGTTCCTATTGGAATTACTTGATGTCCATTCTGGACTTTCAAGTCCCTGTTGTAATTTGCCTGCACACTCAGTGAGTCGTTACTCCCCCCCACTTTTCGGGTGTACATCAGTGTTTAAAAACAAACACATATGGTTGTGGTGTAAATTTTCTTCTTGGATGTTAGGAGCTCTGTTCCTTTCAGCCACTTTTCCACTTGTTTCCGGTATTGTTTCCAGGCCTCTGATCAAAGCTCTCCAAAGATAATAGGATATTCTAGGAATTCACAGTAATTTCTTTTCAGCAGCTCGTGGTGGGAATAGGAGAGCCCTTGTCTAAGTGAGAGCCCAGGAACTAAGGAGACACACTTCCTGGTCTGCCTGAGACCTCCACATCTGTTTTCTAAGCAAACCTGTAGGCTTAAGTAAGCTACAACCTAACCTGGAGGAGATCTGCTTTTGTCTTTTGTTGTTGCAAACCTGTATTGATATTTTGGGTTTACAAATAGAATTTGTGTCTCATAACAGAGCAACAAATACTTTCACCAATTAGTCTCCAGGAGAGTGGTGAAGCAGGAAGAGTGGCTCAGGTTAGTGAGCAAAGGTCAAATTCTGTTAAAAAGAAAACATTTTTTTGTTCATCATGCTGCTGTGGTGCACACTTGTTATCCCAATTCTTGAGAGACAAGGGCAGAACCAGGAGTTCAAGACTATCCTCTGCTCCTTAGCAATGGTGAGTTTGAGGTCAGCTGGGTACATGAGAGCCCGTCCTAAAACAGAAATGTCAGTGCCTGTTTTAACAGTATAACAGGAAAAACTCTGGTGTATTTTAGCTGAGAGTTTAGGGTCTAAGGAAAACGAGGCAGCTGCCCAAGTCCACACTAGCTGTTTTATACGGATGTTGAAAGGCTGTTCCATTAGCATTGGCTCATCAGTAAAAGCCCCGTCCATCCAGCTGTCTGTCTGAAGTAGTACTGGACTCATGAGGGACAGCGAAGGGGGGCATATTGTCCTTCTCATCCCATTCCTAGACTCCTGTCCCACACCTTCTGTTTATAAGGCTCTGAGTTGAGGAGCCTGAAACACACAGCTTCTGGAACAGTGGTTCTCGACCTGTGGGTCATGGCCCCTTTGACAAACTTCTGTTTCCAGAAATATCTACATTATGATTCATAACAGTAGCAAAATTAGTTATGAAGTGGCAATGAAAAGAATTTTGTGGTTGGGGGCAGCACAACCTGAGGAGCTGTATTAAAGGGTCAGAGCATTAGGAAGGTTGAGAGCCACTATCCTAGAGCTTTGAGACTATTTTAACCTCTTACCAGGTCCTAGTTTCAAAGAGCTAACTGGCGGGAAGATCCAATACACAAGAGTCTTTCAACACAGAGTGCTTTCACCATTCGCAGCTCTGGGGCTGCCTCTTGAGATGTTTGAGGGATACCACTAACCCTCACTTAACCACGAAAATCAGCAAAGTCGCAGCATAAATAGTAACTCTAATTAGTGCCCGCACACACACACACACCCTCCCCGGGGGCCTGTGCATTACAGTTCTGATCTTTTAGACCACACAATAATGGCACAGGTTGGCATCTTGCTTGGCCACTGACTTCCTGAATAATGTACACAGCCCTTCCCTCTCTGGAGCTCATAGAGTATCCTCAGAGAGTACTGCCATGGTTTCTGCCTTTTTAAAATGCCAGGTATGGACCGGGTGTGGGGGCACACACCTTTAGTCCCAGCACGTAGAGTCAGAAGCGGGTGGATCTCTGTGGGCTCAAGGGCAGCCTGGTCTACACGGTCAATTCCAGGCCAGCCAGGGCTGCACAGTGAGACCCTGTAGAGAAACTGACTCAAGTGCCAAGTGCCATAGTAGAAGCTAGGGGAATATAACACTCTCAATCTTCTTGACTAAAGACTTCTTTGGTAAGAGTGGAAACATGATCATGTCAAAATATAGGAACCAGCTTTGTAAAAATCATTATAGTTCCCATTGTTTAGTGTTAATGGTCTATCAAGGCAAAAGAGTTAGGTGGGGGCTGGGCAGATAGCTCAGAGGGGAAAGGGTTTGCTGCACAGGTATGAGGGACCGAGTTCCAGTCCCAGTGCCCACATAAAACCTGGTCATGGTGGTGTATGCCTTTGATCACAGTGCTGGGAAGGAGAGTGGACAGATGCAGGTAGAGTCTGGCCAGCCAGCTGAGCTGAAAGGCAAGCTCTAGATTTGGTGAGAAACCCTATCTCAAAAAATAAGATGGGACAGTCATAGAGGAAGACATTCAAAGTTGCCCCTCTGGGTCCGAGTTACATGCATACACAGCACAACCCCACAAGTATGCGCACACATGCTCCCTGCACACACCAGAAAAAAAAATTATTATTATTTTTTTTTGGCTTCTTGAGACAGGCTTTCTCTGTGTAGTCCTGGCTGTCTGGGAACTTCCTCTGTAGACCAGGCTGGCCTCGAGGTCACAGAGATCCACTGCCTCTGCCTCCTGAGTGCTGGGATTAAAGGAGTGCGCCACCACTGCCAGCTTGAAAAAATTGTAAGTGTCAGTAAATAAGAAAATCTATCAGCTACTGGGAAGAAGCTGGTCAGAACTTGAGAGGCCAAAGAACTGCTGCCTGGTTAGAACGCAGCACAGGCCTTGGCTCCAACAATCTCTACAGACTTAGTTCTGAGGCATACAAGTCCCCATTGCTTTCTTGTTGCTCCTTTTCTTCATTACATTCCTCCTTCTCTGGCCATCCAGAGAAGCTATGTCCCTCACAGATCTCAACAAAAGGCAATCTGTGATACCTTCAAGAACATCCCTATGTTGAAGGACAACACTCCAGCTCTTGCTGAGGATACTGGCACATATGTAGCTTCTCTGATTTTTGTTTGTTTTGGTATTTGGTAGTCTTGGCTGCTCTGGAACTCTATCTATAGTCCAGGCAGACCTTGAACTCACAGAGACCTGCCTACCTGTGCCTTCTGAGTGTGCTGGGATTAAAGGTGTGCACCACCACTGCTAGGCAAGAGAGGTTTATTATTATTGTTTTTTAAATTTTTTCCTGAGACTATGGTTTCTTTGTGTGTTGTTCTGGCTGTCCTGGACTCGTTTTTGTAGACCAGACTGGCCTCAAAGCCACAGAAATCCACCTACTTCTGCCTCCCAAGTGCTGGGATTAAAGCATGTGTCATCACTGCCCAGCTAAGAGAGGCTCTTTATAAAGGTGCAGGGAGACACTGGCTCGTGCATCTAAACGCTGCTCCCTCACATTGGCTCTTATGCAAACATTTCCACTCTAAGTTGCTCCTGGAGTACAAGGAGAGCTGAGGCCCACATCCTTGCTGCTCCTGGTCACTTGCCCTCTTTCTAATACTGGCAGTAGGAAGAGGGAGGTTTGCTCTTAAGGTGAAACTTACCAGATGACTTCTACTAAGATCCCCCTTAAGGCTAATGATGTGGAAATAAAACTAAGCAAAACAAGAAAACAAAAACAAACCACCCCCATGCTAACAAATTGTTGCGATAGCATTGTTCTGCAGTATTTGTTGAAATGTGTGGTGCTTGGGCCTAGAGAAATGGTTCAGCAGTTAACAGAATTGTTGCTTTTGCAGAGGACCCAGGTTCAAGGTCCAGTGCTCACACAATGGCTTATTCATAGTCCCCACTCTGGGGGGTCCGATGCCCTCTTCTAACAATTGTGGACACCAGGCACAAACACAGTACACATGCATTCATGCGGTTAAAACACTCATATACATAAAAAACTTAAAAAGCTAAAAAGACAATATAGTATCAAACAATTATAAAAATAGAGGATCTGGGGCTGGAGAAATGGCCCAGTTAAAAGCACAGACTGCTCTTCCAGCAGACCCAGAATAGCCCAACACTCACAACTGTCTGTAATTCCAAGATCTGAGACTTTCACACTGACATACATACAGGCAAAACACCAATGCACATAAAATAAAAATAAATTACTTAAATTTTTTTCCAAATTCTATTGATTTTAAACTTAAGTTCCCTTTCTCAAATAAGCATTTTACAATCCCTAAGGAAAATAAAGCCTACTGAATAAATGAGTAAGATGTTGGGAAAGTCCAGCCCAAGGGTTCAAGCTCCTACTAGTATGTTTTTCTTTCAATAACAGAATCATCTCCCCTCTGCAGCTTTGTCATAACTGGGTACTGTTGTAGGAGGATGCTTATTTAGGGATCCTTACAGTTTGGATGCAGTTTGTCCCTGTCTGCATATTGAACCCATACTGAAGTTTGAGTCTCAGTAAAGATGTTGAGAGACAGTGGGACCTTTAAGGGTTAATTAAATCATAAACTCCCCACCCTCAGGATTAGAGTAATGTCTTCAAGAGGCTGGATTAGGGCTTGGGGTGGGTATCTGTTGGGAAGAGGTTAGTGACGGCAGAGTGGCCCTCAACCTCTTTAATGCTTCGACCCTTTAATATACTCCCTCATGTTGTAGTGACCCTCAACCTTACAGTTTTCTCTGCTACCTCACAACTGTAATTGATGCAACTGTTATGAATCATGATGTAAATATTCTGTGTTTTGGCGGTCTTGGGCCACCCCTGTGAAAGGCTCGTTTGGCCTCCAGGCTAAGAACTGCTGTTACAGCTCTTACACCCTGGGTATTTTGTTTCTTCCTCATACGCTATTAGGTAATACCAGGCAGATGCTGCCTCCACGCTCAGAGCCCTCCAGAACTGTGAATTAAATAAGCATTTTTTTTCTTACAATGTGCCCGGCCTCGGGTATTATGTTATAACTACATAAACCAGGCTGAGGTAAGGACTCTCACAGGCTGTAACTTACTATTGACCAATAGAAAATAGGCATAGGTGACCTTTGTAGTTTAAAGAGTTTTGTTCTGAACTTCTGTCTCCCCTCCCCCCCCCCCCCGCTTTTTTCCTTTGGTTGGGAATCAGTGGTCAGTGCAAGGCTAACTGGTCAACGTGGAGCTCTGGTATGCCTGTGGACGATTGAGCTCCAGGTCCATGTTGCCGTCTACAGCAGCTTCCTAACCTGTACATCTCCGGGTACATGACTTCCCTCAAGAGCCCCACCAAGAGTCTGCTCCTGCTCCTCACTAAGCGAGTTGGATTTCTTAAGACAATCTAAAAGCCACATTCATGTAATTAAGTAACATTTATTTTACATAAAACAATTTTCAAAGAATACATTTAAAAAACCATCTAGATACTGATTTTATGGCATTACAAAAAGTTGAGAGGCACAATTGAAGTATTCAGATAAATTGTGGGGGTGAAGGTGGGCCTGTAACTGCCATCCATGGTGCTGTGTGTGACTCCTCACTCGGGAGCCTTTCCATGAGGCAGTCGTGCACTTTGAGGAAATTGAATAAATCAAATAAAATATATACTTTTATACAGAAAGTGTTATTGTATTATCACTTTCAATTACTTATAAAAACTTCATTTTTGAATTGCACAAAAGTTCTCTTTAAAACTGCTAATTCCCAGAAGACAGGGCTTAGGACTATATGTCTAAATAATTTCATTACAAATTAATTAGAGCTCTATTTTTCCACAGATAAAAACAATCTATGAAGAGTTACATCATTTAAGTAAGACATTTCAATTTTTTCATAGGAAAATAGGTTTATACATTTGTCCCTGGCCAGCTAAACCTTGTCCCCCTACTTGAAAACAAATCACAGCGTGCTCAGAGTTTTCGGTTGGGGCACCTGTGCCACAGCACAGCGTGTGTCCTACCAGCCCCTCCACCACTCTGCTGTAGCTTCCAATTCTCAAAAAGGCACGTGGCTACATTCTTCAGAACAGTTTTGGTCTTTAAAAAAATCACACGTTTATAAGCAGTGATTTCAATCATGTTTTAAAACAAAAATACCAGACGCACTCATTTCTCAACATAGGCGATAGAGGCTCCCCGGCTCCCCGCAGGCACTTCACTTTCCATAGAACTTCTTGTTCAGCAAGTAGATGAGAAGGTTCACGTTCACTTTCACCTTATCGAACATTTTCATCACAGCCACCCCTTCGTACTGCATCTGAAGCAAGTCCTGGAAGCAGAGGGAAGGACAGCAGCACATCTCAGGGTGATGTCATAGTTTAACAACATGCAAGAAGAATCGACGATGAAGCAGGCCCGCTGACCCGGTCACCCCACCGGGGTTTCTGAAACGTTAGTATCTTAAAAATACAGGTGGGTTAGGATGCAGAATCCTGAGCCTCAGCCCTGGGGACTTGTGTGGCAGCTCTCAGGTGAGAGTTGCATTTCAACAAATTCCTAAGTGACAGTGAGCGATGCCTTGGTCAGGATGTGGCATTAGAGAATTACTGCCCTACAAGGAAGAAAGCGGCCTGGAGGCAGAGAGAGGCCGGGGTTAGAATTTGATGGTACAGAGCTATGTGCGTGTGAGAGGTTCTCGGTTTGAACTCCAGCACTGGAAAAAATCTGCATGAATGAAATTATCCAGTTAATATCAGACAAATTTTCATTTCAGTCTTTCAATTAAAAAGTTACATTGTGTGTGTTCGTGTGTGTGCTCGCGTGTGTGCATGCACGTATGTGCGGCATGCATGTGGAGGTCAGAGGACAACTTGTGAAAGTAGGTTTTCTCCTTCTGCCCCCGAGACCGGAGTTCCAGAAACTAAACTCAGGCTGTCTGGCTTCTGTAGCACTGTTGTCAGGAACCATGCAAAGCAGCAGGAGCCACAGTGGCCCTCCCTAGAAAACCCCAGCTCACCTGAATATCGAGCTGCACCTTTTCCATCTCCACACCAAGGAATTTGGATCTGACGTCAAAGATGCCCATGTCCTCAGTCGCAATGATGTCGAATGTAACATTCTTAAACCTATTGAAGAGGAACAGTTAGACGCGTGCAACCGTAAGTTAAGCCTTTAAAGAAGAAACAGAGCCTCAACTCAGGACCAGGGGCAGCGGACAGACTAGTGTGAAGAGCCCGAGGCGGCTCAGCACCTGTATCATCTCCTCCATTCTGTAACCATCTAGTCCGAAGGCCACTGCTGGGGTGTGAAATAGGTGCTTTTCTTTTTTTCCTTTTCAGTCACAGAGGGAATCGCAGGTGTGATCCGTGGACATCGATCCATACTGAGGCAGCAGCGTAAGTTAGGTACCGATCTTCACAGAAACGTGAAGAGGAAGACCTGCACTCTCAGTTTACAGAGTCAGGTTTTGTGGGTCACGCCCTGCAGGGAGGAGGGAGTCATAGAGGCCAAGCCAGTGGCTGACTTCTCTTGAGACAAAGGAAGACAGGGGGAATAGACATGAGGCTCGTGGTCCCCTGCAAAGGTAGAAACGTGGTGTGTGTGCGTGCCTGGTGTGCCTGTCTGCATGCCTGGTGTACGTGCATGCATGATGTACCTGCATGCCTGGTGTACGGGGCATGCCTGATGTACCTGCATGCCTGGTGTGCTGCATGCCTGATGTACCTGCATGCCTGGTGTACGGGGCATGCCTGATGTACCTGCATGCCTGGTGTGCTGCATGCCTGGTGTACGTGCGTGCCTGGTGTACGTGCATCCCTGGTGTGCCTGTCTGCATGCCTGGTGTATGTGCATGCATGATGTGCTGCATGCCTGGTGTACGGGGCATGCCTGATGTATCTGCATGCCTGGTGTGCCTGTCTGCATGCCTGGTGTACGGGGCATGCCTGATGTACCTGCATGCCTGGTGTGCCTGTCTGCATGCCTGGTGTGCCTGCATGCCTGGTGTGCCTGCATGCCTGGTGTGCCTGTCTGCATGCCTCGTGTGCCTGCATGCCTGGTGTGCCTGTTGGGGCTGTGCATAGGGTTTCCATTGGTCCCTCCACCTTGAATTCATATACTCCCAGCACCCTGTTGGAGGTGGTTCTGACAAAAGGCTGGCACAGCTTGTGGTTTTGAAATGTAAAAACACACAAGATCAGAAGGCAGCCTTTCATGCTCACTGCTCGGACTCACGGGGCCAAGAGAGACCCGAGGAACAGTGGACAAACTGTAGGACACATAACTTCTGGGCACGAACCCTGCATAGGACTGATCACAGCAGCACCCGATGCCGAAGGTCTGAGGGAGTGAGACTAGAGATTGGTAATCTAGGCACAGACAAACCCCCAGAGCCACCAGCAAGGCCGAGGAGTGCTGAGTCAGCTTGTGTGTGAATGGAGGGCAGGTGTGTTCTCGGGATGCCGCGCTGTACTTACTGGGTGGTTTGAAGCTCATCTATGCCCAACAGGACACCTTTGTCATGCAGCTTTGCTGCCGTGTACCGCACCGGCTTCACCCTCTTCATTCCTTTGGGTTCTGCTTTTCCATCAAGTTTAATCGATCTCCGAGAATTTCTGAGCAAATGAGACCAGACAACCGGCTGTCAAGATGTTCCAGGCAGTGCAGCAACCACGTGCAGAGTCACCCACTGTCACAGGGGTGACCCTGCGACCCGCGTTGTTTCCTCTTCCGATAGAAGGTGACAATGTTCCCTGTGCTCTGGTATCAGTACCCAACTGGATATCCTAAAGCAGCTGAGGTTGGTTTTTAAAAAGGGTGTTGGATTTGCAGGCATACTCAACTGTCTTATAAATCACTGTAGGTAACCCTGGAGAAATTACATGAACTTTCTTCTCCAAAGTGAAGGAATTAATAAAACTTTCTTAATTTATTAAATACTCCACAGCCAGCCCCATTCCAAATCTGTATTTATTTTATATATCACTTTGCATTTCCAAAATGAGCAGCTTCCATGGAGCTTTGAAATGAATGCATTTCAAAACCACTTTGTTAGCAGTGGTTTCATTTAACTTCCTAGCAATATCCGAGAAGCTAGGACTCTCACCCCCATGTTAAACATGAAAAAACAGGGATCACATACTGTATGTGACTCTTGGACTACAGACGACTAGAGAGTTCACCAGGACTACAGTGTTCACCAGGACTACAGAGTTAAGCTGTGCGAAGCCAAACCACTAGTGATCACTTTCTATTGAAAACTTGCTTGATTGGTTTCTTCTTCTTGGGTGGAGTGTTAAAATGATATGCACATCCCCCAAGCAAATGAATGAAGAACAGGCCCAAGCTGGGCGATGAGCCTCTCCCTTCTTCAGACTTCCTATGAGTAATCCCATTGATTTTCCTACACACTATCTTTTCCTACTGCATTTTCTGCAGACGGAGATTATCTTAAAGTATTGTGTCACACATTCAAATGGGTAATTAAAGTTTAATCAGCATTGATCCAGTCTAGTGGTAAGAATAATTATCAGCAAAGAATAATTGCTGAGTTATTATTATATTGTGTATAAAAAGATCTATAATTTGTATACTAATGGATATGAGAGAAAGCTGCCAAATTTGGCCTATTGTGTCAGTAAAGACTTTAAAAAAAATCAACACAGTTTTTTAAATGATTAAAATTTAAGTCACTGAGATCATTAAGTTGTTCTTTGCAATTAGCAAATACATGTCTTATCTAACACTATAAGGTAAACAAAATCCTCTTCACCATAAACATTCTCAAATTAAGTAACATACATGCACTGGATAGTTTTATGCCAACTTGACATGATCTAAAGTCGTTTGAGACCTTGGAGTCAGTATAAAGTCGATTGAGGGAACCTCAATTGAGAAAATGCCTCCATAAAATCCAGCTGTAGGCGAGCCTGGGGGGCATTTTCTTATTAGTGAATGGGGGAGGGCCCAGCCCACTGTGGGTAGCGCCATCCCTAGGCTGGGGGTCCTGGGTTCTATAAGAGAGCAGGCTGAGAAAGCCAGTAAGCAGCACCCCTCCATGGCCTCTGATCATCTCCTGCCTCCAGGATCCCACTTGAGGCCCCTCAGTGATGGGCTGTGATTAGGACGTGCAAGCCAAACCCTTTCCTCCCCAAGCTGCTTTGGTCATGGTCTTCATAAGCAATAGAAACCAAGTTAGATCAGAACAGTTCCAAACGAACCCATGCCACCACTAGCACTGGAGTCTCCCCAAACACATCACGGCATTGTGAACACGAGATGATCTGAACTCACTTTCTTTTTAAGTTGTCTACACAAGTCTTGATGTACGTGTCATAATAATTAATCTGATCTTCATAAAACGCTGCCTTCTTATTAAGTGCGTTCAGGGTCTGCTGAAGCTTTGACAATTCAGCTTTTCGAAGCTTGCGGTAGATTCTTTGATTTCGAATATCCTGAAACAAGCAAAGGCTATAATTATGGGCTGCAGCAAGACTCGCTCTGAGTGTGATACTTGGGAAGAAGAAGAAGAGCAGCAGGCCAGCAGATACCTGCTCATTCTACTTGAGCTCAGCACCTTATTATATATCATAGCACAATGCAGCATGCTGTTATCACCTTCTGCTGCAGGACTAGAAAAAGTCCTTCTTTATCTTAAGAGGGTTCCTGAAGTTTGTTTTTCCCCCTCGATGAGAGAAGTGGACTCAGTCAGTAAAGTGCTTTCCCGAGGGCTTGAATTCAGATTCTCAATTTCTACCTAAAAGCTAGGCATGCTGGTACATATGTGTAAGCCCAGAGCCGGGGGCAGGGCCAGAGAGGCCTTGACGGCTCACTGACCAGCCTGTTAGTTAGCTAGAATTATTATTCAATTCAGGTTCAGAGAGATACTTTTCTCAAAATATAAGGTAGTGAGCTATGAAGAATGGTACCCAATGTTGACCAACGGCTCTCACATACCTACTCATAGACCACACACACACTCACGCACTCGTGTGCGTGCTTCTGACACAACACATACACACACACTAACACATATTTCACAGATACCCCCATTCCTAAGCCAAAAATGTAATTTGAGAATCATCAAATAGTTTAAGGAAAAAAAATGCTTTAAAAGAGGCATGAAAGGCTGGTATTTATCAGCTGGTGGAGTGCCTCCTTAGCAGCATGTGTGGAACCCTGGGTCTGATTCCTTGCAAATAACTTAGGCACGGTAGGGCACAGCTGTACCCCTGGCACTCGGGAGGCAGAAGTTCAAAGTCTTCCTGGACTAGATAACGAGCTAGAGAGCAGCAGGAATACAGGAGACTATCTCCAAATCAGGAAAGAAAAGAAGTAGAAAGAAAACAGCAAGAGAAGCGTGATTTCTCCAGATTGCTTTGAACTTTCCTCTTTGAAGGCTATTTTAAGGCAAAGATGTTTATGTTTACATGTCATTTCTCTCTGGTGATGCTTCTCATGACTAGAAGATTCAAAACTGAGGACCATTGCACATGGCCAAGTTACCACTTCTATGGTTCCACGTTATGAATTTGAACAAATAAGAACTGCAATATGGAGGGAAAAGAAAACTGTCTTTGTAATGAGCATATTTAGCCTTTTCTCTTAGTCCCTAAGCAATCTAGTGTAGCGCACCTTCACCCAGCACTTAGACTGTATTTGGAATTGCAAGCATCTAGATAATCTGCGAGGGAGATGACTTAGAGCAACATGGGAGTGGCATTCTCAGAGGGCATGCCTCGCACGACGGCACACGCTTGGTACCAGCCACTTCAGAGGCTGAGTCAGGAAGACTGCCTAAGCACCGGAGAGGCTCAGGCTTGGCAACACAGTGAGGGAACCTTTCATTTTACTTCTCAGAAAAACGTGCACAGGAGGATGTGGATAGCTCATATGCAAATACTCTGCATTTCATAGGAGAGGCATGAGCATCCATGAATTCTGCTGATTAGCTGGAATCCTGTTCCCTCCAGACAGCAAGAAATGAGTGTGACTAGATTTAAATAGAGTTCCTAGAACACAAACAGCCTTTTTTTTTTTTTTTTTTTTTTTTGGCCTTCCTGATTTTATTATGACAGTTGTGCTAAAATTAAACTTGCAGGTCTAGGTTTAAAAAGTCACGCAGTAGCTGTTCGTGGTGGTGCAAGCCTGTAATCCCAGCACTCGGAAGGCAGAGGCAGGCGTGTCTCTGTGAGTTTGAGGCCAGCCTGATCTACAAAGCAAGTCCAGGACAGCCAAGGCTACATAGAAAAACCTGTCTCAAAGAGAAAAAACAAAAATAAGAAAGTCAGGCAGTGAAGGCTGGGGAGTTTTCAGTAGGTAAAGCGCCTGCCATGCAAACCTGATGACTTCAGTTTGATGCCCAGATCAACATAAAAAGTCACATGTGGGGCCTAGAGAGATGGCTCAGAGGTTAAGAGCACTGGCTGTTCTTCCAGAGGTCCTGAGTTCAATTCTCAGAACCCACATGGTGGCTCACAACCTCTTCTGACGTGCAGGTAGAACCATGTATACATAATAAATAATTTAAAACAACAAAAAAAACCAAAAACAAACAAACAAACAAACAAAGTCAGTTGTGGAGGCATGAGTCTGCAATTGCAACATTCTTTCCATGAGCTGGGAGGTGGGAAAAGCGCTGGCTGGAAGCTCACAGGCCAGCGAGCCTGGGGCATTTTGCACAGCAGAGATAAGAGAAACTCTGCCTCAGAAGGTAGGTGTTGTGAATTCACAGAAGCTGTCCTCTGACCTTCACACTTACACTGCGGTACATACGTGCTGACACTCACACACACACACACACACTCTTTTTCACAATAAAAATAATTGAAAATATTCAGTAAACTATGAAAATATTTCACTTGAGAAGATGACGCCTGTTTAACATTATTTTTCCTTTGTGAACATATTAAAACCAATTTTTTTTTTTTCAGGAATTCGAAGGCACATTCCCCTATACCTTCTGATAGAGTTCATTACTAAACATTACTAAATCATTGATGACAAACAGCATTGATTTCTCTGTCTCGTATTCCCAAAGAGAAATATTTTCTTACTCAGGGCAGGAGAAAGAACCCTTCTGCTAAAAGTGACCATAATTCTACTAAAGAATCAAACTGTGCATTTCCCCAGGCGATGACAAAGTAGATTTTCCTATAATTATTTAACTGCTTTTAAGTTCAGACCCACACTAGTGTGTGCATTTGAAGCAAAAGAACGAAATGTGCTTTTTATCTAAGTATATCCTTCCTTATCCTCAACAGACAGCTCTTACCCACTTCCTGTGTTTCCTCTCGAAAAGTTGTAACCACTTTCCCAGGAAATTCTCAAGTCCAAGGTGTGAGATGAAAACAACAGAAGCAAACCTTTATGTTTGAGCTTCAGCAAGGCTTAAAAGCAAATTCTCAGGGACATACTGTTACCATCTCAATGGCAGCTCCTAAGAGCAACTGGGCTGTAGGACAATTAGCAGTGAAGAAAAAAAAATATTTCCCAAAGTGTCATAAAACAAGCAAGCAAAGAAAACAACCAAGTAGCCACGAAGTAAAGTTATAACCACCCTGCTCATCACATGCCCACTGTGGTGTGGCTCAACTCTCCTCCTGGCCTGGGGGAGCTGTAGCTATTTCTTATTAAAGCCATGGATCTCCTGGAAACCTTTAAAAATCCAGAACACTAAGGGAAGCAGGAACCATGTGTACGCCTTCATCACAGGATGCCTGGCATGTGCCAGCCTCATCTACATGAAAAAAAGAAGAAGATTTCCAGACACCTTGGCAATCTCGTTGAGAATGTCTTGGTATTTATTTTTGGATGACACGAGTCCAGTCTGCTCCAAGGTCCGAAGATTTCTCTGGATCTTCCTCTTCTTTTGCTCAAGAGGCAGGCATGCGTCTTCCATCATCACCTGGCTCTGCTTCCCTTCTTCCGGGGTCCTGGAGTCTGCAATGGCACGGCTCTCCATATCTTTGGTGTGCTCTAATTCCTAAAAGGAGAATATCAGGATGTCACTTTCCTCTAATCTCTGTATGCCACAAACTGAAGTCTAAAGATTAGCACCTGAATGTACTCGTTATGGTTTTGAAGGAAACCTGGGAAGGAAAATCCTTTCCACTTAAAAAAACAAAAACAGCAACAACAAAACAAAACAACACACAAACAGTAACAACAGCCTTAGCATGGTCATTACTTTGTAATTCCCTGCATGAAGGTTCTCAATTTCTGGGCAGCCCTGTTGAGAAAATTAAAAGTAGGTTTTGTGCGAATGTGTGGCTAGGGAGCTCACTAGTCTCACAGCAAGCAGCCACGCTGACAGATTCATAGGCTACTAAACAGGGAGGCAGCCAGAGTGCTTCATTCTGATCCCCAAATCACCCTCACACAGTAAGCTCACAGACTTCCTTTGAAGCTCAGGGTAAAGATATTCCTGCAGATGGGAGTTTCCAAACCCGTGGTGTGCACACGAATGAATGCTAACTAGCCAGTCTGCCCGAGAAGACAGCAATCGAGGAGACTGAGGACTACTTCATCACACAGACAGTCGATGCCGCAGATCAGTTCGAAGGCGGTAATGTCATTACAGGGCACGCAGGGCACAGAAATGGCCTCCTGGGTCGCCAGTAAATAACAGCAGAACTGGAAGCCAACAGACCTCGCCTGCGTCAGACACTGCTGCATCCACCGAGCATGTTTTCCCACTCACGTTTAGTCGTCTGTGGAGTAGGAATTATTTCTACTTTACAAGTATGGCAGCTAAGGCCCAGAAGGATTTCCAAGTGTCCACTGTCAAGCTGTGAGGCATGGAGGTAAACAAGAGCCCATATGTCTGCACATGGTCTCTGTCATGTAACTCAGGACACATTTGGGAAAAATGGAAACAATCAGAGCCAAAACTTCCTTTATCTCAAATCGGCATATCTATATATTCAGGTTGCTTTAAAACACTCACACATAAAAAAAACAACAACAACAAAAAACACTCACACATTTACACATGTAAAGATGGCTTGAAGTTTTGATTTCTTTAAAATTAAATGTGGATACGGAATGATTTCTTGGCAACCTATTACATTAAGAACAGGAAAACTATGAGCACTCGAATTAAGTAATTAGAGAATTCTGTTAACTTGATTAGGGAGTGGCAATTATTTGCACTAAAATAATAACACTGGGATTAATTGATTTATTTTAGAATGAACTGAATAATGATTTTTTTCCTTTTGTTGTTGTCGAGACAGCCTAGTCTAGCCTTGAACTCTTGGTATTTCTGACAAGTGCTGGGATTACAGGCGTGTATCCTCATACCCAACTTTTATGATGCACTTTGTTTGTTTTTTGAGTGAGTGTCTTACTATGTAGCCCTGGCTGTCCTGAAACTCACTATGTAGGTCAGGCTAGCTTCAAACTCACAGAGATCAGCCTGTCTCTGTCTCCCAAGTACAGGGATTAAAGACATGTGACACTAAACCCAGCTTAATGATGCATCTTCAGAGATGTAAGTAAAATACTTAATCTCACACTGTCAGGAAACCTGAGTTATTTATGACAATGCAAAAGGCCTTTAAGACTCCATGGTCTTGGACATTGACTTTGAATGCACTTGAAAAACACCTGAGAGTGTGTGAGAGATCTCTCTTCCAAGTTAGCAAATACATAGCAAGGAGTTGTAAGATCCTATCAAACAACTATTTCTTCACTGATTTACTGAACGGCAAAGCTTATGGTCCACATCCAGAAGCTCTAAAAAGCTCTAAAAGGTGGTAAAAAATATCTCCCATGCACATCTGAGAAAGCATTTGTGATTCTTTCCCACTGATATTCCACGTGGGCTTCTGATATGAATCCACTGCGCTGTCTACGGTAAGGGACTTCAGATGTCCATGTTCCCCGATGTGACGGTGAATATTTGGCCTGAAGACTAAGAACACCGCATCTATCTGCGATTGCACAGGGAAGACAAGTCACCTGCTGCTCAGTGGCTGGGGTCTCCAGGATTTCAACCAGTGTGTTCCCTGGCTGGTTCCGGATCACATCGATGATCAGCTTTTTGGTCCTGACAAAGGAGAAAAAGCAGACAGATGTTTAGACAGCAGTTTTGATGCACAAAAAACTGTTTCTCCCGTGTGAATACAGAAGGCAGCTTCAATGATGACGCCCTAAAGTGAAACATTCTTGCTCAAAGCGCCTAAAAGCCTGAAAACACCCGATAAGCAAAGTCTGGGCTTTGCATGCTTAATGAGGTTAAGATTAGTCTCTCAGTAACGCACACAAACGTCATAAGATCTCTTATAGAAATACACATTTTTCTCCCCACAGATCACTTTTGGAAGAACAGCAGGGACAAGCGCTGCAGATATGGCCTGCTGCTGACAGACTTAGGAGGCCGTTCCTGACTGACTCCTGGGCCTGTGGACACACTGCAACTAAATTCCTGCTTTTCTTGCATAGAAAAAGGTATAAGACAGTGTGAAGGCCAGTGGAAGCAGCAGTCCCCTGTGGCCTTGGAGGCTTTGGGCTTTGGGTGAGCCCAGCAAAAAGACTGGGAGTTCAAAGCCACAGGAGATTAGCAGATAGAGCCCTGTCTGTGCTGTACGGAGCTGAGGGTACAGAGCTGCTCTAGACAGGTTCGGGGCTGGAAAACCACCCTGGAAATGCTGAACTTACGTTCTTCCACAGGTGCATGTTAGCAACTGGCTGTCCCTTTTAATTAGGGGTTGGGTTATGTAATTACATCGAATGTGGGGCTAGCGCTGTATTTCTGTAGAACGTGTATGAGGCCCTAAATTCAATCCCCCATACTGTCGACACCATACAAGACAAGACAAAACAAAAAATAACAAAAAAGGGCACACGTGCACTTCTGATCACTGTTGCACATGGTGGGGGGGCCCATTATTTGACAGTGGCTCTCTTCCAAAAAGACAGAAACATCACTGTTTTCACAGCCCTGCTCCCCTGCTGCTCCCCTACTGAATTCCAGTTCTCTAACCACAGGAAATGTCCGTGAAACAAGAAATGAAAATAAAACTCACATTTTGAAACGTAAGGGCGTCTGCTCCTGGATCAGTTTAGTTAACCCCAAATGTGAGGCTTCAGAAACAGAGATAAGACCCGGTAAGGCTTTTCTCATTTCCTATTTATCTCAAGCCTTCCCAGGAAGAGTGAACACAACAGATGTGGCTTTTTTTCTCCCTTCTCCCTGGCCTCCGGAGAGCAGTTTCCTTTGGCCCTGTGACCCTTGCCTGCTGGGGCTTTTCAGGCTGTCTGAGAATGCGTGGCCAGGGAGTCAAAGGTGGGTAAACGCTAATTATAGCCCGTGGGAGATGGCACTGTTCCTGAGGTGCCCGGGGCTCAGGAAGCTGTGTCCCTTCCCTCCTCCCCCACACCTAGCTTCCTTCGTCATCATCAAGAATGAATTAGACAGAAACATTATTATGACTCCAGAGACAGAGATTTAGTATATATCCCAGGCTGGCCTCAAATGTCAGATCCTAAGGTGTCTGGATTACAGGCATGTTCTCCCATACCTGGCCTTAGGCAGAAACACTGACTTGAAAAAACCCAAAGCTTTAGACCATTTAAAAATATCAACTGTGAGTGATTCTTATTTGAAATAACATTCGGCTAATTACCAAATACGTGACATCATTTATACTTGCATCCATCAGGACAGAAAATTGTTTGTTTGCTCACTGAGTTGCTGAAGGACAAATTGTACAAATAACACCCCCCCACCCCCCGCCACTGGAATTCTAGATGACGTCAGGCCTGTGGAATTAATTGCCAAAGTTCTTCTACCTTCACAGTCCCTCTAAGTCAGCACGTACTTCGGTGGCAAGGATCTCAACTTCCCCTCCCTATATTATGTCTAGTGTTCACTTATAAGTGAGTATATACCCTGTGTGTCTCTCTGCTTCTGGGTTACCTCACTCAGGATGATCTTTCCTAGTTCCATCCATTTGCCTGCAAATTTCATGATTTCCTTGTTTTTCATTGCTGAGTGGTATTCCATTGTGTAAATGAACCACAATTTCTGTATCCATTCCTCTGTTGAAGGACATCTGGGTTGTTTCCAGATTCTGGCTATTAGGAATAAAGCTGCTATGAACATGGTTGAGTAAATGTCTTTGTTGTGTACTTGAGCATATTTTGGATATATGCCTAGGAGTGGTATAGCTGGATCTTGAGGTAGCACTATTTCTAATCATCTGAGAAAGCATCAGATTGATTTCCAAAGTTGTACAAGTTTACATTCCCACCAGCAATGGAGGAGGGTTCCCCTTTCTCCACATCCTCTCCAGCATGTGTTGTCACTTGAGTTTTTAAGTTTTCATTATGATGGATGTAAGGTGAAATCTCTGGGTTGTTTTGATTTGCATTTCTCTGATGGCTAAGGATGTTGAGCATTTCTTCAAGTGTTCCTCTGCCACTTGATATTCCTCTATAGAGAATTCTTTGTTTAGCTCTATACCCCATTTTTTAATTGGATTACTTGATTTGTTGCTTTTTAAGTTCTTGAGTTCTTTACATATTCTGGATCTTAACCCTCTGTAAGATATAGGGTTAGTTAGTTAGTTAGGCTGTTGTTTCGTTCTGATGACATTGTCCTTTGCTTTACAGAAGCTTTTCAGTTTCATGAGGTCCCATTTATTGATTGTTGCTCGTAGAGCCTGTGCTGTTGGTGTTCTGTTCAGGAAGTTGTCTCCTGTTCCAATGAGTTCTAGGCTTTTCCCCACTTTTTCTTCTAACTGGTTGAGTGTATCTGGTTTTATGTTGAGGTCTTTGATCCACTTGGACTTTAGTTTTGTGCTGGGTGATAAAGATGGATCTATTTGCATTTTTCTACATGTAGCCATCCAGTTAGACCAGCACCATTTGTTGAAGATGCTGTCTTTTTTCCATTGTATAGTTTTGGCTTCTTTATAAAAAATCAGGTGTCCATAAGTGTGTGGGTTTATTTCTGGGTCTTCTGTTCAACTCCCCCTCCCTACCGTGTGCTCAAGGACTATGGACATGGACAGGCATATCGAAGGCCACCTGGAGCTCTTTTCCCCTGTTCTCCTGCCCCCTAGTTCCTGTCACTTATGACCTGTGTGGGCCAATAAAAATTACATACTTCTTATAGGTTTTTTTTTTTAAATTTTTCAAATGGAAACAGTTCGACAGAAAGACATCATGTAAAAGCCCTTTGTGCTGGTGTCTAACCAATGGTGGGGAGCACTCCCATAACCATGAAAGCTATTGCCCATGATGGCATCAAGTACAATCAGCGCCAGAAACCTAGCTAGACAAGGTTGATGGATGTGAGTGCAGGATGCACACTCTAAGCTAAAGACTTAGCAGGGGGAAGAATGCGCAATACCTCCTTAACAATCTCTTCCATTCATTTCTCACAGAAGTGAAAATATTTTTGACACATTGAGTTAAAAATAGAATGTATTACTAGACAGTTTCAGCTCCCAACAAAAAACAGTGACATATGAAGGTGGTAAGAGGCCTGTCAGTTACCCTGATCTGACTGCCATGTATGGCATCCATGCATTGAAATGCCATGCTACATTCTATAAATAGGAACACTCATCATGCATCATTAAAAAATGTATACAATAAATGCTGGAAAAGTGAAGGGCAAGAAATAATTCTACCCAATTCTTTTTAGGATGTGGCTTTTAGAAAAATTTAAGGTTCCATGTGTGGATCCTATTAATTTTTTTTTCAAGTGCAATAGTCAAACATTCCATTCTTCAAGCGGAAACTAGTAGTCTGAAGACCTACTTAGTCAGAGGACCTCAGCACACAGAGGACTCTGGATGACAGCCCACTGTCTGAAACACAAATGGGACAACGGAACGCTCCAGGGCATAATGGGGAGACAAAAATCACAAGACAAGCTGCAGTTCCCAGAGCCCCTCATCATCCTGTGGGAGTTATCTGCATCTCCTACCACCCCTACCTCCTGTTTGTGCTGTGCATGAAACGTAAACACGCCAAACACATTCTCTACCCTGAGACTACAGATGGTGGGGAACGGCCACGTGGTGCTGTGAATCAACCTGGTTCCTCTGCAGGAGTAAAAAGTGCTCCCAGCCCAAGCACTCCCTCTTCCTCTAGCACATTTCCAAGAAAAGCCCCAGAGGTTTCTAAGGCTCCGCAGAGTAGCATCTACAGGGAGTTCACATCTTATCTCAGTTGCCAATGACCTTCTTAATGTGCCCTCCTCACCCAGGGCCAGCGTAACTTTCTAGCTGCACACTGTATATCAACCTGTAGAGTGCACAGGAATCTCCATTCAGAACATGGCTGCTATGGCAAGAGATCACATCCAAAGGCCTTCTAGGTCTGTGTGATCAGGTTGGAATATGGACATGTCTTTAATTGCCTCTGGAGACAGAGGCAAGCAGATCTCTGAGTTCAAGGCCAACCTGGTATAGAGCAAGTTTCAGGTAAAGAAAAGCTTAGGTCCAGGTGTGGTAGTACATGCCTTTAATCCCAGAACTCAGGAGACAGAGTCATGCAGATCTCTGAGTTCTGTTCAAGCAGCTCGGTTGAGTCAGCTAGCTGAGAGGCAGTGCAGTGGAGTTGAATTCATGGCAGTTCAGAGGCAGTTTTCCTGGGACAGTTTTACAGAAACAGGTTGAAAAGAGAACAAGCTAGATACAGGTAAAGACAGAATGGGCCAGGGAATGAGAAGGAGGCAGAAGATAAGAACAGATTGCTGGAGTTAGTTTGAGGCCAAGTAGAGTAATTCAGAGGCTGAGAGAAAAGCCAGACTGAATAAGTCACCTGGGAGAGGAGTTTGAGCCAGAACAGTTGAGCTGACCCAGCCAGCCAGCACTCAGTAAGAACAAGAAAGGGTGAGCTTATTCAGCAGTAAGCCTCAGAGGCAGAAAACATTCTAGGTCTAGATCATATTTTGTGGAGGCCAGAAGCTTCCAGGACTAGGCCTAGGTTAGCAGACAGAGGGAGTAAGCCTCGAAGACAACAAATGAATCAGGCGAATAAAAGTTACTTAATAATATAGTATTCAACTATCTGTAAGACAGGCTCATCCACACATGAAAAGACCTCTAAGTCTGGGAGAGAATGCCTGAGGAATAATGAAATCCATTAGAGAGTTTACTCCTCAGAACTCGGATGTAAACACGAGCCTTTCCATGGAAAGGCTCCTTGGGCTGGCCACTCCACACAGGGCTCTCTTTTCTGTGCCCAAGGTCGAGGAGGAACTGGTGCATGTGGGAACCAGGGAATACTTGGTGTGTTTAAAACGGCAGTAATATCCGTACATGTTTTTTGGCAGTGGACCTCAAACATCACCTCTGTCACTGAGCACTCTGGCCAGGGTAAACCAAAGATGAGGGAATGGTTCCAGTAGGAGAATGGCTATTTAAACTGCATCATGGGAATGAGGAAAATTCTTGAGAGATGACAATGTGGGCATTTGAGCAGCTAAGTAGGATTGAAAAACCACAAATACTGGCTCAAGTTAAACACATAGTTCTGTGACAAAGTAAGCTGAATAAAGTTGTAAGGTCACATATTTTAAGATGAATCACAAATTATAAGGAGAGATTTACGGCTGTACAGTTCTTTATAGTTTATAGGCCGTTGATCTCACAGGATGGTCAAAGCTCTTCCTGACATTTCCAAATGAAGGTAACGGCCAGCAGAGCACCTTGCTGAGTCCATGACTAATAAGTGACACTTTGAGGCAGTAATCCACTGTCATCTGAAGCTCTTCTAAACAGGCTTTTCTGTTTAATAGACTATGCCTGGTTGCCCAGGGAAGGGCCAACTGAAATCACGTTTCTTCCTATTGCAGTATATGCTCTCTGTACACCTCACATCTGCTCTCCCCCCCCCGTCTTAGCCAGATGTGACGGCGCCATTGCCTTGCTGCACTTCCCATTCTTTTTTCTAGAGCTACACGGGCCCTGGGATTGCAAAAAGCCTTGTGATTAAGAGTGTAGGCTCTGGAGGACTAAAGTTATCTTGATTTAAATCTCTATTCCAGTAACTGGCATGTTGCCCAGGGAAAGGTTTACATCTGTTTATATCTGTCTTGCCCTTGCTGTTCTCATCTGCGAACTTCTGATGGTAACCGTCACCCTCATGAAGTTCCCGAGAGTACTGTAAGCACGCTCTCTCGCTCTCTCTCTCACACACACACTCACGCATGTAGCACGTGCCATTCTTTCTCCCTCCTTCCCTCTTTTCCCTTCTCCCCTCCCTCCATCTTTCTTTTCTTTGTGTTGATTTTTTTTCTTACTATCAATGTGCTTTTCTGTTTTAGTTATTTTGTGTGTATAAGGGTCTTGCTTGCATGTACGTCTTTGCAAAGGCATGCTTGGTGTCTTCGGAGTCTGGAAGGGGCATCATACCCCTGAGACTACAGATGGTTGTGAGCTGCCATGTAGGTGCTCTGAATCAAACCCAGTTCCTCTGCAAGAGTAACAAATGCTCTTAAATGCTGAGCCATCTCTCTTCATCCCCAATGTCCTTTCTATACAAAATTTTATATAAATATAATAGGCAAAATATTTGCAAATCCCAGATCTGCTAACATGAATACTCAAGGAACACTTTCAGCTCAGGAATAATAGCATCTTCATTTAAAACTAGGTAACGGATGTTTGTTTTCAAGTACCAGGAACCAAGAGCTATGTGAAGCCAGGAAAGTGCTCTGTCACTGAGCCCTTAAAATGAGCCAAAAGACTTGGATGGGCATTCTACAAAGGTGAGATTCAGCTGCTCAGCAAGCACCTGAGGAGGTGTTCAGCATCACTAGTGAAAAGGGAATTACAAACCAAAGCCACAGTGAAATACTCTCACACCCACTGAGATGACTAGCAATGAGATAAGAAAAGGGTGTGTGCGTGTGAAGGATGTGGAGAAAAACAGCCACGGCTACACAGAGAAGCCCTGTCTTGAAAAGTCTGGAACTCTTGCATTTCGTTGGGGGACATGAAATGGTGTGGAGAACAGTTTGGTGGACCACCAAAAAAACTGTACAGAGGCTTAGCATCCAAACCAGCAAGTTTATGCTCAGGTAGAAAATGAAAAGAAGTGAAAAGGGGTGTTCAAACAAAAACTTGCACCTGAAGAGCATGAGTCATAATATCTAAAAGGTGCAAACAACTCAAATGTCCATGAACAGATGAATCTGCAAACAAAGGTATATCCATCTTCTGAACATTATCCAGTGAAATATCTGTTCACTAAAAGGAATAAAATACTGAAGCATGCCATAACATGGCACCTTTAAAATATTACTTGGGTAAAGGAAACCGGGAACAGAGAACCATATGTTATATGATCCCATTTATGCAAAATATCTAGAACAGGTAACAGTCACAGAAACAGAAAGCACACCAGTGGTTAGCTGGTGGAAATTGATAGTGTTGATGGTTGTATTATATTGTAAATGTCCTACATGGCCTTGAAAGGAGCTGGCAGGGTGCCCTGGGGAGCCAGAGTCTGCAGCACAAGCCCAGGCTGGGTAAGGCCATAAGGTAGCAGCCCTTCCCAGATCCATCCCTTCCCAAACACATCTGACTTTTATGGTTTTGTTTTGAAGATATGAATTCCAAGAATGTGCTGAAGTGTGGTGACTCCTGTCTCTAGTCAGTGACCGTGCATATGCTGTTCACATGACTTCATACTGTAGGTGACTCACACTGCGATTCCCATTCATCAGCGTTAGAGCAGTCGGCATTCAAACAACAGACAGACCCAAGTAAGAGGAAATTTCTTCTCATTATATATGAGAACAAAGCTTATGAGCTCGTGGGAGACTTAGCCTCATTTCATTTGCGTGGCAGAACCACATCATCTGCCCTTCCAGTTACCTGGGTAACCTGCCTTTCCCATTATCTGGAGACTACTTCCCCTTCCCCACTTTCCCTCCTGCCCTGTCCTGAGCTGTGGGAAGTTCAGCCTGACTTGGTCCTCAGCTGTCCAGGCTGCCCCTGGCCTTGTCCTGCAGCTGAGCTTGTGCCCTGGGACTATACTGTGGTCCTCACTGCCTGGCAGGCAGAAATGGTGCTGGCCTCCTTCTGACTGCTGGACCCAGCCCCAAGCTACCGGTGAGGTTCTTAGGTGAGTGAATGGCACCTGCTCGCTTCATGAGAAATACAGTACTTGTTTTAAATGCGAATGTTTCGTTAAGCTCTTTGAGGGCAAGAAGAGTAAGACCCTATTGCCAAAACATGGACCATAGAGCATATACAACTGAGCTGGTGCTGACCTAGATGCTTCATCACTACTGGCTTTCACAGTGCTGGAAGCTGTTACACACACACACTACCAGAAGACACCTGTCATCTGTGCCCCTTTTTACATTGTCGGTTTATACTAAAAATAAAATTAGGTTAGCAGTGTTTTCTTGTTACTCTTTCAACCTCTTAGAAATACATGCTGACTTCATTCTTTTAAGGAATCAACTTATGACATGCAATACTAAAAACCAAGGCTGACTTGCCAGGCTGTTCTAATATTGAGTTTCCTCCTAAATGGATGGATGAAGAGTCCATTACCCGCTGGTTTGATGGAAACATTTAATGCATTCAGGATTCACCTTTTAAAGGAAGGACCTGCTGAAATTCAGTCCCACTTGAGTCTGCATGGTTGGGTCATGCTGCTGGAGACACAAACTGTTTAGCCCGGCCCACACTTACTTTATCATGAGGCTTCTGCCATCCACAGCCTCACCATCCTTGACGTCGTACTTGCTTGTCAAGGAAAGGGAGATCTCAGTCTTTGAGAGCTGATTTAGTGTGTTTTCCTTGTTAGGGTCGTGGGGGTCAACTGCTCCCTCCCCTGGAAGGACAAAAAGAAAACAATGTTATTTTTTTCAGCTCATCTGTGTGGTCACTGCTTCATAAGGCAAGATAAGGGTTCTAAGGACACAGTATAGGCTCAGGAATGAGACTGGAGATTTACAGGACTCATAAAGCCTGCATATTCCAGGACATCCAGCGTGCATTTTAAAGCATTTGATCAAAACAGTAAAATAACGTGGGGCATAGATATTCACAGAAGAACAAAAGCAAAGAAAGAGTTTTTTTTATTCTTTGAATAAAAGAAACTTCTAGAAAACACAGTAAGGACTCTGCCATATTTGGACAGGTTCACTTTTCATGTTTTCTTTCTTTGTGAAACAGAGTAAGTCCTTTTCATTGTCTCCAGGGCTTACCTTCAACAAGGACAAATTATTTTGTAACCCAAGACCCAAGAAATTACAGAAATTTGGGGGAGGGGTGTGTGGAGCCATAAAATGGCTGCTTGATTCTAGCCTGCTTGGAATCCATGAAGCACAGTGTGCTTAGCGCGACCTGGTGATTTTTCATCCCTGGACCGACCACAGGTGTTCTTTGATTGTTAGAGGCTTGCTCAACTGTTTAGATTTGGCAGGTATAGTATGAGGACTTTCCTCCTGCTTTGAGAACTTCCTTGAGAATGTCTTGCTTTGTGATTTTCACTGAAACTAGTTCTTCCCCCAGATTGCCCATTCTTATTCCATATAAGCTGTAACCTAAAGATCATTAAATGAGACTTGATCAGAATTTTGTATTGTCTCCATTCTTTGCATCTCTTGTTCCAACCCATTCTCACCCCCTCTCTTAGGGTCTCGTTTGACTGACCTGCAGGTCGGGTCAGAGGGGGATTGGGGCGTTGAGCCCAGGACCCTTGTATACGTTAAGGAGGTGCTTTCCCATGGTGCAACACCTTGGCCCTGAGTTAATGAGGTCTTATTGTGTAAGCAGAAGGAGAAAACCGATTTCTGCTTTGTACTGTCAGTGGCATACAGTTTCTTGGTCGGGTGGAAGGAGCCCTGCCTGCTTCCCCCTGTCAGTACAGGGACCCCATCTGACTTTTGTCTGTGTGTGCTGTACTGTCTATGCGGGTTCAGATGTGCCTCAGTCGGTTGTGTTGGAGTGTGGAGTCCTGTTTCCTTATAGTCACCCCTCATCTCTGACTCTTACAGTCTTTCTGCTTCTTCATAGATCTCTGAGCCTTGAGGGGAGGGGTTTGATGAAGATGTCCCATTCAGGACAGAGTGCTGCAAAGGCTCATGCTCTCTGCACATTGCCTATTTGTGGGTCTCTGTGTTACTTCCCATCTACTATGAGGAGATCAGTTCTGGTCAATGGAGTCTCATTGGCTATATTAAGCACAAGATGAACTCAATAGTATGTTTTTGGACTTATCTCATATTGCTCTGTTTGGGCTTTTTCCTTGTTTGTTTTGTCTTGGTGGTCTCTTGTTTACCTTGATCTCTCGCTGTGTGTGTGTGTGTGTGTGTGTGTGTGTGTTGGAGAACATTGTGTGTTTCCTTTTCTTTCTTTTTTTAAAGACAGAGAACATAACGTTGGGTCAGTAGGGAGATGAAGAGGATATGAGATCAATATAGTAGGAGAAAACATGCTCAAAATATACTGTATACAAAAGTTCTTTTTTCAAAAGGAAAAAAGGGAGAGAATGGTCGCTATTATCCCTGGAATGAACGAGCAAGGACTCCGTAAGTTCTCACCGAGAAAGGATTCCACTGTGGGCACCTCTCCCAGCGACTCCAGCAGCTCCTTCAGCAGGTCATTCTTTTCAGTGGCAATGGCATCCTGATGTTCCAGCAGGAGCTATACAGACCATGACAAACATGCAGAGACAGAAGTCAGTCCCGATGCCCTTTTAGACTCACTCTTCCAGCTCTACTTCCTCAATGTTTTCACCCAGTATTGCTTCCTATTTTTTTTTTTCAAAAAGATTTTAGGCATCATAGCTGGGCACGACTGTTGGTTGCCTCCCTCCTTTGTAAAAGCAGGACGACAGGAAGTTTGCTATGAGGTTGTATCTCTTCATAATGCCAGAGGCTATGCTCAATGAGGTCTCACCACCATGACTGCCAAACACGGGATAAACATGCCGCAGTGGATGGGGAAAATCCACTCTATGTAGGCCTCAACCCTACATAAAGAACTACAGACGACTAAGGAATGCTGAGAGCAGGAGAAATAAGTCTTCCTGAAGGAAGGGCACACCAATTGATCTGTTATCCAATATCCAAGGCCAGCCCCCAAGTCATACATACAAATAACATACAGACCGTGTAGGTTATATTTAGGAATATATATGTATGTACATATATGCATTCAGTAACAAAGAAAAAAAGAGGCCATGAATTTTAAGGAGAGCAAGGAGGGCTATTTGGGAGGGTTTGGAGGGAAGAGAGGGAGAAAGGCTGTAATTTTATTATAGGCTCAAAAGTATAAAGTTTATAAAAGCAGTTTTATTCTTATTTTTAATCATGTGTATTTGTGTGTATCTGCATGTAGGTTTGGACATGTGCTACAGTGTCTGAAGAGGCCAAGGAGAGACTGTGATCTGTGGGAGCCGGACCTGCGTGCAGTGTGCTGCTGGGAACTGACGTGTGTCCTCTAGAGGAGCAGTGCAGGCTCCTGGCCACAGAGCCATCTCTCCACCTCTGCGCAGATGTCACACACAGTTCTGAGAGCCACTACACTTGTACACATACACACAGCTTCAACTTGTCCCACAGGGAAATGGCAAATGGCACACTGAGAAACTGTAGCAAGGACTGGAGATGGCGCTCACTTGAGAGCTCCCCTAGGGTGCACGAGGCCCTGGGGCTGATCCTATATACTAGATTAACTGGGTGTGGTGGCGCAGGCCAGTAATCCCTGCACTGGAGATATGGAGACAGGAGGATCAGAAAGGATCACAAGTTCAAGGTCATTGCAAGGTCTGAGGCCAGCCTAGGCAATATGAGACCATACAAGAAAGAAAACCGCCTTAGTTGGAAAGGGGGATACAGAATTCTCAGCACAGTCTTGAGGATGAACTCAGGTCCCACTGAACTACCTCCCAGTCACCCTCCCCTGTTTAGTTTAGTTGGTCAGGAAACAGTAAGAATAGTTCAAGGCAAAGACAGTAGAATGCTGGGCCATAAAGCCTGAAACTGAGTGACAAGGGCTGGGGGTCCTTCCTGGCCTTACAGACATCACTGTTGTTTTCTGGGTTGGAGGGCTGGAGGGTGAAACTAGGAAAGAGAATAAATACATCTGTTTTTGTTCACATTTCCAAGCGGAAGCAGTGTTTCCAAGCTATTGATAGCTCTGGGGACAGGAGCTAAAGCTTATCTTGGGCTCCTGAAACTGTGGCTCATAACCATAAAGCCAGTGCTTTTTCTTTACTGAAATATAATTCATTTAACATCAGACCCACTCATTTAAAATATATCATGCATCTTTAGCCTCTTCAGAGTTGTGCAGCTATTTCTACTGTTAATAATTTTCTTCCTTTCTAAAGATAATAATCTGTGTGTGTGTGTGTCTGTGTGCCTGTGTTTTGAAGACATGAGTTTCATCCTGTGTACCTCAGGATGGCCCAGAACACACAGCCCTCAGTCCTCAGTCTTCCCAGCATGGGGCTCACCAGTGTGTGACAACACAACCGCTTGTGCTATGTTTTCTTCATTCACCTGTGGCAGACACCTGACCAGTGTGGACGCTGCTGCGTGACTCCTTCATCAACCTTGCCATCAAACCTTTGGGAGCGCAGCTGGAAGTAGACCTGTGGGTCACATGCTACTTGTGAATTTTATTTCCAAGGAACTCCTATATTTTCCATAGCAGCTGCACCATCTTCATTTCCATCGGTAGTGTACAAGGGCTCTGCTTTCTTCCTATCCATGACTATACTCATTCTTTTCTTTTAGATTTTCTCCGCAAATAGCAGTCGTGCAACGGGTCTTAAATGGGATCTCATTTGGGCTTTGATTTAGCTTTCTTCCAACATTAATGATGCTGAAATTTTCACGTGCTTATGGACCACTGGCATATGAATGGTGAACCACAACCTTTGCCTCATTTTTCCATCAAGTCGTTTGACTGCTGTTGAGTTGGATGAATTCTTCATATGTTGCAGATATTAACTTTCTACCAGACAAATGCTCACAAATGCTTTCTACCTCACAAATGCTTTCTTCTATTCCACCAGCTGACTTTTTGCTGTGTCCTTTGATACCTGGCTGTTATGTTAAAAGTGGATCATTTGAGCCAGGCATAGTGGTCCCAGCACTCGAGGCAGAAGAGGGTGGATCTACATGAGTTTGAAGCCAGCCTGGTCTTTACAGTGAGTTCCAGGACAGCCAGGGTTACACAGAGAAACTGTCTTGAAACACCAAAACCAAAACCAAACACACACACAAACCCAAGATGGATTATTTATCTTCTCACCATTGAGAGTTATAGGATTGTGCATTCTGGATGCAAAGTCCTTAGCAGAGATAACATTGCAATTATTTTTTTCTTATTCTCTTAGTAAGCCTTTTCAACATTTTGATGGTGTTATTCACAATATAGTATCTGTCAACTTTGGTGAAGTTCATTTCTTTCTGTTGACTTTTGTGTAATATCTATAAAATCACAGCCTGTCCCAGGGCCACGAAGATTTACCCCTATATGTTATTCCTAGAACTTTATAGCTTTCACTTCTGTGATTCATTTTGAGACAGTTTCCTTTTTGGATAGGTTTTGAGGTAGAGGTCCAGCTTCATTCCTTGGCATATGGATTTGAAGTACCCCAGCACTGTAAAAAACATTATTCTTTTCCATTCAAATAGCTTAGCCCCTAATTAGATGCACTCACAGTAAATCTGAGGACTTATTTCTGGACCATAAATCCTAATTATTCATTCTAACTTATTCCAGTCTCTTAACCTGTAAAATTAATGAAAGGTTGTTTATTTATTTTGAGAGAATGTCTCTCTGGGTAGCCTTGACTGGCCTGCAACTCATTATATAGACCAGGCTGGAGTTGAACTCACAGAGATCCACCAGCCTCTGCCTCCTTGAGGGGTGGGATTAAAGATGTGGCTCAGCCTGAAGGGTTGTTTAATGCTGAATTTTCTTAACAGTTCCCTGACACTTGCCAATTGTGTGGGCCATGGGGTTTTTCTCTTCTTCTTTCTTCTTCTCCACATTCTTCCTTCTCCTCCTTATGTTTTAAAAATAGTATTTTGCTCTGTAGTGCAGACCTCAGATGCAGAGCGTCAAGGCAGGAAGTGAATGCGTCCAGCCTGTGCTCCTTGCTTTCATTTTCTTAATGGCGCTCATGTGGTGCAGGTCGGCCATGAACTCCATATGCAGCCTGACAGACTTCCGATCCTCCTGCCTCCACTCCCATGAGCATGGAGGTTACATGTGCTGTCACATTCCTTTTATGCTGTGCTGAAGCTCTGAGTGTGCTAGGCAAGTGTGATCAACAGAACTGGGTCCCCAGCCCATAATTTTTATTTTTTTCTAAAGTTTTCATTTATGGCAAGCCATGCTAGTTTCTTGTTTGCTCTTTTAAAAAGTAAATGGATTCAAAGAAAGACAGAGATGAGATAAAGACAGACTGGCAGAATCTTGAAGTATGCTTTTTTTTTTTCTTTGTGGGAGAGTTAGAGAAGAAAATCTACAGGGTGGTGAATTTACTTCTCCTCAGAGACAGGTCAGCTGATTTGGTTGCTATCTCTGAAATGGAAGATTTATTTATTTATTAGGGAGCCAGTGTCTACCCTCTATCCTGTTAAAGAATGTAAATCATTTCCTAAGAGTCTGCTCAGAGAGCCGGTACTGAAGTTCTGCGTTTCTCAGAGAGCCAGAAGCAAGCACACAGCCACAGGCTTGGTTGGCAGGCTGTGTAGCTGATGGGTTGTGTCTGCCGCAGACGCCTCTACCCTCAGACAGCTGTGACGCACTGCCGTGACATCTGTTCCCAATCCAGCACAAAGGAACTTCAAATCAGGCACAGTCCTATTCCCAGGACTTTGGTCTGTTTTCAGTTCTTGTCAGCAGAGGAGCAGACTATTTCTCTTTAAAGCCCAGCAGGCTAAGTGAACACTGTAACAATTTTTTCTCTGTCACCCGTGAGAAAGAACCTTATTCTCAAAGGGAGCATCTGCTACTTCTGCATCTGGACACAGCCCACGACCAAGATGGTCATGTTTATTTGCGATGGATAACGTGCCATCAGGGTTATGGGTGAGGACTGAAATGTGCATGTTAACTTACTCATTACAAAGTTATTTTTGGAAGCAGTTCATTGCTCGACAGTTTTGCTATTGATCTAGGGGATCTACAGAAAGGAGATTGATCAACTCATTTAATTGGTACATACTGAGAGCTTGGGGCAAATACTGGATAAGTTTCCTGTTCCAACATTGCTAGACTGAAGTCAAAACTGGGTCCTTCTTTCCTCCAAACCCACATTCCAGCTGGAAAGTGCTTAATGATGAAGCCTGGCTTTGAAGCACCCCAAGTTTGCCCCACATCTAGGTGGTTTGAGGTGTTGGGGTCCGACTTTTGAAAGGTTTGCGATTCATTCCCTAGTGGTGAGAATAGTCCAGAGTCAGGTTTATTCTGCACTGAAATGTCTAGATTTCTAGAACTGTGGTGTGGACCAGAATCTCCTGAATTCATTAGGTTTTGACCATTGGGTGGTTTGGTGTATACCATCCCCAGGACCCTGCACTGACTAGCAAAGCTAAAAACTGTTCATAAAAAAGGTTCTTTTTAATACCTAATTCCAAGCTGAGCATGGTGCTCATGTCTGGAATTTGAGAGGCCAAAATATGAAGATCACACTGAGTCTGAGGCTAGCCTGAGCTACAGAGTGACTTTTAGGTCTGAGCCTTGAGCTACAGAGTAAAGTACTGTCTTAACCCCTACAAAACCCAAACCCAAGTAAATAAATAATATTCTGGCTGAATTAGGTGGTGGTGTGGTACAGCATGTGATGCGTGCTGGAGGCAGAGCCAGGAGGGGCTAGAATTCAGCACAGACTGAAATTCTAAGAACCCTGGTTTCAGAACAAGAGCAGCTCACCCTTCAGCAGGAGGCTCCTTATCTGCCTGCAAAGCCCATTTCCACCTCCCCTCCCCCCTTTCTCTGAGCACCACTTTACTTCCTGACCTTTTGGCTAAGATTAAGTGACATATTTCCAGGTATCAGAAGAAGAAGAAACGGTTTTCTTGTGAAGGCCTCCTGAAAGGGGCAGAAGCAGGTGGTTCTGGCAGCACAGCCAGAACCAAGTGGGTGGGCGAATCCCAGGCTTGTGCTGGTCCTGGGTTTAAACCGCGCCTGTACCATCTTGTATCGCAAAGGTTAACTGTCTTGCTTGGGAAGGGTTTTACTAAGGCCCAAGAGTCAGAGGGAGTAATTATGGAAGAAGCTCATTGGGTTTAAAAATAGACATAGGAGCACAGGCAAGTCCTGCTGGGACTAGTGAATGGATGTCAGATCCAGGTTTTGGGGCCGAGACCCCTTCTTGAGCTCACTTACTAAATGTGTATTGATGATTTCTTCTATTGAGATATAAATGACTGGCTTGCTGACGGTCACCAAGTCTGTGTATTTGTCCATGTTAAACTTCTCCTCTGGTTCATGAACATCGCATGCTTCCTGGAAGTATTTCCTGAAAACAGAGGAAAGCGGTGTTAAGATAGAGTCAGACCTGTAAGTGGAATAGCTTCACTAATGAGTTTTGAAACACTGACTAGAGCCCTCGTTCACCCCAGCCTTGGGGCACTTTCCAGTGAACGGATGTCTGAGCCACTGGGGTTGAGCAGGTGACCCAATGGTGAAGCATGAGCACCGGAGTTCGCATCTCAGGCACTCCCACAAAAAATCTGGGTGTGGTGGCATGTGCCTGAGACAGCACTGCTGGGGAGGAGAGCAGAGACGGCAGACTCTGGGAGCTCACCCGACAGCCAGCGGGCCAAACTGAGGAGCTTCCAGTTCCTCGGGAGCTCATGTCAAAAATAAAGTAGAAGGTGACAAAAAAGACACCCAGCGTCAGCCTCTTTCTTCCACACGCATACACACGTCCTACCCCAACACACGTTTAACACACATACACATGTAAATGACTGTGTGTGTGTTGAAGATTGATCCAAGGACTTTGCACATGTAAGCACATGCTGAACCACTGAGCTATATCCCCAGCAAATAAGTCCTCACCTGAGAATTGAGTTTTACAGAGAATATAACTCCAAAACCAATTCAGTAAGTCGGACGCCTTAAATGACATAGGCTCTCTGGTCTACAACACTGCAAAAACTACCCTTCGAAGCTTCTGACACCAGTTTGACAAAAACGAGAGCTAAGCCTCCTCCTCCTCACTAGATCCAAGTGGTGGTACGTGATCAGCCAACTGAAAGACTGCCTCAGCTACCAACATCAATTTGGAAAAATGTCTGAGGGCTAGTTAGGGCTAAGACCCTGACAAGTCTCACATGAACGAAAGCTAAAGAGCACAGAGGTGAAAGAAAGCCAGGGGTGTGGCAGCATAGTCTAAAGGCCCGAAGTGGGTTTCACCCGAGACCTTCGCCCAAGAGTGTGCGTGTGTGTGCTTGCTGTGTATAACGTGTGTGTAATCTGTGTGTGTGAGAGTGTAATATATGTGTGTGTAATTATGTGTGTATATAAATTATCATATGTAAGTACATAAATGTGTATATATCATATGTATGTAATAAAAGTGTGAGTAATTAAATACATATATCATGAGTAATATGTGTGTATAATTATACATATGCGTGTAATTATATATGTATATGTGCATACAGGACATATGTGTAATATATGTGTAAAACTAGATGTATACATATTGTATATGTAATATATACATATGTAACTGTATGTGTGCATATATATTGTATGTATGTAATATAGGTGTATATTGTGTGTAACTATATGTGTATATAAATGTTATATGTATGTAATATGTGTGTAATCATATGTTTATATACTGTATATGTGTGTGTTACTGTATATAGTTTCAAGTGTTTCTTATGCCTGAAATCATCTATCACGTGTTTTCTAGGGCACCTGAGCCTCTGCTTAGAGTTGACAGTTGACTTCTTCCTTCCCTGCCCTGGGCGGAGTGAGGCAGCTATGTTTCAGGGTGTCATGCTCCCCAGTGACAGTAAGTCTTCCTGTGAGGTGCTGAGGAATGAAAAGAATACCAGAATAAATGAGTGAAAGAGGAAAAGGATACATTTTGGAGGATAATGATGGAAAACAGAAGACTGACAGGGATAACTTAAGAAAAAAAGAATCCCAGCATGCTAACGAACACCTTTGTTCCTCCCATCCTTCAAGGGGCAGACGCAGGCAGATCTCTGTGAGTTCAAGGCCAGCCTGGTCTACAGACTGAGTTCCAGGACATCCAAGGCTACTTAAGGAGATCCTGTCTCAAACAAACAAATGAATGAAAGGGAAGACCTATGAGCATTAAAGAGTTTGTGAGAACATGGGAAACACCATTGCTTTTAGTTAGTGAAAAGAGCTAAAGTTGGCAGCTGAAGAAATCAAAACTTCCCACAATGAGAGGACTTGGGCAACCTTCTCATAAACGGCAGATTCCACAGAGATGTGAACCAGCAGTGAAGCTGTAAACCCAGAGGAAACTGACGAATGGGAAGTCCCTTTCCACACAGAGGTCACATAAATTTTACACTTTACTTGCAGACACAAGAGAGCAAAGACAAGCCAAGATGGACGTGTCTGCTCAGAGCTTCCAGATGCACCAGTGACCAGCAGCAGTGGCTCACTTCTCCTCTGTCCTCATGGAATGATTAGTGACAGAATCAAGAGAGAGAAACAGACGCAATAGAATTTTATCTCTTATGCGTGCAATGAAGTAAGGCTTGAGGACAGGGCGGATTGTATTCACACAGGATCATCTGGAAATACAAAAGCTGGGGTTTCCCCAACCTTTCCAAATGAAACACACCATTTCCTACCATTGTTACAGATAAGGCAAATTCTTCCCAACTGGAAAACAATTTGAAAAAAAAATTATCTTCTTACTTCAACAAATCAGTTATTTTTGAGTGTTTTATTTTAAGTGCTATGAGTGTGTCCCACATCTGGGTCAGTGTTTCACCAGAAGCGTAGATCCTGAACAGGAAGGACTCAGTGCAGTGGGTGGAGGGGATAGGGTGGGAACAATGGGCCTGAGTGATCTTCCCTGCTCCTTTTCCTCTATCCTCTCAGTGGCAGCTGCGGGAGGCACACAGCCACGTGACGTGGGGCACCTGGCCTCCTCCGTGGCCTTGTTTCTATGTATAGAACATTTCATTCTTGTCTGTCTTCCCATGTGTCTCACCTGAATTCCTGATAGGTCTCTGATAAATAATTGTTCATTGATGACAGATGCTCATTTTCTCCCTCAAACAGCTTGTTGGAGGCTGCGTGTTGAAGAACCTTCGCCACAGAGCCCAGGTTTCTCCTTTGGTCAGAATTAATCTGACCTCCGGCTGTCATGTCAATGATGTCAAAGCCATCCGGAGCCACAATGGCTGGGTTCATATAGCGGTAGTACAGGAGGTTCCCCACAATCTGCACAGGGAAAGGGTCATCTTCAGGAGACAAGTGAGCTCTGGCGGCTTCTTATCTTTAAGCATACACTCATGTTTTTTTACATTTACATTTCTAAGAGAGGGTATCGTTTTCAGACATGAATCTTGTTTTTTGGCATTTAAAATTTAAGGAATTATATCATATATCTATGTATCTATCTGTGTATCTATGTATCTATCTATTTGTGTGTGTATGTAGACACACATGTCATGGTACACATGCAGAAACCAGAGGATAACTTGTTGAAGTTGCTTCTCTTTTTCTACCATGTTGGCTCTGGAGATCAAACTTGGGTTGACACACTTAGGGGTAAGTATCTTTACCCACTAAACCATCTCATCAGCCCCTGAAGTGCCTCCTTTACAGAGCTGAAGGAGGTGAACATAGCCACATACTAGCACTATATGTCACACAGTTCTTTTTGGTGACAAATAGGCTAATGACCCTGAAATGTTTTAACAGAGTTGCAATGATGTCTAAAGTTTCCAGATTAGCCTCAACAGACAATAATCTCAACAGTCGTTAAACACCAAAGATCTACATCTATAGTCACACATGAGGAAGAATGTCACACAACCGTCCACTGGTATTTCTGCCTCAGAACCCCAGAGAAGCTGCGGTGTGGTCGCCCGTGAGAGTCTACCTTTAATAGCTCTTCTTCCGTGGCATCAGGGAATTTCTCACGGATCGAGTTCTTCAGTACTTTGGCTATATACCTCAATCCATAACTACACGTGGAACAGATGACAAAAGAAAATAATGGGAAAAGGCTAAGTGAGCAAGAAGCACGGCAATTGTTCCAGTCAACCAAAGCTCGGCAGTTGTCCTAAAAATTCAACACAAAGTGAGATGCAATGGAATCACGGGGTTTCTTCCACTGACACTAATACCTGAGTGCTGTTTGGGGCCATGAGCAGGGGGGTGCTTCTTCATTAGAGGGTAGGTATGCATTAAAATCATTTGAGTAGGCCACCTTGTATTTCTGGGGTTTTTGTTTGTTTGTTTGTTTTAAGATAGGGTCTTGCTGTATAGACCAGTCTGGTCTCATATCCATGATCATCATGCCTGGCTCATTATCATAATGTTAAAGAGCAAACACAACACAAGGGAGAATTCCTGCCTTTACTCCAGGGCCTTAGGTAATATTCCAAGCACTTCAGCAAAGGCTGCTAAAGTTGCTGTGAAATCAACTTACGGCAGCAGATCGAGGGAAGAAATGATAGAACCCAGGACTTTGTCGGTGACCTTTCTCAGGTTTTCAATAGATGCCTCCAGTTTGTTCTTCACCTCTGGGTATGTCAGGGCTTGCTCTGTGGTCACGTCGTAAGGCAGCTTGCTGAAATACAAGGGTTCAAATGAACAGGCATGGAGGAGGTACGCATCTGAGCACCAGTGTCCTGCCAGCTTGGCTCTGCAGTCAGGCTCTGCAGTCCTGGAGGTTGTCCAGGACTCGAGCAGCAAAGGTTTGTTAAGACACTCATAGTGCACCTTCCTTCCGGGGAGGACTCCGAGGCCCCTCTTAGCTCTGATGGAACAGTAAAGGGTGGACCAGGTTATATAGACCAGCTAATACATACTCCCTCCCTCCCCCTTTTCCTACTGTGATTGAGCCCACAGCCTTGTGCATGCTACTCAAATGCTTTACTAGTGAGCTACAACCTCAACCCTGTTTCCTTTTTTAAGGTCTCTGAGTCGGGTCTCACATATTCCAGACTGGCCTGAAACTTACTATGTAGGTGAGTATCGCAGTTACTTTTTTGTTGCTATGACGAAACACCATGACTAAGACAACATATGAAAGAAAACATTTAATTGGGGCTCACGGCAGGGAGCATGAAAGCAGAAGCCATGGTGCTGGAGCAGTAGCTGAGAGCTTCCATCCAGATCTGCAAACAGCTGACATAGCTAATTGGGGAAGGCACAGGCTTTGGAAACCTCAAAGCTTATCCCCAAATGACACACCTCTTCCAACAAGGCCACACCTCCTAATCCTTCCCAAAAAGTTCTACCAACTGTGGACAAAGGATTCAAATAAGTGAGTCAGCTGGGACCTTCCTCCTTCAGACCACTACAGTGAGGCTTGCTGCAGAGTATTTGATCCCCTTCTGGACCCCAAGGTTGTGAACTGTAAAAACCTGTTTATTCTTTGGTGTGATCAGCCCTAACACACCTTTAATCCAAGAGCTTTCTGCACACAGAATTTAATAACGTTAACCATCGGTCAAGAGTTGGAACAAGAAACCAGATGACAGGGATTTAGTAGAAAGGAGGGAGTTAGGAGTATTTAGGACAGCATGGAGAAGAAGGGACTCTCTGGCTTTTGGTTTTTAGATTTTTCATTTGAGACATGAGTTGAGTAGGAAGGTCAATCCATAACTACACGTGGAACAGATGACAAAAGAAAATAATGGGAAAAGGCTAAGTGAGCAAGAAGCACGGCAATTGTTCCAGCAACCATGGGTGCTTTCTCTGCCTCTCTGAGCTAGCAGGTTTTCGCCCAGCATCTGGCTCATAAGTCTTTATGAGTAAAACAGAACAGCTGGGATTTTCACCCATTTTATAACAACAGAAACTGACACAGGAGTTTGGGTCTAGATTTAGAAACACAAAGAATGAACAAGGAAAGGAATTATAGGAGTAGAGATTGGGATCAGTTGCTTCCGAAATGTGAAAATACCATTCAGCATCAAGAGGAGGAGGCTGGGAACTCACTTAGCCAGTAAAGTGCTTACTTCACAAGTACAAGGCCATGACTTTTAGTGCTGGAACCCACAAAAAGAAAGGCCAGAAATGATGGTGAACATGTAATCACAGATCCACAGAGGTGGAGACATGAGGATTCCTGGAGCTCACTGGCCTGCCAGTCTTGAATTGTGAATTCCAGGCTAGTGAGACATCCTGCTTCAAAGAGTACACACACACACACACACACACACACACACACACACACACACACACACGTCTATGAATATAAACAGCATAGAAATGTTAAGGAAAGATAACACTTCAGAAACTGACTTTTGATAGTAACTTTTCCCCTTATAGGGCTTAAGAGTATACGTGCACAAATGAACACGAGGTGCTGGAGGGATGGCTCAGAGGTTAAGAGCACTTGTTGCCCTTGCAGAGGACACAGGTTCAATTCCTAGCACCCATGTGATCGTGTGATCGGTTATAACCATCCATAATCCCAATTTCAGGGGTTCTTCTCTCGTTCTGACCTCTGTTGGCACCAGGCACATATATGGTGCACATACATACAACAGAGGGTGACTAACACACAAAATTAAAAATAAACCCAAACAAACAAACAAAAAACTGTAAGAATCAACAATTACAAAGCAGGACAAAGCCAACATTCCCCACATCTGTTACCTGGCCTCTCCAGTCTGTGTTTCCAGCTGGTTCACCCAAGCCTTGTAAACTTCCACAGGGTTAGTGTTGATGACCAGGGTCTTGTCCTCGATGATCTCTTTCACCACTGGAGCCAAGAGCTGGCGCAGGGTGTTCTGTCCCCGGGCACCTCTGTTAAAGCTGACAACCATCTTGATGACTGTAGGATTGCCCGTAACTATGTCCTGTACCTGGTCCACCTTGGACCTAAGCAAAGCCCAAGCCAAGACAAGATGGTTAGCTTCTTCGGATAGAGATTCATGGCACAAGAGAGCTTTGTGTGGTTTTGTTTTTCTTCATTAAAAAAAAAAAAAAAACAAAAAACCTGATTTGATTTCAACAGAAGCTGCCACTTGTAAGATGTGTGTTTCTTACCTGGGCAATTCAAGGCCCAGAAAGGCCCAGAAAATTAAGCTGCAGCCTCAGTCTCCTCCTACAGGGAGGGATGAGCTACAAAGGAATTACAACTAAGACAATTGGGTGATGCTGTCCCTGTTTACCACATTTAGAAGAAATCTTCCTTGGCTGAAATCTTTCGTGGTTCACTGCCACGTGGCTTCTAGCTGCATCCCTGAGCTCAGCCAGGCTGAGCTACCTGGCTCTGAAGCTCTGTTCTTGATTATCCTCCCTCTTCTCTACTTTCTATCATGGTCTTTATTGGACCTAGTCATTCATATTTATTTTCTCTGCATGTTCTTCTTCAAAGTTAAAGTCTCTTTTCTTTCTTTTTTGTTTGTTTGTTTGTTTGTTTGTTTTTTGAGACAGGAGTGTCTCTGTGTAACAGCCCTGGCTGTTCTTGAACTCACTCTGTAGACCAGTTGCATGAGCTAGTAGAGTGGATGGGGTAAAATCAGTGATCTAAACTAGTTACTGATCCACCAAAGCCCTGGCATACCATGCTGTCCCCTCGATCACTTACATGCGTCACTCCTCTCTCTGCGACCTGTCTTTAGGTCTGAGTTTTAAATCCATACCTCCTTCCTAGGGACCAATTTGGAATTTGTTATTTTTGTTTATCTATTTTCACCAACATGTTGTCTATAAGTTCAAACTCATTGTTTTAAACACACAAGCTACCTTTTCCCCATGTCTTTCCTTATTTCTATGACTTCTGTAGCTTTGTTTTATTCAACATATACACTTTGTTCAGGTTAGGTTTCTAAAAAAAAAAAAAATCAGTGTGGTCAAAACCCTTCCATTGCTCCTCAGAAGGTAAAGAGAGAGGCTAGAAATGTGGCTCCATAGTTAGGAGTGCTTTTTTATACCTCCAGAGCACCTGAGTTTGGTTCCCAGGGTCCATTTCTGCCTGTAACTCCACTTCCAAGAATCTAATACCCTCTGCTGGCCTTGGTGAGATACAAACACACTTACACACACCCAAACACATACCACACACACACACCCAAACACATACCACACACACACTCTCACACACACAGACACTCACAGTAAAAGTAGATTTTAAAATTGAGGCAGGAAAACAGCCCCGACACCTGGCCTTCCCCCACTGCTTCCTGTGACACGGACCCAGCCCATCTTTGCAGCTTCGTCTTGGCCAGACAAATCTACCTCCTCTCTTGCACTTGTGCTCACTCTCCTGCTACGCTTTTCTAGCTCTTACAATGATGACTCAAGATTTGGGTTAGGCAGCTGCTTTTTCATTAAGAACGAATTCAGTTGACCCAGTGGAACTGTCCTCCACAGCCACTGGACCTGGCATGTGCCTGCACTTGGCACACTGCATTGCTGGGCATTACTCCTCTCGCGTCATCTCACTCACCAGCTTACAGATCCCCCCAGCATAAGCGCTTCAGAGGCCCCCAGGAGCTGGCAGAGCTTACAGTTCCAGGAAGTTATAAAAGCAAGTAAGAGCCACCCTCGTCTGGGACACTTTTCATGCATTCTGGGGAACTAATTTATTTGCTACTCTATAATTTTTTTTTAATTAACTGAGTCAAAAAAAAGAGAAAAAAAAAAAACAACAACCCACATCATCAAGACTTGCTGACACTCAACGGGAAAGGAAGACTGTCCAACAGAGATCACGTCTCTGCCCCACTCACTGCAGGTGCTGTTCCTGAGAACCAGGAAGTAACTCTTCTCATGACTTCCAGTAAGCTTCTGGTTTTTCAGTCAGAGACAGTAAAAGCTGTTTCAGCTGGATCTCCAGTAGGAGAAATCTATAACTAATTGCTCCAACAAGCCAGAAATTCAACGTGAATTCCACTGTAAATACCCCATTTAAAGTTATGTCTGTCCGCCTGAGCTCGCCTATCACTAACGCGAGGACCCCCATCTCGGTGTTTTCACTTGGATTTTATACCTACTTGATTTCTTCCTCCAGAGCAGTTTTGAAAAGCTTCAGCAGCAGGTACTCTTCCCTCTGATTAGAGGCATAATTGTATAGTGTGAAAATAACAGTGTCCATGAACTTCGTCGACTTGTTCTGTGGCATCTGGAAAATCAGCTTAGCCAGGTATGAAGGCTTGGTCTACAAGGAAAGAGGGAAGCAGTCAGCCCTGAGAGCTACAGGCCGATACTTATGAAAGCTGAACACAGCATCCGATTCCCTGCTCTTCCACAACTTAACACATCATGGAAAACAGACATGTGCGTTCCTAGCACACAGCCTTTAAAAGATGTCAGATAATATTATTCCAACTCCAGCGCAGGCAGCCACACTTGAAAGGGGCAAGACGTAAGTGGTGCTTACTGCATGGCTGTTTACTATAGTTACCTTTTCTACATTTTGTACTTTTAACCCTTTGAAGTCATATGTATTATAATGTGACTTCAATTATAATTATATGTATATAATTATTATAATGTGTAATATAATTACAATTATATTACTATAGGGACACGGAAGAGGAGGTGGGCCCGTAGAGTCTGGAATAGAAGAGAAAGAAAGGAACAAACTAAAGTACACACAGGCTGGCCTAGAGAGATTGACAGATTGTCAAGAGGAGGAAAAGCATCACATCTGTATCTAGAAGGAGAAAGAGAAGGCCCCGCTTACACATGGAGACAGCCCACCATGACACTCTATAAAGAGGGAGAAGGTGTAAGGCTGGGGGGCTGGGGTGGTTCAGATAGCCAACAAGAGAAATTCCAGGAAGAACATGACTAAAAACGAGGACCACAAAAGAACTCAAGGGATCGACAGGGAGTGGAGGACACCGGAGCTCCACTGCAGTCAGACTTAAGGGCAGGAGGGGCAGCCTCTGGGCTAGGCTCTGCCGCCTGGACTGAAGTTATAGCATGTATAGAAGGAGGAATTCACACAGAAAGATGGGATGCTCTTATTCTTCTCACTGCTCACGAGAAAAGAAAGTGTTCAATTAATATGCTTGACAGCTAATAGTCAGCAGAGATGTCCTAGCAACAGGGCCTGAAGGTTTCCAAAACAAACAACAAACAAACAAACCAGGTTCTGGTTTTTATTGCCACTTTGATTTAGCTTTAAGGTCAGAGTGATGGGTTGAAATTTTATGCACAAGATACCCAGGACACTCTTAACCACGGAGCCATCTCTCCAGCCCAGGACAATGATTTCTTGATAGAGTGATAGTGTCTTTTCTACTGACTAACTAAATGCAAGGATCATGATTTTTTTTTTTTAAAGAGTATTTCATACATGGCTCATGCTGGAGATAGTCCTACGGAAAACCTCTCCTGGCTGGACTGCTGGGTTTAAGAGTCTTTACTAAGGTGTTATCAAAGGACCAAAGGAATCCAGGCCATTCTCTTTCCTACAATCTCTTTCTTGACCTTGGACTCGTATCTCAAAAACAGAAGGCAAGACAAACACCACACAGGCTAGAATTTCATGCCGCTGAATAGCTGTTCCCTGCTGCTCTTGGTGTGGGAGGTTTTATAGGCTGAAGGTTCATGCAATCATTCTAAACATGTTCCGAGGCCTTTTCACCTTAATGAATCTCATGTTATAACAGGGTAAACAGCATAATTCTTGGCCATTGACTTCACTCTTAAACCTTTCTTACAATAGAATTCTATCAAAGTTTGAAAACTTAACCTATAGAAACTTGTAATTTCAAAGATACAAAAAAAAAAAGTTGAAGTGTTTAAGATTAAACACTCAGCCACTGGTTGACTACTACTTGAAATTAGACAAGAAAACCAACTCTGCTTAAGGTAGCCAGGAGTGGGTTTGGGGTTGGGGAGTAGGGCGGGGCTCTTTGCCAGGTCAGCAGTGGATCACACAGGCAGAACTAAGCATGGGCAGTTTTCCTCCTGTGCTTCCACACAGTGGCCATCAGAGGCACATACATCTGTCTGAAGACATTCTCCAATCTGTTGTTCCTGGCATCCCGTTCTCTGGGCTAATACATGCTTACAGCTTCTGTAGTGAGCTCTCTCTACGTATCCAATCTCACAGAGGTGCTGCAGCAAAGATTCAGGCATCTGCAGGCCTAGATCCCACAATGAACAACTACTGGCCCACCTCTCTGGGGGCGGCTTTCCTGCTAGTGTGGAGGCCTCTGCTATGACCTGCTTTTGTGACTAACCAGATTGTCACATCAGAGGAAACAAACTGATAGCTGGCCCTTCAAAATCCAGCCAGAATCTCATAAGCTCTTTCCAGCCTCCTGGATGCAATGTCAAACCATAGCTCATTCAGTTCCTGAACTGATGCCACGAAAATCATGAAGTTAAAATGATCCCACCTCTTTGGACTTGTCCCCCAGGGGAGGAGGTCTGGCCCTGGTACAGATGTGCTTTCTAGTGACTGGTCTTGTCATGCTTGACATGAAATCTAATAATGGCACGCTGTCGTCACCATTATTGAATTCATGTTGCTTCTGCGGATCACTGAGGTAAGGTACAGCCGTGACGGGGGTAGGCCCGAAGCCTAACTGCCTCAATACTGCCTCCCACTTACCAGTTGGGCCTCAGTTTTTTTCATCCGCAGTATGGGAAGAATGACAGCACTTATCCTGATGCTCGTAGTTAGAACAAGCATTCAATGAGTTAAGCTATGTAAAGCAACTAACGTGAAGGTTGGCGCTTAGTAAAGACCTTCCTAAGCTATTATTACACACCTGTTACACTGAGCTATTATTATGCTGTTACCATATAGCATGTAACTAAGCTGTTGGCTGAGGCATGGGGAAAGAGCCACAAACATGAAATTTTTCCTCCAAAACCCACAGTCAAGGGAGAAGCATGCTCACCTGTAGAAGGTAGAAGAGTTGCTGGTAACTCTCCAGGGTTTTTCTTCTCTCCTTACTCAAGCTCTTAATGCCCTGGTTGTCAGTGTTGTTCAGTATTTCCAGTTCCCCACCTTTTTTCTTATTCAGCTTTTTTCTGTGGGAGATTACATCCTGGGAAGAGTTTTATGATTTCATTATTTTTACTTTGGTACTCTATACTACTTCACACACACACACACACACACACACACACACACACACACACTTCTGCAAGGGTGAATGTTCTGTTTCCCTCATCTGGAAACAAAGCAGAGAACATGAACTGGAAGAACTGCACCTTGTGGGTGAGCTCAGGCTCTGTTTGTCACGGGTTTTTTCCAAAGCTGCACTTGTTTGCTTTCAGGATTTCATGTAGGCAGCAGGGAACTTTAATGGAGAAAGGAGAGTCTTTCTAAAACATGACAGAACAACTAGATATTCGTATCCACGAGGGAGAAGTCACACCCTACCTCACAGCTCAGGGAACTCAAAACACAGAAACAAATACAGGCGCAGAAACTGTCAACCCCTAGACAAGCAAACCAGCCAGCAATTATGACTTCGGATTGGACAACAGAGTTCTCCATATAACATAGAATACAAGTTATAAAAGGAACAACAAAATCAGCCATCAACAATATTAAAAAGTTTCATGACCTGCAGGATATAGAAAATGCCTGCAAAAATGGATAAATAGACAAAGAAGCTCTTACTGCTAAAAACTATAAATAACTCAGAACCTAAAAAACATACAAAGGACTTGAATGGGTCTGTCCCCTAAAAGATACACATGGCTAATAAGCATGGGAGATGCTCAGATGCTCAGCATCCTTTTATTTATTTCTTTATATTCAGGGAGCAAAATCAAAACTAAATTATAGGGCTGGAGAGATGGCTCAGTGGTTAAGAGCACTGTCTGCTCTTCCAAAGGACCCAGGTTCAATTCCCAGCACCCACATGGCAGCTCACAACTGTCTATAACCTCAATTCCAAGGGACCTGACACCTTCATACTAATGCACCTAAAATAATAAAAGTAAATAAATTAAAAAAAAACAACTAAGTTCTATCATGTTGTTGCCTTTTCCTGGATTTTCTTCAGTTAAGTTTTCTTCAATAATCAAAGAAGTCCACACTATTTAGGTACTGTGTTTATTTCTCTGTTACAGTGTTCACCATTTCTCTACCCTTAAAGAGTCTTCAGTGATACTTTTTAGGGACTACATTGTATATATGTCAAGCTAAATTCCTGGTTGAGATATTCTGCTTTGTTAGGCGGATCAGATTTGCAATGGCCTTAGGAGACACGCCTCTGGGCAAGTCTGTGAGGGGTTTGTAGGGAGGTTCAGACAAGCAGGCCGACCCACTCACACATTGTGGCACCATCCCACAGTCTGAAGTCTCGAAAGAAATAAAAAAGAAAAGAGGAGAAAGTGGGTCAGCAGCAGCAGCTTTCACCTCTCTGTGCTTCCTGACTGCGGAGGCAATAAGCAGCTGCCAAAGCTCCACAAACCGTATGGTCACACTTTCCCCTGCCATGATGGACTGTGCCCTCAAGCTGTGAGCTAAGATGAACCTGTCCTTAAAACTGCTTTTGTCAAATATTCTTCAAAAGCAACAAGAAGAGTAATTATACATCGATCCTTGGTTATTTAGCATTTTAGGCCGTTTCACATTTTTGCATGTTAGTAGATGCAAACCGCTACTATTCTAATCTTACCATCAAATTACACACAGAGCTGTAAGTGCTAAGATAAAGACCCCATACTTAATAATCATCAGTTTAACTTTTAGTAAATGTTGGTGTACATTTAGTATTTGAAAATATACACAGGAGCTGGAGAGGTGGCTCAGTGGGTAAGAGCACTGGCTGCTCTTCCAGAGGTCCCGAGTTCAATTCCCAGCAACCACATGGTGGCTCACAATGGGGTCTGAAGCCCTCTACTAACATTCAGACATACATGCAGACAGAGCATTCATGTAAATAAACAAATGTAAATAAAAAAATGAAAATATACACAGAAGAATGAACTTTTTGCAGGGAGGGAAAAAGAGTTCTGCCTATGCCCCATGGCAAATTCTTGGGCTAAAGCAATTCTCCTCAGCCTCCCCAGTAGCTGGTATTACAGGTATGTGACCAGTGTTTCTGGCTCAAAAATTTAAGTCTGTTTCACATAGCTATCAGTTATTATTAATGAATACTTTTTAAGAAAACCAAACCAAGCCTTGAACATTCAGAGAGATGTGGGTATCTGCTACATGAATGTATTTCCACAGATACAGACCAGCTAAAGCATCTGCTGATTTGAAACAGGCATTTCTAGTTTATAAGTTTGTGCGGACAGAGTACAACCACAATTTCAGATCATAAAAGGCATTCTGAAAGATCCTTTGGGAGATATTACACTTTCAAAGTTCTCGTGTAAATGAAAAATACAGATAGATGGTTTTTGAAAAAGAGATCAAGTGATTGCTTTCTTTTTTCTTTCTTCCTTTCCTTTCTTTTTTCTGTCCTTTCTTCTTTTTTCCTTCTTTCTTTTCTCTTTCTTTTTTTCAGAAACGTAACAAATTGTTTTATTTTTGAATATTTAAAAACATAATGATTTACTAATGTTACAAGCTGATTTATTTTCTTTCTGTCTTTCTTTTTTTTTCTTTCTTTTCAGCTCTTTGCATGGCATCTGTGTCAAGCCTGGAGTATGAGGGTGGTGGATCCACTTCTCAGGTGTCCTGTGGCTGCTCTCCATAGCCTTGAGATCACTGAGAACTGGCTCTCTAGCTCTGACTCTCCAGGGCCTCACCGAGCTTCCACAGTTCGACTTCCCTCCTTGGCCTATCAGTTTTCTGAAAGTGGATGTGGCAAATGGGAAAAGAACAGGGTCATGGGAAGAGGGCCTACCCTGGACATCTGTCCTGGGTAATAACGGCTCTCTCGCTGCTGCTGCTCTAGCATGACTCACGGATTGTTTGGAGGCTACAGTTGATGCAGCACCATCCTTCAGGGGGCATTTGTTAAGTGGCACTAACTTCCAATGTGAAGCTGAAGCATTTGTGGTTTCTGGTGGGTGGGGACCAGGGAGGACAGAGGCTATGCCTCTTGTAGGATAACTGATGATCTTGCAGGGTAGAAATTTTGAATGGCTTTCTGCTCATTTTATAGGTGTGTTTGTAAGCATTTGAGCCTCGAATCTAAGTGTTCTGCATATGTGCACAATGTAATTTTCCATACACAAGAATGCCAATACATACTTGATATTCTAGGATTGCAAATGCTATATATATTGGGGACAGATTACACTTGTCTTGAACTTTGCAAGGAATTAGAAACTAGGCCCTAACTATCCTTCAATGTATCAGGACCATCTGCAGCCTTCTTAGGCTGGAGGGATTCTGGGAAAAGGCCGGAGTCCCCAGTACATTATTATGCTTCCTGCTGTCATAAGATTAATGTATTTTCACATTAAAACATGTATTTTTTTTTTTGAGACTGTTTCTCTATGTAACAGTTCATACTGTCCTGGAACTCACTCTGTAGACCAGGCTGGCTGCAAACTCAGAGAGAGCTGCCTTCCTCTGCCTCCCAAGGGCTGGGATTAAAGGTGTGAGCCACCACTGCCCAGCTAGAACAAGTATTTTTAAATGGTGAAATATTTATATCAAGGCCTTGGCTTTAATATGAAGGTGTGTATATACATAGGTTTTTAATCATATGTGAGTTTCATTTTAGAAATTATACTCCCCTGAATGAACCCAATCTTGTCAGAATGGTTAAAAAGGGTTACAAATATGTCACAGGCAAGGGGGATGAGAAGTAGTAACTTAGAACAAAAACGATAAACTTCGGACAACTTATGCAAAATTCCCAACATGCTCTGCTGGACCAAGCCTCCTGAGCACATACACATGCATTTTCTCTCCTGGAGCCGGGGGCTCAGTGCCCACTGACCTCCAGTGTGATCCTGTTCTTCACCAGCAGGCCAATCTTGATGTCCATCAGGTTCAGGTCTTTCTCCAGCTGCTGATTGGCCCTGATCTTTGTCACCACTTCTTCTCGGAGCCTCGCTACCTCCAGCTCCTCCTGGAAATCCAAGTCACTTTGATCCAATAGGTACACAAACTTTCGGATTACTCCTAGTGGTGGGTTTTCAGAGCCAACTGTGGGGAGAACAACAGGCATATTTTAACCGAGGATTATCAGCAACAGAAAGGCAGCTGGATCAACTGAAGTATGCAGCCTGTGAAGTGGGCCATTCTCAACGGGCAAGACTAGAGAAGCAAACCCACATAAACAAATGCGCAAACCTGATAATGCCCGGCTTCCTCCCCTTACTGTCACCAGACTCATAGACACTAAGCAGACAGTCCTATCTAGGCCTTATTGATGAGGAAAGAAAGTTAACCAACAGGCCTTGGCTCTAAGACCTGGTGGCTGAGCCAGATAAGAGCTCAAAATTCTGGCTGCAGGAAGCAGGATGTGGTTTCTCTCAGTACAAAGGATCTCTGGGAAGGAGCCAGAAATAGGCGAAAGCCAACAAGGGAAGACAAAGGATCAGGGACTCTAAAGGCCAAGCAGGAAGCAACCCAAGGCTAAGTAAGTGTATATTGTCCGGAGTAAAAAGATCTTAGAAATTGGAATTTGGTCATTGTCCTTTTAAGCACAGACCAAGAGGGAATATTGAGTAGCCAGGGGCAGGCCTCGGTCCAGAGAGACATTTGTGTAGAAATTCCAAGGGCTTTTGCTTTCATCCTCGGACACTGTGGCACTTTTACATGTGTTGTGAGACCAGGTTTGAGTAAACTGTAAGGATCAACCACGGGGATGAACAGTTAGAAGCAATAACTGATGGAATTGTAGCTGCTGTAACCTGGCTGACTGTCCTCATCATAGGCCCTGCCAGTATTCCTTACAGGGACAGCTTGATCTTGTGGTCAGTTTGACCACCGCCTGCTGACTCAGCAGGAGCCCAGCATGGACCACAAAAGTCATCTATGTTGATGTCCTGCCTTTGAGGATCTGTGCTAGGGAGATGACATTGGATTGTATCTGTGATTACCATTGCTGGGAGCTGAGACCGTTTTGTTTTCTTATTTTACTTGTTTATCTTGAGACTGGGCCTTAAACTCACCCTACAGATGAAGCTCGCCTCCATTTCCCATGTAGAGATAACACTCCATGCCCAGCTTGTTTTGCTGCTTTTTATTAGTGTCTTCAAAATTTCTTACATAAACATTTAATCCTTAAAATGAGAGTTGGGGAGGAGGACCAGTAATAAACAGAACACCTGAAACATAGCCATGCCTTCTTGTCTGTCATCTCTGCTTCCCCACAGCTGTTTAACATAAAATAGGGTTTCTGCCAATTCCATTCTTTTTGGAGAAACAAAAGCCACTTTGCTTATCCCTTTACTTCTAATAGGCGGCCCCACTCCTGTCCTGTCGTCTCTGTGCTCACTTGTTCAGAGCCCAGATAGAGATGACCACAGTCTGCTAGAAACTGCACTTGTCCTTGGGACAACCTCTGTAGTACACAGGCCGAAAGCAGCGCCAGTGCTGGGGAGGAAGGAGCTCAGGCTCTGTGTCCCGGAGTGCCCACTTACCTAGTGCTCTGTAGTCATCTCTGGCTTTGCTTGCCCGTAACAGGGACTGTATTTTCACAATTTCATCTTTCTGCAAAAACATTGAAAGGAGTCATGATCTTTCAGAGTCCTATTTGCTCCATTATTTTTAGAATGTAGGACTTATTAATTTTTTTTAATTTTTATTTTTTATATTAATTACAGTTTATTTACTTTGTATAGAATGTAGGACTTTTAAGAGTTCAAACTATTTTAGAACAGACACTGTTAAATATCACTGATAGTTAGATGTAACAATTTAATATCTATTCTCTCATGTTTTTAAAGGAATAAAATAGGTTAGATACTAACAAATATAAGCAAGACTGTAGAAGGGCTGTCTAAACAAAGAGACCTAACAAGGAAAAGGATACCCAGAACCTGAATGGCTCAGTCTATATGGATAGTTTCATTCTTTGAAGATACTGACATTTTTTTCCTGTGGGTTTTGATCAGTTAGCAGCCAGGTGAACTGTTCATCCCATGTTAGAAAATACATGACTAGAATCTGCTCTCTTTGGTGTTCCTAGTCCATGCTTTTCCTCTCGCCATGTCCTCTCTATCTCTGACTCATTGTGACCTCTAAGTTACAAGGTAAGCTCCTGATTGCTGTCACATTGAGTTCTGAGGTCTGTTCATTCCCAGGTGGTCACTGGCATTGTTTGGCCAAATTATTCAATACTAGCATTCAATAAGTATTGATTTAGTTCATTTCTCAGACCAAATGAAAAGCCATATGCACGTGTCTTACATGATCTTCAAAATACTGTAGTCGAGAAAGGTAACTTTTCCTCGCTGTCACCATTCGGAACCAGGACTGAATCTGAAATAAGGTAGAGCAGAGAAGCCATGTGACTACCACACAGTCCTCAAGGTAGCCTTCCTACAGATACTATCTGCTTACCACCACCCTGACATGCTGATGAGTTCAGCACCCAGGAGGCTGAGGTAGCCTGGGCCACATATAAAACCCTGTGTCAAGAACAAACAAGGACAAGCAGCCTCCCAAGCACAGATAGCAAAGCCTCCCCTTCATTTTTCACTTCTTTGGCTGTTTTCTTTCATCAGAACATATTATATGTGACCCTTAACCTCACTGTGTTAATAGAAAAAGGTTGGTCTGGTCTACATAGTTTAGTTTTCATCTCAGTATGAAAAAATCAAGAGACTAAGGAGTTTTCTGAGCTGTAGTGAGTCAATAAATCAAACTAAAGTGAATCAAGGGTTTATTTCATCTTCCTTTAAATGAAACTGATATCTCTTGGGTTTTCTAAAACTGCGTTTATTCATTGTGTGCATGTGCGCATGCATGTACGCCACCTTACAAGTGTGCAGGTTGGAGGGCAACCTGAGGGAGTGTGCTCTCTTCTTCCACCGAGTGAGTCCTGGGGAGCAAACTCAAGTAGACAGGCTTGGCAGCAAGTGCCTTTACCATCTGAGCCGGCTCCACGGCTCCATCCTTAAGGTTGCTATAGAAAAGCTCTCAAGAGGTCTCCACAGGGACTGACTTCCTAACAGTTTTCTGAGGGAATGGGAATAGTCCGCAGTTGACACAGACACTCTGCCTTGAAGGAGTGAAGGTCAGTGGTTCCAGCCCTGCATTCTCTGCCCTCACAATGTCAAATTTCTCTCAATGTACTCATTTCGATTTCTTTCTGGCCCTTACTATCACCTAGTAATACAAGTTCGTTTTGTCAAGTCCCTTTGCTTTTAGCTAGGAGCAGCCATTATAATACCTTTTCTTTCTGTGGGTCAGAGCTACCTACTGGGTCACAAGTGGGCTTTGCATTTGCCCAACAACTAAGCCTTTCTGCTGGTATGTTTGAGTACTCTAAGTTATTAGCAAATGCAGTAGACTAACGTGAAGGCAGACAGGACAGAGCAGAGAGGAATCTCATATTTAAAAAACAATTTGGATTTTCTAGGCAACGAGAAAACAAACATGAAAACACCTTCATATTTGATTCTCATAACCACAAAAAGGATGTGAGACCATCACAGTGGTTCATCAACTCGCTTGAAGATGCTCTAAGCCCAGGACTGACTTTCAAGGCTCACACACCTCTGTTTACCAGCTTTGTCTTCTAGATCCAGGACAAAGTGAGAAGAAATATGTAAGCCAAGCATTCGATAAGGCAGAAAACAGTACTTACCTTCACAACAGAATCAACATTACTGTTAAACACTTGTTGTCTCTTCAGATACTCCTCCCGTTGTTTATACCCCCTCCAGAACGCCTGAGGGAAAGAGCAGGTCAAGAGTGAGTTAGGAATGACAGTTCCTACCACTGCTTCGGAAGCTGCAGGCGCAGAACGATGCACATGCCAAGGTTTGCTTTCTACTCCAAGTCACGTGAAAACGAAACACTCTGTTTAACACACACATGAAACATCTGTGCCAGCACAGAACCAGACAAAGAAGACCTACTGGAATGACACCTTCAAAGCTGAAAGAGAAAGATGTACAATTCTAAGAAATTAAATGTGCTCCGTCTCTGTACAGACACAACTCCTCCTAACTCAGCCACCTTCCCTTAGAAAGTACAAACTGACAATAACGTAACAATTCCCCTGATGGAGGGGCGTTAAGCTGGCACTTTGTTTTTAATTTTTAATTTTGGCAGTAAACAACCTTATACAGAAGCAACAGGAAAAATATGTATTCTATTTCCCCAGTAATGAAAATCAAATCTAAGTAATTTTAAAATCCCTAAAATTTTATAGTTTTTTTATATTATTATTACTTTTACATTTATACAGTTATTAGTGTGTGTACGAGCTGCAGGAGTCAGTTTTCTCGTTCCACCAGCAAGCATCTTTACCCACTGGGCCATCTTGCAGGCCCATTTTCACAATTATGGAAGTCACATAAATTTATTTTAAATGAGTTTAGAATCTTTTATTTGTTTAAGGACAAATACTATAAGTAATACTATGTGGCTCAGGCTAGCCCTGAATTCACAGTTCTCGTTCTCTAGTCTCCCAAGTCCTGGGATTCCGGGTATGCACCACTATTCAAAAAAATTTTTTTTTATTTTAAATGAGAAGTATAAAAAGTAGTTACTTCAGCTGCATGGTGGTGGCATACACTTTTAATCCTAGCACTTGGGAAAGCAGAGACAGAGGCAGGTGGATCTCTATGAGTTTGAGGGCAGCCTGGTCTACAGAGTGAGGTCCAGGACAGCCAAGGCTGCACAGAGAACCCTGTCTCAAAAACAAACAAACAAACAAACACAAAAGTAGTTATTGCACAAGGAGATCAAACAGCTGGTTGCAAGGTTGAATTTTTTTCTGTAAGTTAAAAAACAAAAAAAATCATATAAAGATGTTATACATATTAGCCAAATCTTAAAAGCACATGAATAAATAAAAGAATTAAAATCATAGTACTATATTTTGGGATAGATTAAAAGGTATCTGAAATGGACAATTCATTATTATAAAGATGCCAAGCTAAAAAAAACCAAACCAAACTCAAACAACCCCCCCAAACAAAACAAAACAAAAAACATAAAACAAACAAAAACAATTCAGGCTGAAGAGATGGCTCAGGGAGTGAGAGCACTGGCTGCTCTTCCAGGACTCAGGTTTGATTCTCAGCACCCACATGGCGGCTCACAACTGTTTATGACTTCAGCTGAAGGGGATCTGATGCCATTTTCTGACTTGCACAGGCAAGCACATGGTACATAGTACAGGCAAAAGAGCCATACAAATAAAAACGTTTAAATAAATAAAAAACCCACAAAGCTAAACCAAAATCCAAACCAAAACAACAACCTCCCCCAAACCAAGCCTTTCATACAATTGTTAAAAAATGTTCCTGTCAAATGACTTTTGGTTGAGATGAACACAGAAGTTTTATTCCTCAAACTTTTCCAGTGAAGATGAGTTTCTATGTAGGAAACACATGACCTGAGGATTCCATTAGTACCCACAGGCCGGGATAAAGTAGGACCACAGGAGCTGGGATTCTGGACATCTCAGAGGCTGCCAGCAATGATGGTAGTAAAGATGTAAGCGAACACAGCTTAATGAAGTGCCCATTTGGAAATGCAGCCATTTGGATCTGTGGCAGAGCGGCACTTCGCAGATAAGGGGAGAAATTGCTGTCTGGTGTCGTCAACAGCTTTCACAGAAACGTCTCATTAGTGTGCTGGGGACAGGCAGGAGCATTCTGATGTTCCAATGCTGGGATTCCACAGCGGTGTGGCCAGCAGCAGCCTGAGAAAGCTCTCAGCAGCACAGACACTTGGTGGGCACTGCGGGGGCGATTATGTGAATAGGAATTATATTTCCTCGATCCATACTCAGAGAATAAACACATCTGCCATCAGCCCGAGGTTCCTTTCTGCTTTTCTAGCATCAGCTGAAGCTCAGAAATACCATTCATGTCTACTAACTCAGATTCACAAACACGGGGAGTGGTGTGTCCAACTGGGGACCACCTTCCTTGTCCACTTGGCACTATTTGCTTACTGCATTCATGCTTCAACACTCACTATTTGTGAGATTTGGGTGTCATGCTCCATTTCATAACCAGCCTCCTCCCAGAATCTTTCTATTAGAAGTATTCATTGCTACTTTCTAAGCAAGCGTGGCTGAGCTAATGAATATTTTGATCTTTACAGGAGCAGAAGTACTATATGCCTTACATTTAATCGGTCAAAATTCCACATTTTTCTTCCTTAGCTTTGACGTTGCTTTCATTCCAGCAGGCCTGCCTTATCTAATTCAGTGTTAGAGTCCACACTCATAGCCACAAACTGCAAGTTCTTCAAATGAGCAAGTATGGTATAACAATGGAGTAAAAACACGCTTATGAAATAAAAGGAGACAAAAGCTTAAGTCGTAAAGCCAGTCAGAAACAGCTTTTTATAGTAAAATCATTCTCTAAGCTGCCACAGGAACTTACAGGAAAAATTATAGTAGTCACCTTATTCTTCTGTTTTCCGAACTATCAATATATTTATTGCGTAGTGTTGCAAAACTGGAGATTACTCCTCTTCTGTATATATCTTCAGCATTAGGGCTTGCTAACGAGCTGTCTTGCTTGGTAATGGGTACCCAGAACTCTAACCATGATACTAAAGTCACTGTGATACAGGGGAGCTAGGAGGTACTTTTTGCTTGGTTTTCTTTTTTTGAGACAGGGTTTCCCTGTGTAGCTTTGGCTGTACTGAACTCACTCTGCAGACCAGACTGCCCTCAAATTCACAGAGATCGGCCTGCCTCTGCCTCCCCAAGTGCTGGGATCACAGGCGTGTGCCACCATGCCTAGCTGCTAGGAGTTTAGGAACAATTTTCTTTCCCTCTTTTTTTTTTTTATAATTTATTTAATTTTATGTGCATTAGTGTGAAGCTGTCAGATCTCTTAGAACTGGGAGGTATAGACAGTTGTGAGCTGCCATGTGGGTGCTGGGAATTGAACCCAGGTCCTTTGGAAGAGCAGACAGTGCTCTTAACCACTAAGCCATCGCTCCAGCCCTCTTTCCCTCTTTCTAAAGTCTAGCAACTCACAAGGCTACATCTTAGATCAACACAACCCGGCTTTGCAGCCCTCATACTTTGATGTTGCTTTGCACAAGCCATTTCTGCTCATTGCTCGGATGCTGCAGTCTTCCTTGCCTAAAGGTCAGTAGGTCGGTAACTCCTAGGACCAGGATTTAAATTGACAGGGTTTTTGTTGTTGTGGTGATTTTGGTTTTGGTTTTTTTGAGACAGGGCTTCTCTGTGTAGCCTTGGCTATCTTGGACTTGCTTTGTAGACCAGGCTGGCCTTGAACTCAGAGAGCACCTGCTTTAGCCTCTCAAGGGCTGGGATTACAGACATGCACCACCAGGCCCATATCCCACGTGTATGGGTATCTATAGAGGCCTAAACATAGGGCTAGGTCTCCAGGAGCTGTGGTTACAGGCAGATGTGAACCGTATGCCATGATGCAGGGATCCAAACTCAAGGGTCCTCGGAAGGGCAGCAAGGGCTCTTAGCTGATGAGCCATCTTTTCAGCCCATGGCTGGGCTTCGCTGTGAGCTACTACTACAGCCTTGCCTGAGGGAGGTAACCCAGCTTTCATTAGCTCAAGGGAAACGTCCTTCCGATGTAGTTATATGTTTGTTTGATAATTTCTCTTATCTTTTCCCACAGAAACGCCAGTGATCTTACTTCTGGATCCCACCATCTGTCCTCTCAGTCATTTTTTCACCTTGTCACTTAAGAGCAACACACTGGTGGGGGGTGTCTCCAGTGGGAATTATCCCATTGAAGCCTTCCAATGCTGCGGGGCATTAGAGTTTTTACATGAGGAAATGTATCTTAAGCTTGTTACTCTTTTTGCTTCCTGCCCTTCAGGCCTGTTTCAGTTCTCCTCAATGTCTATTTTTCATTTTGTACTCATTTACACTTGATAGTGTCATGATCTCTTTTAATTGCCATGGTTATTACTGATCCATTCATTCACTCCCACTACCACACACACACACACACACACACACACACACACACTGGTTCATTATTAAATTCCTTGAGAATTTTAGTATAAAATTTTCTTCTGGAAGAATATTGTTCAATGTTTACTTCATTTACATTTTATAAATTATAATTTTTATATATTTGATATAAATAAAACTTCCTTTACTTATGATGACCTTTCCTGGTTTACTCATTTTCAAACTTTCACTCTTTATTTTTTTGGTGTTGGGGATTGGACCCCAAGCCCCAGGGATGCCAGTGAAACTCTTTACTGAGCCATCACCAGCCCTACACTTAAGCCTTTTTACTAGGCACTTCTAATTGTTCTGAAACTGGATGGCTTGTTGGGGTGCAGCGCAGGCCCTAACATATGCTTTCATCACTGGAAACAGAAATACAGGTAGATTCTCTGGCTCTCCTCCATGTTGGATGGGACACCTTCTGATGAACTCCAGGTATAGCCTGGATCTGGCTGGCCTGGGCCAAGAAGATTTGCTTCTGTATTTCCCTTTGAAGTTGTTAAAAGTATATGTCTGGCCCAGTCAACTGTTTAGGAAGCTTGAGCTGTTTTATGTAGGTGAAACCTTCTGGTATTTCTTTAAATGTGGCATCTAATTACTTTGGTGAGAAATTAGACTAACGTGATGCTTTTTTGCCTCCTGGTCTTTTGGTTTTATGGGTCAGAAGGTTACAGGGCAATGCACTCACTTCAGGGCCACATCAGTATAAATTACATTATTGTTAGACCTCATGCCATCATTGTTGGAAAATTGTCAGATGGAAGGAAAGAAGGGATGGTGGATGAGTTCTGAGTTTGGTGGCATGTTCTTCAGTTCTAAACCACTGCTGAGGGGAGGAGCAAGGCCCCACACAAGCATTTCTGTCCTTTCCCAGCACGCTTGTATCTTCAGCACTGGGTTGTAATATTAAGATCAATATCTAAAAGGTGGGCTCCTCAGTAGGATTCCTAATTGCAACATCATTCTGAGACTGTAGAGTACAGGACTAGTCCAAATTGTATCATACTGGCTGATACTTTGAATTTTGTACAAAATTAGAATCTTAGCTTTTATGGGTAGAGATGATTCTATTTTTAGGCTATGTTTTCAACACATAAGCTAGAACAACTTTGAATTAGAAACTCATTGGCTCAGAGATAAAAAGGTAAGTGTCAGGTCTATAACAGATTTCTTAAAAAAAAAAAGTCATTTTGGTCCTGCTGACATCTTGAGCAAATAAAATGCTCCAACACTTATACAGACACAAGGAGACTGAGTTAGTGTCACTCATCCTCAGTCCCAAGTTCCATGAAAGCAAGGTACAGGAGAAGCTCCTCAAAAGCTTCGAAAGAGAAGCTCTTCCATTGAAATTGTCTCTGGTCTAAGACATCTCACAGATGGCAGCGTTAGAAGTGCGTCAAACTCTGCCCATCAGCGGCACGCTCGTCGTATAAGCCTCCTGGGCAAAGGACGCACAGGTAGACCTCGGGGGCTAGCATCAGGGTTAGTGATGCAAGAACACACGAGAACCATCTAAATGTGCCAAGTTCTTCTCCCTAAGAGAAAGCTCAAGCCACCCGTCTTTCTTGTACCACAATCTTAAAGAGGGGTCACTGAGGATTTCCCCTGCAGGCCTAAACAAAGAGTGACGATTATACAAAGTAGACCCCTGGAGAGATTAAATGTGCTCCAGCTCATCTGTTTTTCTGTTGCCTCAGGCTAGAAGAAGTTAAGACATTAATGACCATCCACTAACCCCTCAAACTCCAAGGTCAGGAGATGGTGCTATTTGAAGAAGCACAATTTCAACCCCAAGCCAAAGCATCCATTCAGCTCCAAGCATGCTGATGTCAGGTAGATCTGAGCAAGCCCTGATGTCTTCTGAGAGCCACAACTTAAAACACTTCATCACCAAGACAGTCCCATCTTAAAGGAGTCCTTAACCAGGGAAGGCAAGAGTATGCATTCAGCATCTTCTATTAGAATGTTGGCTGTTGTGGTATTTTCAAAGAAAGCGTTTTCAGAAGACAGGAAATTTGCCATAACTGTGGTAGGGTTTCACATACCTGTAGCTTGACCACACTGTCTACTTGGTCATATAAGAATGATTTCCTAGCTTCAAACTCTTCCCTAAGGATGGGTCCTGCGCTTGTGGCTTGAAAGCGGAGAAGCATGTCTTCCGAGGCAGACCACATGCTTTCTCGGATGTAATCTGCTGTGACTTTCGCAATGATGTCCTGGCAAGAGATATGTCTATGGTTACTCTCCACATGTAGGTGAAAGGAACACAGAGAACAGCTTCTGGAAATGGAGGCTTTTAGGAAATAAAATGGATAGTTCTTTTGGGCTTGGTTTAAAGATAGATTTAACAAGAGCCAAGGGATGACCTGGCTTAGCTTTTTTTTCCCCCGAGTGACATGACTTTTGAATCCTCTGAGTTAGGTGGCAAAGTGGCACAAGTTGGTACGTAATGATCTCACATGATGCTGGCCAGAATCCCACAGACTATAAAGGGTCAAGGAAGACTACTATTGAAACGGGCCTTGCCTCCCCTTCCCTCGGACTGCTGGGGAAATGACAGTGCCCACAAAGTCCTAGGTTCTTCCCAACCCCAGCCCCAAATTATGTTCCAAGGAAAACCAAATAGCAGATGGGAAAGACAAATGTTGTCAAGGACAGACAGGAAGTCCAGGGGAATGGGAAGGAAAAAGAAGGAGGATTATAAGAAGTTTTGTGTGCCCTCCTGATGGGTGTCCTTTCACAGTGTGTAGATGCAAAGAGTGGACTCATCCCTACAGCTGAGACTTGCAAGCAGTGGCTGGTTCAGTTAAGCACTAAAAAGAAAAGGCACAACAAGGTGCATAGAAAGCTCAACAAAAAGACATATGTAAATGTATTCATCGAATAAAGACAGTAACTCTTGGGTATTATTTTTAAAAGGCTGAGACCCTCCACCATTTATTAACTGTATAGATTGCTAGTCAAATAGTTGTATCTGGGCATCATTGGATGCCAGATGAGTTTATTATTATTATTATTATTACTATTGTTGTTGTTATTATTTAATAAAACTCAAATTTTAACTCATCAATATTGCTTCTTCACAGCTTGGCACATCTTTTCAATCTTGGCATGGGATTAAAAAAATCAGCACTCACCACTCAGTGCTCTCATAGTCTTTGCCTAAAACTTGTAAACACTTGTACCTAAAATTAGTAAATAAACTATGTCTTTCAGGTGTTTTCTTCTTTTCACTTGCAATTTTGTCATTAAACATTTTCAGGTTCAGGCCATGTTTCCCCTTCTCCACTTGTGGCACCTATTTCTAAACTGTAGCATCTCCATGTCTACTCACATTTTTAAAATTTATTTTTATTTTATGTGCATTAGTATGAAGGTGTCAGATCCCCTGGAACTGGAGTTACAGACAGTTGTGAGCTGCTATGTGGGTGCTTGGAATTGAATCTGGGTCCTATGGAAGAGCAGACAGTGCCATCTCTTCAGCTCCCAGGCCTACTCACATATCTCTCTCTCTCTCTCTCTCTCTCTGTCTCTCTCTCTCTGTCTATGTTTGAGAAAGCGTCTTATTAGATAGTCTTGGCTGGCCTGGAATATGTAGAGCAGGATGGTGTTGTGGCATGGTCTGGTGCATTGAATTTAATTAATTGCTTGTCCCCCAAGATCTTTAATAGTCTATGAGCAAATACTTACATATACCAAGTGATGCTGTGTAGCCTTGCCTCCAAATTATCCCTGATGGGCCAATGAAATGCCTATACCTGGGTTGGGCAGGAGAGAGGTAGGCAGAGCTAAGGTTCACAGGCTTAGAAGACAGGAAGATCACGGGAGGGAAAAGAAGTGAGATAGGGAGGTGCAGGAGAGGAGGAAGAAAGTCGCCGTGGGCTAAGCATGAACTAGAGCATGTGGCCGGGAGGCGCTTGCACTGAGGATCGCTGAGTGGGGAGAAGCAGCCCAGAAGAAAAACATGGACAAGTGTTTATGTGAATTATGGACAGGAAGTAACCCAGATAGAAAGAAGCAAAGCAAGGGGCATGGGAATGTGGGGCTGGGAGATAATCAGCTTGGCGGGGGTTAGTTACTGCCCAGTTGTATTTTCTTCTCCAAGAAAGAATGATTACTAGCTGTATTTTCTAAATATAAAAACTGGGTTCATCAGCAAGCCTCATGTGTTTTGTCAACTTTTCATCTCAAGCTGAAAGCAATCTTGCTGAGCATTCTTTCCCCTGAGAAACAGCATTTATTGTCTGTGTCAGAATAAACCTGTTTCTTAAGCTGCACCTTGTACTACTAATTCTAAAGCAATGGGCACATGCTATTACCCTTAGATATACTAGTGGCAACATCATAAACAGTGTCACTAGCGGAAGACTGAAAAAGTCAGAATAGAAACCAGAAGCATGGGGAGAAAGCCTATTTGTTACTGACACATTCTGTGCAAGCTGAAGACTTAATCCAAGTTCCTTCATGCGTTCATCCATTCTATGCCTTGTTTTCCTCACTAAGGGAAAACAAGTGATAGTATATGCTCTGCCTCCCTGAGAAAATACATAGTGATCAAAGTGATCTGAAGTGCCTTGAAAAGCACTATGCTTTGTTCGTGCTTTCAGAAGACCTAATTGTAGTGCTCATCATTCTTGCTCATGGGCACATATGAAAGGTTATTTCTGGCTGTAACTTGCTTCTGACATCTGATCATCATCAGAGGGTTGATTCCAATTACACATTCCTCCGACTTTACTCACTCTTAACCCTCATACCCCCACCACTTCCCATAATCCACAGAATCTCATGAAAAAGGCCATTCTAGCAATAGCTACCTGACCATCTCCCTATGACTTAGTTTTTGGTTTTTTGTTGGTTGGTTTTGCTTATTTTTTTAAAGGTAAGTTCTAGGGAGTATCTATTTATTTTTATGTTCTTTAAAAAAAAAAAAAACAGATGTGGGCTTGAGAGATGGCTCAGAAGTTAAGAGCACTGCTTGCTCTACCAGAGGTCCTGAGTTCAATTCCTGGCAACCACATGGTGGCTCACAACCATCTATAATGAGATCTGGTGTCCTCTTCTGGCCTGCAGATATACTGTATACATAATAAAATTTGTATATATTACGTATATACATAACGCATACACAGTGTATATTATGTATACACTGTATACATAATAAAAAAAAATCTTAAAAAAAACAGATCTAATATAACATGATGACACATGGGCCAGTTTTTTGCTAAGCTGTTTCTTTCATTCCTTTATATAGCTAATCAAGAAGGAAGACCCGGGGTAAGATGATCAATCCTCACTCAGAAAGGCAAACGGGATGGACATCGGAAGAGGGGGAAAAAGGGAACAGGACAGGAGCCTACCACAGAGGGCCTCTGAAAGACTCTGCCCTTTAGGGTATCAAAGCAGATGCTGAGACTCATAGTCAAACTTTGGGCAGAGTGCAGGGAATCTTATAAAAGAAGGGGGATAAAGAAAGACCTGGAGGGAACAGGAGCTCCACAAGGTGAGCAACAGAACAAAAAAATCTGGGCGCAGGGGTCTTTTCTGAGACTGATACTCCAACCAAGGACCATGCATGGAGCTAATCTAGAACTCCTGCACAGATGTAGCCCATGGCAGCTCAGTGTCCAAGTGGGTTTCCTAGTAATGGGAACAAGGACTGTCTCTGACATGAACTCTGTGGCTGGCTCTTTGATCAACTCCTTCTAATGGGGGAGCAGCTTTACCAGGCCAGAGAGGAAGGCAATGCAGCCAGTCCTGATGAGACCTGATAGGCCAGGGTCAGAGGGAAAGGGAGGAGGACCTCCCCTATCAGTGGACTTAGAGAGGGGCATGGGAAGAGATTAGGAAGGGAGGGTGGGTTTGGGAGGGAAAGAAGGAGAGGGCTACAGCTGGGATACAAAGTGAATAAACTGTAATTTATAAAAACATAAATAAATTAAAAAATGAAAAACAAAAAAAAAAAAGGAAAAAGAAAAAGAAAAAAAGAAAGTAAGACTTAGAGTCTGAAAAAAATGTTTTGGGCCAATGTTTTCTATAGCTTTACTCTTAAAGTTGTTTTTCTTTTTTCTTTGCAAATATTTAGAACCGAGTTCTTGTACACATAAAACAACAGAACTGTTGTGTACTTGGGAATGAATGCAGACTAAGATGAACCAGGCAGACATGAGAAGTCACTGATCAGTCTCCTCCATCCCTCCCATAACGAAGAACAGACCAGCAAACACACTTCTTTTTATAAAGAACACCAACCTCCTACCTCAATTTCTTCTCCTGTGAGCCACGATTCTTTAGGCACGCACGGTTCAGGCGGGACCCAAGAACCTTCTTTGGAATCTATGTTATAATAGTAGTTATATTTCTGCTGCAGGTTGACTTTGACCCATGAACCTTCACTGGACGCTGCAGAAGAAGAGTTTGTTAACAGCTACATTTTTTTTTTTTTTTCTTTTTCAAGAAGCTCAGCAACATAGGAGTTAAGCCTCTGGTTAAAAAGAGACGGGAAGGGGGATGGATAACTAGGGCTGGCAAGTCAAGTCTGACAGGCCAGAGAGAGTTTCCAGCACAGACAATACTCTAGCAAAAACATTTTCAGCTAGTCTATGTTACAGTCACTAAAAATGACAGTGAAATGGAATGAACAGCAGCGTTTTATTCCCCACACACAAACGGAGGAAAGATCGATATCTAGCGCTGACGCTGGACTCTAATTCTCTCATGGGGATGGCCTGAGTCACAAATGGCCAATGAAAAGCAAAAGTGAACAAGTAACACATCTAACAGGTAGATGTCGACGCCCCCACAGGCATAGATGAGACGAATGAGCAGAATTTTATTTACTAATAAAATTGTCCAGAACTTTCTCTGACAAGAACTGATTTATTAGGACAACTGACTTATATTTAAGGCAAAGATGAGTCACTTCTGGGAACAAATTCATTCAAACTACAAAATAGAAAACGTGTAGCGTAAAGGTCAATGAAGGTAGAGAAAAAGAAAATTCCTGATTTGACTCAAGGCGTTAGTCACACAAAAAGAGAAAAAGAATGCGGCTTACAAAAGTCTGTGGCAGTCCAAAATTGGTGGAAAAGAATGTTTCTTCCTCACGAATCTATGGGCTATATATTATAGTCTATTTAGATTTTTTTTTAAATTTTGTTAATTAGCCATGAATTCTGACCGAAACCAGAGATGTAAGAACTACCCAAACCACTAAAAAGTCCCATCTAAACTGAGCCAGTGCCACTCTGTGACCACTGGACCCACTCTTTTCTGGTAAATCAAAGCTTGAGGAACTGTCTCAATAAAATATTTCCACACATTCAAATAATCAAGCAGAATAACCAGGTTATATAAGTATTTGCTCATTCTTTCTGGTTGTAAATGCTCAAGTGTTCATTTGTTGGTGTCTGAAAAGGCAACAGCTTTCTCTTTAAATGGGAGGTTGTACAGCTGTCCATTTGTTGTTGTTTTTTTTTGTTTTTAAACATGTGTGTGTGTGCACACATGCGTGTATACACACATGTATACATGCCAGCAAATGGATTCCGTGGCATATGCATGGAAGACAGAGGACAACTCTTTGGAGTCTATTTCCTCCGTCTACCATGGCTTCTAGCATAGCATTCAGGTCATCAAACTTACACAGCATGCACTTTTACTCACGGAGCCATCTTGCCAGGCTCTGCGCTCTCTGTCTCCTTTATTAAATGTACTCTTTTCATCGTCATCCATGTTGTAGTATGTATTTTCTTTATCCCTCCCCTTTGGTGGCTGCTAAAATTCCAGTATATGGATCTGTCACATTTTATTTACCTATTCCTGTTTCATATGCCCTGTTTCGTGTCATGTAATCATGTATTATTTGTCTTGTAAAGGCTTAAATGATGGCATTTAGTATAAAGATCTGCTTATATTTTCTCAGTTGTATGAAGTTACCATCCATGCATTGCTGCTGAGATAATTGCAGCTTTAAAAAAGAACCCAAAAACATTTTCTTTGCCCTTGTTGCTAAATGTTTCAGAAATATTAACGTGAAAGCAGTAATTGTCTCAAAATTAAGGAAACACAATGCCACAGAAATCAGCATATTTTAAACATGTTTGTGCTAAGTCATGGGAATGCTCACCATTGTCAGTCTTTGACTCTTTTGCCTTCATGAGTGTATGATAGTACTTGTTGGCACATTCTGGGATTATGTCATGGATATTAGAAGAAGATGTCAGTGCAGACAAAACATGTTCCGATTGTTTGCTATCCAGACACTCATTGACATCAACGACCAGTGTAACCCCTGGGTAATGAGAAAAAGTTTCCGTTAATCATTACTTTGTACTTATATAAGGTATATAAATATATAAGTCAGACTTCTGGAAGTACATTGGTATTTTTTTGCTTTTAAACCTTTTCTCTTTCTGATAATCAGATCATATACACATGACCAAAATCTAATTCACCTATCAGTTTGGGTTGTACAAAGAAGGTTCTCTGGGAGCATGGTATGCTAAAATCTTACCATTCTCTGGTAAGGCTTGTGTGGGTGTGAAGGTTAACTGGGTGACACTTGCTATAGTGCAACCTGTGGAGTGTGCAGGGAGGCGCCACCCTGCGATTAGGTGTTGAAGCCTGGTGAAGAACGTGCAGCAATGCCAGACATGCAGCCCTGATCCACATATTTGAGAACTTGCTTTACGAAGACAATTGTTTTAGAGTAGGAAAATGCCAACTTGGCTACAGAAACCTTAACATTCTCTTTCATTACACTGGCATCATTGACAAAGTTCTCATAACCAACCCAAGGAAATATCTCAGAAAGGCACAGTGAGCAGAAATGGACAATGCAGCACAGAAACTTTATTTTGGACCAACTTAAACTTAATAAACCTTTCAAATTCCTGCATCATCTTGTAAACAAAACAATAGTGAACTCTTGGTTGCTTAAAGGAAATTAATGATTTCTTTATTATTAGTTCTAGGAAAGAATGTCCTGGTCCAATCAGCGAAATTGTTTGTATCCCCTTTAAGTACACTAAGTTGAATGGGGATAAGGGAAAAGCCAAATTAATATAGTTTCTAGATTTAAAAAGGTCTCGATAAAAAGAAGGTAAAGGCTGATTTTCCCCCTCACCCATACATCAAACTCTCACAGTGTTGAATAGCTTGTCCTAGCCAGCTCTGTCAGCTTGACACAGCCTAGAGTCATCCATGAGGAGAAGCCTGGACTGTGGAACTGCCGAGTTCAGGCTGGTCTGTGGGCATCTTTGTCTTACTATTAATTGATGCAGGAGGAGCCAGCACACTGTGGCAGGCAGGACCCTTAGGTAGGCAGCTGTGGGCTTCCTAAGAAATCTAACTAAACAGGAGCTAGAGAGCAGGCCAGCAGGCAGAGTCCCTCCATACTTCCTGCTTCCAGGTTCCTGCCCTGACTCTGTCAGTGATAGACTGTGACCTGGTTATAGTAGCCAAATAAATTTCCTTCCTCCCTTAAGTTGCTCTTGGTCAGAAGGAAACTAGAACTGAATATATGGCTGTCATCACGTTATGATTATACGTGCCTAATCTCATGTTACTGTGCATAGAAACAGCTGAAAGAATAAGATACGTGTTGACTTTCTGCCAGCTTGGCATCAGAGCCTTGTGAGGCCAGAGATTTTCACAGAGTGCCAGGGAACTTCTCCAGCAAACTCCACTGACTACCGAAAGGCAGGTACAGACAGCATCGAGCCTTTGCTACAGTGCTGATCGAGGTTGACAGTGGTGAACCTCATCCATCGTTCCCTCTTTCCCAGGAAAACTCAGGATGAAGAGCTGACATGTGAGAAGTCTATGGAAGTAAGAGGAGCAAGCAAGTGACAGAGAAAAACTCATGAATGAACGACAGGACACAGGACTGTTGCACTGAACTACAGGCCAAATCAATTGTCCTTAAAATATGTATGATGTAGGCACAAAGCTCTTAAATACAGAAATGTTTGGGGCAATTGAACATGGAGGAGAAAAGAGCTGGCACACAGGTAGAGTTTTTTACTAGCTGGAGCTCTTTTCCATGAAGATCTAAAACACACCTCTGAAAAATCCCAACCAACAGGATTGTTCTCCTCGTTTTACTCCCAGTCTGTGGCACACAGTAGGTGCTTATGCTTGTTGAGTTGTGCTGAGCCACGTAAGTGATGCTTCGGAGGACACAGAGTGTCTGGGTTTATTTGCTTTAGCACCACACACCCTCCAAGTGCTCAGGCTTGCAGCATCACTTCCTACCCACATCTGCATGCCAGCCCATGGCAGCCAGACTCTTGGGTTTTGTGGCTTCTGCTGGAAAACAACCAAGGACTTCAGAATTATGCCTATGGGAAGAACAAGCAGGTCTGTCCCAGGGCTCCCCAGGGAGGAAATCAGATCAGTTCCAATGCTCAAGGACACATAACATCTATTCTGATTACTTTGATTCTTACTCTGTGGCTTGTGGCTGAGTCCTAGATAGTGGAAGACATAAGATAACTGACCTTCAGAAAGTCAAGTGCATTTCTTAAATCTCCTATAAGCCTCTTAGGAGGAAAAAAAAGTTTGCTTTAGATCTTAAGCCACACGCTCGTGGGCTCTCTTCAAGGGATGCACTCATAGGAGGATAAACCCCCCAATAAAGCTTGCTCTTTAATGTGTAAAGCATGGGTCGACATATGATACACAACATGTCTGTGGTGTTATAATGTTGGGATGAGAAAAGGTCGGGAGATTACTTAAGCCCAGATGTTCCTTACAGATGGCTCTACATCTGGGGATGTAAGCTGTTCCCAAGCACTCTACAACCTGACAGGCTGTGACAGGGTCTAACAATGCCAGGGGTGACGGGTGGCTAAATTATACTTTTTAGGAATCTCATTCAACTTGGCTTTAGGGAGATTGCTACTATATCAACTTAGAAACCATTTCAGATTTCAGATTCTTCTCTGATAACAGAAGTATAAACCACAATAAAAATTTTGATCTTTTGAACCAATGTGGGATCCTGCTTTATGGCGTTCTAGCTGGGTCCCCTGGCAGAGGCACTGTAAGTGAAAGCTCTGACTTTCTTTTAATTTTTTTTTTTTTTTAATTTTTTAGACAGGGTTTCTCTGTGTAGCTTTGGCTGTCCTGGAGTTTGTAGACCAGGCTGGCCTCAAACTTGCAGAGATCTGCCCTCCTCTGACTCCCGGATTATAGGCATGTCACCTGACTTTCAAAAGCCCTTGCTCTGTGTGTGTATATGTGCGCATGCACACACACGGAGAACAGAGGACAACTTATAGGAGTCAGCTTTTTACCCTGTGGGTTTCAGGAATCAAACTCAGGCTATTACACTTGGCAGCAAGCACATTTGCCCACTAAAGCATCTCACTGGCTTAATTTCTTTTTAGATGACTTAGAAATCTTCCATCTATACAGCTCAAGAGAGAATTTCATAACCACCAGCCAACTTCATGTATAGAAAGATCACAAACAACTGGCCAATCCCTTCAGTCCCTGATTGAGTCTATTTCAGAGTCGGCTATCAGATGCAAGCACACCCATCTGCCCTTGGAGACTAAGAGCTAACACCACGTCCTTTCAAGTCTGAACTTGCATTCCCCACTCCTGGCCTCCTCTCTCCCTGCATTCCGATCTGTTTCTGTGAAAAACTTCCACTAACAATGGAAAGCATAAAAACCAGAATGGATATTGATTGTGAAGAAATAGTTTTCTATGGATCAGTAGGAAAAAAAAACAAGATTTGATTTAAATATACAATTTTAGAATCTACAAAACATTTTTTGCTATCTGCATTTTGTTTCGCAACACTGTCAAATTTTGTTGGAGGTAACACCTCATTACTGGAAACACGACAACTAGTTAGAGAGTTGTGCACTTAGATATGCATCTGAGACTGAAAACTAAAAAGTGTTCAGATTTTTCCGGAAATTCAAAGTGAATGACTTCAGGTGTGTACCCACTTAAAAAAGGCAAGTTTGACAAGGTAAAGAAGGCGAGGTCTTACATCGCTCTGCTCTGCTCTTGTCCATGTTGGCTTCATTGATGGCTTGCTGTATCTCATCCAGCCAGAGCATGTTAGAAACACTCTCAGGATCCTAGAAGAGTGACATAGAGTCAGAGAACAATGAATGCTACAGAACCGAGTCAACACTGCTCCCCAGGAGCCACTCTATTATCATCTTCTACTTCTTATTCGGCAGGTGCTAGGTAGCTCCAGCGTGCAGCACAAATTGCCATGATCAACATCCTCCCTACTTCAGTGGTTCTCAACCTGTGGCTCATGGCCACAGCAGACATGCTGCGTACCAGGAATTTAAATTAACAGTAGCAAAATTACAGTTATGACGTAGCAGCAGAATAATTTTATGGTTAAAGGTCACCACAGCATGAAGAACTAACTGAACTCAGGGTCAAAGCACCAGGAAGGCTGAGGACCTCTGTCCTGGATGGACAGCTGTGCTGCTGTGCCGTGTGGCTTCATTCCTTCCAATCTGGTCTGGACCACAGAAGTTCTCTAGTGAGAACCCCTGATCACTTCCAAATGGATGTCTCACTACATCCCCTCTCCGTTTAACCTTAGAAAGAAATAAGCTCTCTTCTCAAGACCGTGGATCCGGTGTAGCGATGCAGCCTTCTGGCTAGCTCCTCCCTCCCTGTTCTAGGACTTTCTAGGACTTCTTCAGGCCAGAGCACTTGACCCTGGCTGGCTCCTGCCACGACTCATAAGTCATAGCTCAAATGCCACCTCTATTAAAAAGTCATCCATTGCTATGCAGCTAAGCATTCAGGAACCGCGGTTGGCAAAACTAAATGCCAAGTTGCCCCAGTATGCCAGCAGAAGCTTTATTTAAATTTGAGGGAAACGGTGATACCCAATGTTTGTCAGACACCCAGACTAAAACAGAAACAACATGGTGAGGACCTCTCAGAGAGGCCAGAAACAATCAGAACACACTGCATTCAGGGAGACACTAGCTGTGACACACAGCTGAGGAGGCAAGAACGGGCCAGTATGCAGCAGAAAAAAACACTCGTACAGCTAACCCGGCTTCAGAAAGAAGGGACGGCAGCAGGAAGTTCATGCTATTACCTTTACTGTTTTACATTTGGGTGAATTCTCATGATTTTGCTACCAACACAATGCTGGCAGATACTAAATGGAACTTCAAGATAATTTTATGAGTAGACACTAAATACTTTCAGGAAAATTTAGAAGTCCACATTTAAAATATTTGTTTATTTCTAGTTATGTATATGTATGTACACATGAGTGCAAGTGCCCTCAGGCTCCAGGGAGGGACTCCTATCCTGGAGCTGCTTATAAGCACTTGTGAGCTACATGAATGGCGGGCGCTGAGCTGGGGGTCCTGTAAGAGCAGTGTGTACTCATGACTGCGGAGCCATCTCTCCAGCCTCTGGCATTTTTAAAATGTGAGTGGCTCATGGTGGGGATAAGTGTAGTGCTCTAACCCTGGGAGAAGCCAAGGAGACAGCTCACTGGGGAGCACAGGACCTGAGTGTGAATCTCATTAAAAAGCAGAAAGCCAGGCGTGGTACTGTGCCGTTCTAATTTCAACACTGGGGAGGTAGAGACAGGAGAATCCCTGGGGCTCATGGGGCAGTCAGCTTCACTTCTAGCAAGTTCCAGTCCAATGAGAGACCTTGTCTCTCAGATGTAGGCCGCATCTGAGGAACGGCACCCGAGGTTGCCCGGTGGCCTGTGCACACACCTAAGTGCACAGCTGTGGTATATGGAATCAACCAGCTCAGGCATTGGAGTCGTTTGGGGTAAAGCTGAAAGCTCAGGAAGTACTGGAGGTCTGCAGGGAGAAATGATATTCGCTAGCTTCCTTCAGGCGCCATGTGAGATAGTGTGTGTGGTGAGATCTGAGAAACCAGACACATGCCATTTCCTCCTGCGTTATTTGGGGAGGGCAGATGCTGAGGTCTAGAAATTTCATGAGGCCTGCTTCCTGAGTCATCTCCGGCTACAGCCTCAACACGGAATCCTTCACCAGGCAACTTAGCAATTTCTCAGAAAATGAAATTTTGGAAGAGGTTCAAGCAAAAATAGGGAAAGAATGAGAAATCTGAAGAAGAACGAAAGAAGTCAGGGAAACAGGATTAAAAAATTATTTGCTTATTGTGTATACGTGTGTAAATTCATGATATGGGTATGGGATCAGAGGGCCTTTAATGGAGGTTCAAAGCTTGAACCCAGGTCACAAGGCTTGAGTAGCAAGCAAGTGCCTTAACCCTTTGCACCTTCTCACTGGCCCTAGTATTATTATTTTTTTTTTTCTGTTTCTGAACCCAAAGAAACCTCATACTCCCCAGGAATAGCTTGAAAGTGGAGCACTAAACAAGTGCTCCCATCCCAGCCAGCGTGTTCTGAAGAGCCTGTGGCTTTACTGTGTGGACCACACGCGTGGTTGCTTGGATGGGAAAACGGTGACTGTCCCCCACTGAAGATTAAAGTATTAGTCCCAGAAGCCAAACTAAAGTCTAGACTTTGCAAAACCAAACAAATTTAAGTCAAAAGTTTTGAGACCGTGATGTACCGAAATAAAGCTAAACACGAAACCAAGAGTGAAAACAAACAAACAAACAAATGTACTGCTGAAAAATCCCCCTTTCAGTCATTCACCAGAGACTTGGAATAGCGCTGTGAAGGTCCAGCCTTCCCCCAGCTTCACAGCCAGCCAGCGTGTGAGGGAAGAGTGGATGAAATGACCAACCAGGCCACAGGTAAATCAAACCTCCTCAACTTGGGTGGTGCCAAGAAAGTTTTTAAAAAAAATACACCTCCCCTCCAGTCTTCTGGGTTTATTGTCTCTACAGTGTCAGGACATTCTTCCTTAGTTTATGGTACCACTGATGATGCAGTCGAAGTGTTAAATCTGACCTTTGGAAATGACCTGGTTTGGCTAAGTTTAATCAGGAGGAGAAACATTAATATAGATCCCTATCACTTCCTAGCTGCCCCTCGTCTCCTTTGAAGTCGCACGTGAAGTCTAAATTTTCTGATTTTTGCTGCACTTTAGAGGTTGAACTGTGTATTAAAATCAGCTTTTCTTCTTTTCAATGGATTGTTAAATATTCTTAACACCAGTGAACTGCATGCTATGATGGCTAAGATATAAATGTGATCTACATACAATTTAAAATGCTTATTACAGACCTGCTCATCAATATTCATGGAATATAACAAGTCCTGTACTTCATCATTTTGTTATGATTTTAGTCCAATTCAAATAGTTTTGTTTTTTGCTTTTGTTTTTGGCACAAGTCTGTCCTGCTATCTGACCAACACAATCATCTATGGCAAATGGACCTTCTTCCCAGAAACAACAAAAATAAGTTTTGGATTGGCACTAAGGCTATCAGAGCACGTAGGTCGGCAGAGAATTTTCTTCTTCTTTTCCCCTTTGAGACAGGGTCTCCCCATGTTCCTGAGGCCGGGATAGACTCCTGATGTAGCCATGCTTAGCTTTTAACTCACTGCTGTCCTCTTGCCATAGTTCCTCTGTCAAGGGCTGGGGTTTAAATATGCCACACTCAGCTGAACAGAGAATTTTAGAAACAATCTAATACCCCTGATATAATTTCAACTTCTTAAATATTTGCCAGGACTGAGGATGTAGCTCAGCTGTGGAGCCCTTGCCTAGCATGAATGAAGCCCTGCGAACAGGCTCCAGCACCACAGACACCAGGCATAGTGATTCGGCCTGTGACCCCAGCAACCTAGAAGCAGAAGGAGGGCTGGGGGTTCAAGTCAATTTTCAGTCACATCTTGAGTTCAAGGCCAACCTGGGCTATATGACACCCTGTCTCAAAGAATAAATTAAAAAAAAAAAAAAAAAGAGGAGGAGGGGTGTTTGTTTTTTTTGTAACTAATTTAGTTTATAGCTATGTGATCAGTTTAGGAACTAAAACTTGAAATAGAATAAAATAAGGCACAGTTTCGTTTTGGTTCTTGAAAGAAAAATTTCATATTATATTCTGATCACGCTTCCCTCTCTCCTCAACTCCTCTCAGATCCTTCCCACCGCCCTAACTGCATGCCCTTTAAAAAACTGCCCAATTAAAAAAAAAAAAAAGAAACTTCGACACAATTCCACAAAAGCATGAAAAATGGAAACCAAAATATTACAAAGACCAATAAGACAAAAGAAAGAAAAAAAGCGCAAACAAAGCAATATGAGACAAAAAATTCTGCAAGAACACCAGTGAATTCCCTTTATGTTAGCTCACCACTGCTGGGCATAGGAGCTACCCTGGCATGTGCTAAATATACCCCAGTGAGATTGAAGGGAACTAATTTTCCCTTCGCCAGTAGGCATCAATTGCAGATAGCTTCTGGGTCAGTGGTGGGAGCCCCATCTATTTGGCTTGAACCTGGGCAAGCCCTGGTGCATATACACCAGTCTCTGTGAGTTCATATGTGCAGCAGTCCTGTTTCATCTGGAAGACACTGTTCCCTTTGAGTTATCCATCCCTTTTGCTTTGACAATCTTGCCTTCTCTTCTGTTTAGATTCCTAAGTCTTAAGTGGAGGCACTGATATATAAGTATAATTCATAACCATTCATGTGCTAAATAGAAGGCACAATTCTGGAGCTATGTTTTGAAATGGGGCGGGGGGGGGGAAGAGGCTGAGCTGTGGAACCAATTCAAAGCTAATTGCTGCTCAGCATCTGTTCTCAGCTTTGTTTTGCAATAGTCTCTGGCATTACTTAAATGCCTGGGGAGAAATACAGCTTTGGTTCTAAGTGAAATAATGGCAGTGGGTGAGGAAGAGCTAAAGGGATATGGCTCTGCCTCTATGCTCTAGAGAAGCTTAGCCTGAGTCACTCACACATACGGAAACATCAAGTGGACACATCCCTTCTCTGCAGAGGCAGGGCAAGTCCCTGCCCACATAGCAGACTCTCTCAGACTATACTTGCTGCTAATATATGGACCATAGGGGAATCTGCCCTGAATCTGACTTGAGGGGAATCTTCTTAACATCCCATAACTGGGTCTCAGGACACGGAGAGATGAAAGTACTTATCTTGGTTGCTGCTAGGCTGCTGCTTCTGCCGGCCACTGTTTGCCAAAGTGGTAAGTCCCCTTCTTCTGAAATAGCACAGGGGTGGGAGAGTAGACGGTTTGCACTGGGAGTAAATGAACCTAATTTTCCTGTGACCCCAAAGGCAAAGTTTGATGTTGGGGTTTTGGAAGGTTGAATCATGGAGGCATCTAAAGTTTGTTCCCAAGTCAAACCTTGTCAAAGACCAAGCATTTTCTACTAGCAGTTATAAATTTGTGGCAGAATCAAGACTATCTACAATTAAGTAAAAAGCTTTTTTTTTTTTTTTTTTTTGGTGAGAAGTGTCTGCATGTGTGAAATTTCCTTATGTAGAAAAGATTGCACTTTTTCAAGGGATTAAAAATCTTTTTAAATTTATCAATCTTATAATTTCTGTTGAGGCACCAAAAATAGTACCAGGAAAGGCCATGTGGTTTTAGCAGCCAGTGATGTCAGCAGTGTTTTCAGGGTTAAATACCTTTTTTCTTAAACTTTCAGTACTAGGGGGCTCTCTCCCCCTCACATATATACGTATATATTTATATGTCTCTGGGTATATATGTATTCATATATAAATAGATATGTACATGTATATGGTACGAGTATGTATAATTTGTTACGTATAATTTTAGAAATAAGATCTCCCAAATATAATTATTTTACCTTGACTGTGTCTCCTATTGTACCTGTCACATTGTGGTAGCTTGTGACTTCTAGCCTGTGTCTCCTATTTTACCTATCACATTGTGGTAGCTTGTGACTTCTGGACTGTTCTGAAATAAACTACTTTGAGACAGGGTGTATACAGGGCTCTCTCATTGTCAAGTCACAGCACTAGGAGACAGAGATGGCATGAAACTAAAATTAAACAAAAGACAACCCTCTGCAAGAAAGTGATCCTTAACTTGAGGTCCCTGCAGAGAGCTTAAGGGGTACTATTGGGCTTGTAGAAGCAGTGTTTGGCCAGGGCTAGGCTTTCTCTGCGAGGATAAGCCAACACACGGAGCCCCAGTTTCGAGGATATGAGTTCTGTGAGTGGGTTCCACCCTGATGCTAGCGGCACCTGGAAGAAGAGAAAAGTGGGGACTTATAGGGTTCGTCCTCAGCCATGGGGAGATGTGATGGGAAAACATGTCACCAGAAAGCTGAAGGCCATTCTAGCTGAAGCCTTCTTCCAGGCTGAGAGCACTTCCGAAACATTGCACCAAACAGAAACCAAAGAATCCTAGTTGTCAGTTTTTGTTTTTTAAACAAGGAATACTGTTCTTAAGGAAAGCCAGGTTTTGACTAAGGCTTCAGTGGGGCCAGACCTGAAGTTGCATGGGAATAGTCCTTGTTGGGGGTGTTTGCAGACATTCTGTCTGGCCCAGTCACAGGACTCTTCCTAAAACTCACTAACAATTCCATCAGCTTTCTCACCAGAGCTTGGAGGGAAGAAGTCTGGATGCTCCGTCCCACCCAATTCCCTTTACAGCTCAGGCTTGACCTCACCCAGCAGGATTTAAGTGGCTGAGCTCAAATGCCACCGGACATTCCTCTAAACACAGACACACAGAATGCTACCTTCCAAGTTATTCTTTCCTTGAACAACACCGGGCCACCTTCATTTCCCAGTTATTCTGACAACACTGACTCCACCTGATATGTCAAAGTCAGCCTGTGCAAACTCTGAGGTCTGAAGGAGTTTGGATTACCCCTGGGAGCAAAGGCCAGAGATTAAACCAGGAAGAGAACCTGGCTGTGGATGAGGACAGACCATCAGCCAGGGATATTTAAAGTGGAGGATCCAGGGCTTTGTGTCAGCACCTCAGGGGCAGGGTACTAGCACTTCAGATGGAATGCCTGAGGTTTAAGTTGGCATTTGAGGACCTGATTACCGCGTACATGCTGAATTGCGCCAAGTGTCCACAGCACATAGCTGATAATGTTTCTTTCATTTAAAAAATTCATTTTGCCGGGCGTGGTGTGTCACATGCCTTTAATCCCAGCACGTGGGGAGGCAGAGGAGGGATAATCTCTGTGAGTTCAAGGCCAGCCTGGTCTACAGAGTGTGTTCCAGGATAGTTAAGGCTACACAGACAAACCCTCTCTTGAAAAACAAACCAAACCAAACCGTTTTTAAATCCTTTGGTTATCACAGTGATTTCATCTTTTGGCTTTTCTCTTTGTCTTAAAACTTGGACTTTCTCCCAAAGCCTGTCTTCTCACTCCCTTCTTCCCATCTCCCCCTGGGCCATCCCTCCACTCCCCCAGTTTGGACTACAGCCTCTGTGGCGGCTGACACCTTCACACCTCACATCTGCTCGTGCTTTCGGGACGCCACAGCCGGCCTTTGAACCGCCCGACATTTTGCAGACTAACATCCCACCAGCTCTCTCCACTCAGCCATACCAAGACCTGAGACTTTAGCCAGGGGTGGCGGCACACACTTAGAATTCCAGTACTCAGGGGCCCAGGCATGATGACAAGGCATTCAAGTCCCAAACAAGCCAAACAAACAAGCCACCTATAAGCCTTGAATTTGAATTCCTTTCCCCCTTTATTGCCCCTCACTCTTGCCCTATCCACGCTCTTCCTCCAACTCACTTCTAACAGGAACCTCCAGCCAGGTTGCTTGAAGATCCTACTCTACAACCACATGACTCGTCCCTCAGAAGTCTGCATAACCTGGGATTCCCACCTTCACTTTTCCGCAACCTTGGCTCTAGATCAAGGCTCACCGCCCTCAGATTCTGAGGAGTTTGGGCAACAGTCCAAGTCTTCCTGCCCCTAATTTTTTACCTTCTCAATCCTCTCTGTCCTGCCACCAAACTTACTTTAAACACAGCTCAAAATCATGGTTATATTAGTTTCCAGTGACAGCTGTAATAAATGTTCACATAGTGACGCTTTACATGACGCAGATACACCATCTGATTCCTCTGGAGGTCCAAATTCTTCAAGTCAAGGCAGGGTCAGGGCTATGTTCTTTCCAGATACTCACAGAGAGAATCTGCATTCTTGCCTTTGTACAGCCTCAAGACACTTCACATGCTCCTTGGCTCAGAGCTATTTTCTCATCCTTGAAGCCAGCAACATAGCAATTCCAACCTGACCCTGAGCCTCTTGCCTCACATGTGTAAGAACTTATAAAATTGCATTGAGACCATATCAACCGCCACCTGGTCATGGTCCATCCTTTCACATACCATAAGCTGCCCAAATGCAAATTCACTTTGCTTATGTGTGGCCTGGTGTGGGTCATGGTTTTCTTATACATGATGCTGTTTGCCATCTCCTGATCCCTAATAACCCCCTTCCACTAGGGGGTGGAATCTTGGGCTGGGGGAATGCTCTTGTAGCTACTACAGTGGCCACTGCTCTGCGAACTCTGTGTGCAGAGGGGGTTCTGGGGGTCAATGGTACAGCAGCTGTCTAGCACTGAAAATCTGTGTTCAGTTGCCAGTTCATGTGGAGGGGAAGGACTTTTGGGTGAAACCCCAGGATGTATGAAGAGATCATGGCTCAGAGGACAGTTCAGAGGCCCTTCAGGAATGAATTCTGTGACCTACTTTCTCAAATTTATCTCTTCAATATACCAGAGTAGATAAGATAGTGCATGTCCATGTATCTTCTCCTCTGGCCTAAGTAACACTGCAGACAGCAGTGGACGTTAAAGCTTTGTAGCACTGCCATGTAATATGCAATCAACATCTTTAGAATCAACTGACTGGCCCAGCCACCACCGTGAGTGAAAACCTACTTTGAGTATTAAGGTCTATGTCTGTAGCTTGCTCATTTTTTCAGTGATAGCTTGCTTGAATATTTGACTTAGCTAACTATCTGTCGCATACACACAGCGTATTGGCAATAAAACATTTTCCTATAATGTTCCATTGTCCTCTTTTGTTTCATCCTGCACAGTGGTTCTCAACCTTCTTCACGCTGTAGCTCTTACATACAGTTCCTCATGTTGGGGTGACTCCCTTACCATAAGATTATCTTCCTTGCTATGTCATAACTGTAATTCTACTACTGTTACAAATTGTAATGTAAATATTTTTGGAGATAGTGGTTTGCCAAAAGGGTCACAACCCACAGGCTGAGAGCTGCTGCTCCAGCCCTGTTAAAACTCCTGACATGCATGGAGCTGTTGTGTAGTTGTTCTCAGAGGAAGGCACAGTACTGGGACATACAATACACACTTCACACACACCCATGGGTTGAATGATCTATAGTGATTTTAAAAAATAATGACTCCAAGTTCTAAAACCAGAAGGATCATATAGCATCAAACATTTCATTTTATTTTTATCTAAACCACAGGCAGGACTTGGTAACAAATCATACGCTCAATTACAGGTGTGAAAAATGTTTCAGACAACTCAACAAAGCTGACCTTGACTATTAAGAGTTTCCATGGTGCTCCCTTAAATACTTTCGAAGACTTCCCACTTTCTGACATAGAGGGCTGGACAGGAGCCACCTCAACTGTGAAAATAAAGTGCCCTGAAGATGAGTCAACTCTCCATGTAAACAATGCCACCATGGGTTACCTGAGGAATTCCTTAAGCACCAAACTGATACCTGCCATCTACATCCTGGTGTTTGTGGTTGGTGTGCCAGCAAACATTGGGACCCTGTGGAAGCTCTCCTCAAACACCAAGTCCATCTGGCTGGTCATCTTTCACACCAACCTGGCCATCATGGATCTTCTTTTTTGTTTTACGCTGCCATTTAAGATCATCTACCATCTCAATAGGAACAACTGGGTGTTTGGAGAGGTCATGTGCCGCATCACCACAGTCATTTTCTATGGCAACATGTACGGTTCCATTCTGATCCTCATGTGCATGAGCATCAACCGCCACCTGGTCATGGTCCATCCTTTCACATACCATAAGCTGCCCAAACGATTCACTTTGCTCATGTGTGGCCTGGTGTGGGTCATGGTTTTCTTATACATGATGCCGTTTGCCATCCTGAAGCAGGGGTATCGCCTCGTCCAGCCAGAGATCACCACCTGCCACGATGTCCACAGTACATGCGAGTCCCTGTCCCCCTTCCGGTTCTACTACTTCATCTCCTTAGCACTCTTTGGATTCCTCATCCCACTTGTGGTTACTGTCTACTGTTACGCAACTCTCATCCACAGACTTAATGCACAGGATCGGAAACGGCTAAGGTATATCAAGGCTGCTCTCGTCATTCTGGTGATTTTCACAATTTGCTTTGCTCCCACCAACATCACGCTCATAATTCACCATGCCAACTACAACTCCACGGACAGCCTGTACTTTATGTATCTCATAGCTTTGTGCCTGGGCAGCCTGAATAGTTGCCTAGATCCATTTCTTTATTTTGTCATGTCAAAAATTGTAGATCAGCTTCCTTCCTAGTCAGAGGACAGGAAAGATCCCTGTAAAAACATGCATGCGCGGGCCAACTTGTGCAAGGCGCCAACAGCTCCATTTTTAATTTCTATTTTTATTTATTTGTCTTTTGAGACAGGTCTCACTGTGTAGTCTTGGCTGGCCCAGAACTCTCTATTCAGACCACGTTGGCCTCGAACCCACAGAGATCTGCTGGGGTTAAAGGCGTACATAACCAGGCCTGGCCACAGCTCTATTTGTTAAGCTCCTATTAAATAGTGCTTCCAATATAAAATATTATAAAATTATTAGGATTAAAAAATACGTTTTAAACAAAATTTTTAAACAAAATTATCATTATTCTTGTGACAACTGACACGTTTCCATTTGCCTTCCTGATTCTCCAAGCTTTAAATTTCCCCTTCCCTCCTGCGAGTGACATCGGCAACCTGACAACTGAGCATTACTCACGGTTCTTCCCTCTTTTTGGAGAGTTACCCTGTTTTTGTTGTGTCCCTCTCTGGGGTCCTGTCTTCATCCCACCTGTCTGAAAATGGCTGTCCTCCCTTCCAGGGGGTCTCGTTTTCACAGATCGGGTTAACCTTCCTTGAATATCGTTCAGAACACATCATGCAAACACTTCCCTTGGCCCCGCGCTGCTCCTGAAATGACAGACCCTTGGGCAGCTTCCATCGCTGCCTCCCTGATACCACCTGTGGCACCAGCTTGCTCACTTCCCCACCAACTCACCTTCCCTTCCCTGCTACCCCAGTGACAGCCTGTTCCAGCATCTTTGCTTTAACCTGTCCCGTTTTCCCAGTCTTTCAGAGACTGTTCTTCCCTTACCCTCAAACCACACGTGTCGTTTTTCTCATCTGGGTTTCCAAAGCACTTTCTTATAATATGGAACTTCTGAACAAACAAGCCTGATAACCTCATTTGCATATAAATATCGGTTCTATAAGCAATTAAGTTCTATGTAGTCAGCTCTCTGTACCTGCAAGTTTCACACCTGCAATTCAACCAACCACAGACCAAAAACACTTGAAGAAAACTGTATGAGCTGAACACGAACAGACTTTTCTCTTTTCATTACACAATACAGCATAACCACTCTTCACATGACATTCACACTGTATTAAACCACTCTGTATTCACCCTGTATTAAGTAGTCCTAAGTTATCCCCAGGTGATGTGAAGTACATGGCAGGCTATGAAGAGGCTGCAGCCCAATACAGTACCATTCCCACAGGGATTTGGAATCTGTGGAGCTTAGTGTCTACAGGGGTCTTGGATGATGGAGAAGGTGTTGTCTGTCCTCCTTCCTTTAAGGTTCTTGTCATTAAAGGGCCTTTAATGTGCGGCCAGCTGCACTCTTTGCATAGCATGTGGCTGAATGAAAGAATAAAGCCCCAAAGCATCTAAAAACAGCGTGGGGTTCTAATCAGTCTTTTCTGACAAGGCAGCATACCCTGTATGACATAATTTATGGTTAGGCTTGATTAAAAAAAAGTTAAATGGCTATATACTCATAAGGTCATTTAGCAATTTAAATAATGCCTCCAGTTATTTCCATGCCTGTTCGTATTAATGGGAAATGGTATTGTATTACAAATCTCCAGATTATTCCTATAGGTAAAGTGTCTAATGGGAGATGTAATATTAGTGGATAAGTGTCGGGGGGCATCACTAGTGAATACAACGGGGTTGAGAAAACCTCTGAGCACACAGCATCATTGAGGTGAAATTGTGAGTATGTAGATTCACACACCGACAAAACTGTTATAATCAACTAATCAATAAAAACACATTTAAGTGTACATTGTTGAGTATGTATATCTAGTTTTCTGTTTCATCAAACTTGGGTATAAAACTTGCACACGTATTTACCAGAAGACGTCCAAGTCCACACCCCACTTATGCATCCATGTTTCCTGCAGCACCATTCACACAGGCTGAATTAAGAACCTGGCAGGGACCCAGTGAGTAGGTGAGGCAAGCTCTCTAGAAAGCTTCCCTTTCTAGCAAGGCTTTTCAGCCTCAGAGGAGGAGGAAGTCATGTGTCTGCAGGAAAATGAGCACATCTGGAGACCATCAATCATACTAAGCAAATTAGGTCATCTCAAAAAAGAAAAAAAACAAATACTGTATTTTTTTTCACCTTGTGTAGTGCCTAGATTTTATACAAACAAAATCACATATAAGTGTATCTATAAAATGACAGGCCAACTGTCAGGAGGGCAAAGGAGAAGATGAGGGTGAAGAGAAGCAACAGCAGCTGGTAAAATTTAGGGGGGATATGCTCCATGAACAATAGCATCAAATAAAGACCTCAAGGCTACAGAAAAGGGCTGATGAGGGTTGACAAGACAGTTGCGTGGGTGACAGCAGTGATTAGACATGACAACCTCCCAACCCACACTGTAGAAGATAACGGACACCTTGTAAGGCTGTCCCGACTTCCACATGAAGGCTGTCACTCACACACTGATAAAGTACATAAATAAATGTAACATAGTAAAAGATAAACCTTAAAACAAGCAATTTAAAGACATTTAAAGCAAGTGTTAAGATTCTAAAAATTTCAGGGAAAGAAACTCATTAGAAAGCCAAGTCATTAATTGTAGCAGTTTGTCCTAGCAGAAATACAGCAAGATATACTAGTTAAAAGCACACACAAATCCAGTAGCATATACTTTTAATCCCAGTGCTTGGGAGGCAGAGGCGGAGGCAGGTGGATCTCTGTGAGTTGGAAGCCAGCCTGGTCTATAGAGAGAGTTCCAGGACAGCCAGAGTTATATAGTGAGGCCCTGTCTCAAAAACATACAGAAACAAACAAATCCAAACCAGCCAGCCAGCCAAAAAACCCAAACAAACAAGATAAGAAAAGCACGCTTAATTTATTTTGTGTAACCATCCAAGAAAACCCGACACTTTAATGGGGTATAATTCACTTGTGAGATAGTCTTACATTTTAAATCACTCTTGATTCACTTAATCCAGTGGGGGATGTAGACACGTGCTCGGCTAAGAGTGTGCGCCACGCTCACTCCTCAGTCTTGAGACAGAGACTCCCTGGGCTTCCACAGTATCCAGAAGCCGCACTTAGCTACCCCTCTGTGCTCGTTCTCTGATGGACCTGAGCACCCATCTCATGACGCTGCCACTCACGATGTCCTTCAGTGGCTGGATACTCTGGGACAACCTTTACTTGATACTGTAATGCCAGCAACATGTTCTCATTCCTATTATTTCCTAAAGGAAATGCATAGAAATGCCACCAAGTATGTACTTTTCTAGGGACCTAGCAGAGATAAAAAAACAAAACAAAACAAAAAGCCATCTACAAAGACTCAGCTGAAGAAACAGAACCGGATTTCTTTTTTTCAGTGATAAAGAACAGGCTAAGAATAAATAAAAATGGATGGACTGTGGCTGGGGATACGGCTTAGTGGAAGGGCATGCCTAGTAGATGTGAGGGCCTAAGTCTGATCCTCAGCACTTCAGTACACAGAAGAAACTTCAAAACCAGACTGCTTAAGAACATCAGTTTAACCACACATAGCACACTCTTCCAGCTGGAGTTGGTCAGCAATGGTCAATGTGACTCTCATCCCTGCTGCCCAGGATAAGGTGGTTTGATTCCTGAGCTTGTACCTAGAGCCGTCATGTCCATGTCCAGGGCTCTAACACACCAGTGATGGAGCTGCTTCTGTGCCAGGCTGCTTGCCCAGCACACTGCTGCCAAAATGTGGGCCCTGAAGAGGAGCCATGTCATCAGAAGGGCTCTGGGGGTTTGGCCACGTCCAGAGCCTGATGGTAGAGCATTCTGGAGGAGACCTGTACTACTTGCCAGAATAAAAGCTTTGGCTTTGTACAGTTGGCTCACCTCAAAGAGAGGAACCCAGATGTGTGGGCAGAGGACACCTGCGCGCCTCATAAGGACCTCCTGACACAGGCATTACCACCCTGGCACTCAGGGCAGACACAGCTGGCTTCAATAATACTACATAAGCAGGATTTTTGTTTGTTTTGGTGCTAGGTTTCATGCTAAATGATATATATATATTATATAGTTTATATATAGTTATATATAGTTTATATGTATATAGTTTTATATATATACATACATTCATAATGCCATTAATATACTAAAATAGAAAACACAATTATACACAATATATTCTTATTTAACCACTATTATTATTATTATTATTATGTTAGTTTCAAGATAAGAGTCTTATTCTGTAACTCTGGCTGTCCTGGAACTCACTATGTAGACCAGACTGGGCTCAAACCACAGAGATCCACCTGTCTCTGCCTCCTGAGTGCTGGGACTAAAGGCATGTGCTACTATGCCCAGCTACAACAGATATTCTTATAAATGTATAGACACATAAATGTACAGGCACATGGTAGCTTCACTAAGGTCCCATGCCAGGATCTGAATGATGCCTAGCTATAGCAAAAGCAAGCAACATCTGGCCCCCATGTGAGCTCTCGGCTACAGCTTCAGCACCATGCCTGTCTGCCGTCTGCCAGCTGTCGTGGTCCCCTCCATGATGGTGGTGGAACTGTGATGGTCTGGAACTGTGAGCCCCAAATTAAACACCTTTCCTAAGCTGCCTTGCTCATGGTGTTTTGTCAGGATACCAGAACGGTATCTCCCCATTTCCCCTGAGCCCCAACCTCACCCTTTCAGACGAAGCAGCCCTCACCATTTGCTAAAGCTTAGCTGAGCAAGATTTCTGTAGGTTGCTGCGAAAGCACAGCGGAAATGCAACCGCATTGCCAGTGCTGACAGAATGCCCCGCCCTGGGTCACAGACCCCTAAACTTCCATTTACCAAAGGGAACACTACATGCATTCTTCAGAAACTTTAAACATCTAATCGGTAGAAAAACAGGTTCAAAAACATCTCCTGTGCCCCAGCCTTGAAGTCCACTTTCTGGAAATATCTCGTGCACATTTAAGCGCATGGCTCGCCCTCCTAAGGATGTGTGTTCCACTTTTATGTACGCTGAAGTATGCTATTTTAACAAGCATTTAGGCCATTTGCTGAAGTAGGCATATTTCCAATGGTTAGTATACTTGTTTGCCATGCATTGCCAAGGGAAAATAATCCATTATGATTATTTTGGTCTTTTCTCTTGCTGTATGGAACATCTCTCCCCACCTGTCTTAACACACCATCATATATGTTTCTTAGTCAAGTGGACACAGACATGGTCACAGAACTAATCACATATCAGAAGAGAGTTAGGAAGTAGCCACAGGAGGCTTCAGTCATACTGGTTGTAGTTTTGCTGCTTGTTTTGGTGTTAGGATCCATGGTATATGCTAGAGCTGCACAAGAATCATACACACAGGGCCAGAGAGATGGCTCAGCAGTTACGAGCCCTGGCTGCTTATCCAGGACCAGAGCTGGGTTCCCAGCACTCATACCAGAGAGCTCACAGTACTTGCAACTCCAGTTCCAGGAGGACCCAGCACCCCTGATCTCCAGGTACACCTGCATTCATGTACACATATCCACACACATATCCACAGAATTAAAAATATCTTTACAAAACCTCACACGTGTATACTTGTAATGCCATTAATATACTGAGATGTAAGAACACATTTATAACTTCATGTTCTTGTTTAACTCTCATATAGTACTGCAGGCATTATTGTAATTTTATGCACGTGAAAATGAACAGACAGAGATGTGGTGGTTTGACTGAGGCCACATAGCCAGGATCTGAATGGTGCCTGCCTGTCTCCAGAGCAAGCAACTTTCTCTCTCAATGCTGTTATTTTGCTGTCTGCCATGGACACAGTCATTTAACTCCTACCTAGTTCATTATCTCAAAACTCGTGATGATGGTGAACTGATTCACGGGCTATTATGAGATTTAAATGAGGGATGCTTAACTACCAGTGTCCTGCCTGGAAACAGGAGATGCTTGGTGCGCCTGTGCTCTGCAGCAGAGTGCTTCTTCCGCCTCAGAGGAGGCAGGCCCTGGGCTCTGAAGGGAGCCACCTACTCCTTCCAGCCAAGCCTGTACCTGGAATACGGAGGACAACAATGGCCGCTGTACCAGGCAGCATCACTTCACTGCTGATAGGTTCTACAAGCTTCAACATTCAGCCCAGTATCTTAAGTCTTCCTAAGACCCTTTCAGCGTAAGTCCAGATGTCAATAAAATCACTTCTCTTCAAGAGGACCCCAGGCAAGTCCCCTCCGAGCACTGCTGGCCCCCTCACCCACCAGCCCAACCATCTCTTCCTTTTCCTTCAGGCTCAGTTCCTGTCATAGCTCAATGGCAATTTCTCTTAAGATTCTGGAGCACACTATCTCAACCCTTATTCTCTCCTACTGTTCCGCTGCTCCATATGAAACACTCACTGCATCAAGAAGTTCTTGACCGTTTGACCATAAAGACAGAGAACTTTCAAATAGCATCCATCATGTGCCTTCTGCAACCCATTCCCACCAGATGCTGTACACTGCACGAGCACACAAGATATACACAGGAAATGACTAGGGAACTGCACTCTGGATAAGAATTCACCTACCACTGAGTCTTCAGTGGAGGAAGAGATGGATTTTTCTCTAATGTTTGACACCAGGAAAACACCCTTCTTTTCATTCTCATTCATGGATACAAAAAGCACATGAAATTTGTGAAAAGTGGATCAAAAGTCTTCCCACTCACAAACGTAAACTTACCTTGAGCTTCTGGGATTTTGTATGGAACAGAACATCTTGGTAGTGCTGGGCATGGTCCGGGTCCACATCTCTGATGTCAGCAGTGGGCAGCAGCAAGGCGTCCAAAGTCTTCAGAGCATTCCCTTCATCGATGGCTTCATTGATGTACCCGAGAGCTGCCATTCCTGCAAAGAGCAAGTTCTCTAAGTCAGAGCGCAATACACACTCTCACATCACATGCTACAAAGAGCTAAGAAAATAGACATGGGGAGGAGAATGCACAGCATCAACTGCATTTCCTATATGTGTATAATATGCAATAGATTCCAATCACCAATCCATACTTTCAGTGGGAAAGCAAAGTATATTTAGGAATGATTTAAGAAGAACCCATTTATACCAAGAACTAGGAAACACTTCATAAACAACTCAGTAGCAGCCGAAACACAGGGGAAGACAGCTCCTGGCTGTGGATTAAAGACAATGTTGTGAAGGTAGACATACTCCTGAAGGGTGTTGAAACTGGGAGAAGTGGAGGAAGGAGAGGCTGGGGTTAGATTGCCTTGTATGAGATAAGAATAAATAAAAAGAAAAAGAGAGAAATACTCCTTAAATTGACATAAAGTTCTAGAATAACTCTTATAAAAACAAACAAACAAACAAACAAACCCAGGGGCCTTTCCACAAACAGAGTGTGATAAATCGACCCCACAACGTACATAAAACACAAGGGGCAAAAGCAACGACTGCAACCCTGAAAGAGGAAAATGCTGGGGGATTGCTCCCCACTTTAAAGCTCATTACAAAGCTACAGTGACGAATACAGAGTCCTGGCATGAAGGAAGCCACTCAGATGTTCCAATTACAAGGGTGCCAAAACATTTCAATGGGCAAAAATAGTCTATATGGACTATAGCTATAAAGCAAATGGTGCTGGGTGAACCAGATACCCACATGTGTATGAGCAAAGTTGGACGCATACATCAAATCCTGTACATAAATGAATTTAAAATAGAGCCCAGACCTAAGTGTAAAGGCTAAAACTACAAGCTAGAAAACTCTTAAAAGAAAACATAGGAGTACAGCTTAGCGATTTCAGGCTGAGTAATTCTCTTTTTAGCTATGCTATCAAAAGCACAAAGAAAGAAAAAATAGTAAGTGCATGGGATTTTGTCAAAATCAGACCTTCTGTGCTTGAAAGTTTTCTATCAAGGAAAATGAAACGGCAATTTAAAGAAGAGGTCAAAGTATTTGTAATCATTCATATCCAAGAAGACTAGTAATGCTACATTACTATAATTCATCAATTAAAAGACAGTAACATCCATTTAAAATGGGCACAGGATCTGGGTGCTGTGGTGCATGCCTTTAATCTCAGCACTTAGGGAGGCAGAAGCAGGCAGATTGCTGTGAATTTGAGGCCAGTCTGGTCTACAAAGTGAGTTTAGAATAGCCAAGGCTACACAGAGAAACTCTGTCTTGAAAAACAAAACAAAACAAAACAAAACAAAACAAAAAATGGGCATAGGATTTTAAATGCACTTATTTAATACACAAATTCAGTAAATATATGAGATGCACAATATATTAGTAATTAGAAAAATGCAAGCTAAGTCATAGTAAGATGACATTTTGTAACCACTAGAATGGCTATAATAAAAGATAAAACAATCAGCCATAATAAGTGTTGGTAATACTGGTGAGAAATAGGAACAACTGTGTATATTGTTGGTGGGGGTGGGAGGTGGTGTGGACACACTGGAGAATGATTTGGCAGGCCCTCAAAATACTGAACATAAAATCACCACCTGCTCCAGCCACTCTGCCTGCAAACACCCAACTAAAACCTAGGCCCACACAAAAACTTGAAGGTTTATAGCAGCATCATGTATACTACCTGAAAAAACCAGAAACAACCTAAATATCAAATAATGAATAGATAAACAAATGTATTTCTATAGATTCGAATTTTTTAACCTAAAAGACTATAAAAACATAACCAATACAACTGTGAATAAGTTCTGAAAACATACTAATTTTTTAAGCCAGACACAAAAGGCTTTTTAAAAAAGTGCATATGACTATGCACTTAAAAAAAAAGTACGTGTATTGGTGTTTTGCCTGCATGTGTGTCTGTGTATCATATGTGTGCTGGGTTCCTTTGGAGGACAGAAGATGGCATTGATGTTCCTGGAACTGGGGCTGTGAGCCCCCTTGTGGGTGAAGTGCTTGGAATCCACAGGGCGTTATCTGGAGGAGGAGCTAGTCTGAGGAAACATCTCTTTAACTCACTGCTCACTTCTAAAAGGCAAATATTATAGTATGTAGTTTATATTTCGAAAACATATGTATTTAGCAGAGGCATACTTTTGCATATGAACAGCAAGAGGGAAAGTATTTTAGTCTGACTCTAATGTTAGACAATAACACTAAGTTATTAGGTGACAGGATCAAAGGATAAGAGACCTAGATGGATTTAATGTAGATGTTCAGAAATGAAAATGCAAGACCAGAGTTTTGGACATGCATTCTACTCTTCGTATTGCTTTACTTTTGCAGCCTTTAAAGGGTCTTAACAAACAATTCAAAATCAAGTGGTTTTTCTAGAATATTAAGAAAAGCCACAATGGGAAAGCACACAGCCCAGCACTGTTCAGTGGAGTTCTTTGCAGTGACGGAAAGGTTTGCTTCTGGTGTTGTGCAATGACAGTCATTAGCCACATGTAAGTACGGAACAATTAAAATTATGCTATCACAAATGAAGAACAAAATGTAAGTTTGCTTAGTCATAATTATTTTAAATAGTTATATTGTGGCTGGGAAGCAGGCAGGCTCCATAGAAATAAACAATGCTGTACATAGTTTTTGGGGCAGCTTTAAGGTTCAAATACAGACGATGAATTTTGTATATTATTTACCTAATAATAGACATTATTAGCCTTGAACCCCAATTCAAGGATGTAACAAAGGAGGGCCAAACATAACCTCTTGTTTAATTGGTGTAATCTCTAACATACTACAATATCTTGGAAAACAGACTAGATAAGGTCTTAGAATAAAAAGCAGAGAAGCCAGATGATGGAGCCTGAAATTTTTATGACACTTTAAACAAATATGGATGTTTGAAGAGGGCCTCTTCTCATGACTACCATAGTATCAAAAAATAAACCAGCACCCAGTAATAGACACACAACAGTGGGTACACACGTTTGCATATATGTTCTCATATGCATACACACGAACGGGGAACGGTTGACTTCCTTCCTCAGTGTTGATGAATAAGACCTGGTAAAGAAACTAAACACTGAGCAGCAGGAAGCTAGAAAACATACTTGGAAAGGCCAAACATTCTTATTGTATTATTTTTCATGAAAAATGATTCCAAGATACTTGACAAATATAATAAACCACAAACAACCCAACAACTCCAAGTTTAAAAAAAAATGTACCTTTATTTTGGCATCAAAGGAAGCTAACATTTTATAATAGTTTTCCTATAAATACCACTGTGTGAGGAAGGAAGAGATTTAGCCATGAGGGAAAAGAATCATCTCAGACTCTTAGAGATTATTCTAGGACATAATACTTAGATATATTAAAATGTATTAAAATCAACTCTATTTCTTTAACATTCAAATTAAACAAGCGTTAACTACAAGGCAAGCCATGGGAAGTTCCAGGTTCTGTTTTCATCCTAGCCTACTTATAAACTGGACTGTGCAGGAGTCTTCACGTCATTCAGGACACCCCCATGGTCAGGGTGTTCTAAGTACCTTCAAACACCCATCCAAACATGCTCTTAGCAGAACCAAGTGTGAGAAAGAGGAGGTACACACCCTGAAGGCCAGTCACGCGGCAAGGTGTGCATTGCTGCTGACTGGGTGGGAATCACCCGCTCAAGTTCTTGGCAGTGGTGTGTCTAACAAGCTGCTGAGGTCATAATAAATGACCTCATAGGAGCCAGCCAAGGAGCCTACCCTTGGGCACAGCTGCTTTACTTTTTCTGTTTATACATGTAAATCCCACATAAAAATCCCATATTAAAAAAGAAAAAAAAGATTGCCAGGCCTCAGCCCGTGACCTACTTCTTAAATCTAAACATGGTGCTATGACATTCCACTCCAGTGACAATAGGTATTCTTGGAGAACATGTACATTTAAGCCAATGGATGACACTAACCTATAAGGAATGGCACTTTACCAAATTTTAAAAGCAACCACCTCAAATATAAAAACTTTCTTGTGGAGGCTATGCAGGTGAAATAATATTCCTCTGTGGTTTTGTTGAGAAACTTGGGTTTTCCAGGAAGAAATCAACAGAACATCAATGTCTGGAAAAAACATTTAGCAGCCTGATATTGGAGTCACTTTCCAACTTAGCACTTAGCTTCAGGTCAAGAGTGGGCCACAAGTCAGACACAGGACAGGGCCTTTAATGTATATAGTGTGTGCAGAGGGTAAGGCCAGAACACTGTTCTTTCATAATTCCCACAAAAAGTCTCAGCTCTTTTAGACAGCTTAATTGCCATATTGCCTAACTCTCATTTAGTCATAATAAGGCACTTAAAAGGTTTGGTGTTTTTACTCTCATATCCAGAACAAGATGGGAACTGTGGGAGGGGAAGAAGCAGTCTGAAAGCTAATAGAATACCCATGTTGTGAAAGCAGAGCAGGAGAGCCTTTAGGGGAGCAGAAGGAAGAGCTAGAGAGGGGGAGGGGAAGTGGGAGAAGGTGTAAAGGGGATCCATCACAGCAAAGCACATTAATGAAAAATGTCACAATGAAACCCATTTCATGTAACGGGTTTCAGGTAAACCAAAACTTAATTAAAAACTAAATTAAATTTAAAATTTAATTTAAAAGCTACCCTTTTAACATATAATATTAACCTTAGGAATTCTAGACAAAAATGAGAGGTGTTGAAGAGGTGGAAGGAGGCTGGTGTTAGACTGCAAGAAGGAGGGGTATGGAGGAGAGGATTGGGGAGCGAAAACAACGACAAAGCACATCTGAATAACGCCATCAGGAAACCCAATACTTCAGATGCTGATTTTTAAGATTAAAATATTCTAAATACTTCGTTTTGACAAAAGCAAAAAGGAAAACCAAACCAAAGTATAGGTAAATTACATACTATGTATTAAAGTCCCCCAGCGCTAGAGAGGGCGTAGTATTTGAGGTAACCTCCCTCACGAGAAGCACAAGCCCTCCATGACAGATTGTTGATGGACTGTGGGAATGGCCACAACAGTCAAGAGACCTTAGTTACAAATAATTCCTGCTTACAAAAGGTTACTGTTCAAGTTATACAAACACTTGATTTTTCTCTTCCCAGCAAAGCAGAGGTTGAGAACGGCCTACCTCCCTTTCAGTCCATGGTAAAGAAAACAGCGCAACTGTGGGCACAGAGAACAAACCTAGCCCAGGGTAGGCAGCCTGCACAGACATACCCAAAGCAGACCCAGAGAAGTAAGAAAGCAAAGATGGAAACTGATAATTTGTTTTGCCTACAAAAGAGATCCCACTCAGTGGGTGGCATTAGGCTCCATACCAGAGTGGCAGGCAGAACGCTCAGATTGTAAATGTTGGAGTCCAAAAAAAAAAAAAAAAAAAAAAAAAAAAAGGCAGCAGGACAGAGGGCCAGTTTTACTACACTGTCTGTAGTAAAACACACACTTGAGGATGTGCGTGCTCACACAGCAGTGATTTCCAGCACCTGCGCCCCCAGGATGCTGAACATCTGCTCAAATCACTGCTTCCCCCAGAGTAATACCTGGCAAGAGCGCCACGCTCCCAAGCCAACTCATTACAAGAGCTCCTCAAGGAGTCTAATCGCAGCGATTCTTCATGCCTCACAAACACAATGCAGAGACAGGCACAGAAAGCGGAGCTGTCCCAGAAGCAGCTTAGATGGGAAGGAGAAAATCATGACACTGTCCGGATGGAGGTGCTACAGTAAATCCACATGCATTCCCACCATGAAGGCAGCGAGCCTTTTCAGTGGGATGGCGTCCAGAGGGAAGAGACCTTGAAATATCAAAATGCAATCTCAGCAAGGTGCTCCCAGGAAGCAGCCAAGACTGGCTGATGGGAAGAATCGTGTATGATCTGGTATTCCAGAGCTATCTGCAGTATTAGGGGACCAGATCCCAGCAAAGCCCATCAGAACAGAAGAGTTCAAGACCGCTGAGATGAGTGCCTGCTCCATCCTGTGAAGGTGAAGCTGTCCTGGCACTAAAGGCCATCCATTACCCCGACCTTGCAAACAGCTTGATTTGAGACAGACAGTGGAAAAGACCAAAAATGGCATTCTTACCTTTAAAACATGAGTTACTTATTCAGATGGTTTCCTGAATACTGAGATATAGAGAAATGTACCTATAAAGGAACTAACACATTTTGTGGTCACCAAGTCAAAGTGGCAGTGATTTGTGTTGATTATGGCATAGCCCATAAATAAATCTCACAATGTCTAATTAAAAAAAAAAGTTGAAGCTGCATCATGTATGGGCACAGGCCTGTATGTAACCCTGGCATTGGGGGATGGAGGCAGGAAGATCTTGAATTTGAGGTCAGCTTGGACTCAAGAGTGAGACCTTGATCATAGAAAAATAAATAAAATAAATGAAAAATTAAAAAAGGAAGGAAGGAAGGAAGAAGGAAGGAAGGAAGAAGGTGGAGGTGGGGGACAGGGAAGGAGGGAAGCCTGAGCTAGAAAAGGCCAGTGATTTGATTGGTTCTCATTCATTGCTGCTAACAACTCAATGACTTTAGCTTGCTTTTATGATGGAAATGACAGCCTGAGGCCTGAGCTTATTCGTACTACGTGGGGCATATAGCTTTTGGGGGTGGGGTGTGTGTGTGTTTTTAACCTTGTATAAACAAAAAGTGAAAAAGAAGGAAGCAAGGTGACTCAGGCTACATGCTCTTGAAATTTTTCCACTCATGCCAGTTCACCATTTTAGAAACAGAACAATTTATGATATTTTGCCCATATGGTCAGATTATATTCCAATTTTTCATTTCTTAAAATGTTTTATAAAAGTATGTCAAAGTTCAGGAAAACGTGCAAATGAAAGGCCAAAATAAAGACAAAATCTTCTTTAAAATGTAAGTATGGAAGTACTTTTTAGTAAAAATCATAATAATAATTAGGACTTCCATTAATCTATTAAAACTGTTATAATCACATGTTCCCATGAGCAAACTCTTATAACACTCATCGAGAGGATGGGAAGGGCACACACACTGTTCTTCCACGTCATTAAATGAGGAAAATGCTCCACACTTACGGTCATTCTCTTCTTGAATTTGGATGTTAATCATATCAATACAATTCTGAATTTCATTCCAGCTTAAGGTATCTTGCTCTTGGGATAATGCTTCTTGTTTAATGGAGAGTAACGCATCTGCGTAACTGGAAGAGAAAACAGGATGCCACAGGTCAGACTTTTGTTTTAATTTTGTTTCAGTAACAAGTCAGACTTCTTTAACCCTTCCGTCCTGTCTGGCACCTGAAGTTTTACCCCAGGGTGGGGGGTGGGGACACAAATGGAGGTGTCACAAACATCCCAGAAGTGAAGATTATTGTGTCTTTCAATCTGACTAGCAGACTGTTCAAACAATGGACCCCCAAAGAAAAATGAATTCATTCTGGGAGAAGGAAAAGGTGCCTGTTGGAAGGGGAACTTGTCTCCTGGAAAGAGATTTCACACCGTTCTGACAACTTAGAACACCTTACAGGATGAGACTCAAGCTGGAGGGCGATGGGTCAGTGGTGGGCGGGGCCACACGGTCACTGAAACTGCTTAGATGCGCATATTCTTGGCCCTCTGTTTAAACTCTGATCCCACTTCAAGACTCTGAGGCAGATGTGGGGGTTTTCCGGATCTCTTTGCCGCTGGCCCGCACTGAATAAGCCTTTTTTTCTTGTTTTCCACATCTCATTTGGGTCTTTTAATTGACTTATTGAGGGCAGGTGGTCAGGCCTGACTTGGGGCATAGGCTGTGTTCTCTCACTGTTCAATAGCAATGTCCTGATTAGCCAAAGAGTAGATAGGCAGGCAAAATTGTCAGCACATACTAGACTGACTTATTTTAAAATTATGTGTATGCTCGTGTGGATATGTGCCAGCGCCCACAGAGGTCACAGGCACTGGATCTCCCCTGGAACTGGAGGGATAGGCAGCTGTGAGCTGCCTGACACGGAGCTGAGATCTGAACTTGGGTCCTCCATGAGAACAGTGTGCAGTCTTAATGCTAAGCCACCCCTCCAGCCCAGTGTCATAGTACGAGAATGGAGTCATGTGAGAAGGCCCAGTGTTTGGGAGGAAACAGTGTTTGGGAGGAAACGCTAAGAAACCAAGAGTCTTTTGTGACCTCAGTTTCTTAAAAAACAAAACAAAACAAATCACAATTATTCTTGGAACGTGTCCCTTCCAGGTGCAGCAGATAGGCGTGTTTCCTTTAGCTTAGTCATTACCACTGGCTGTTGTATTTGTTTACATGCTTCCATGAAAGTTTGCTTGTCCTTGTGATTGTCTATAGCTCCATCTCATGAGAACTTCACTCAGGAGAACTCTCTCAACCCTCAAGAGTATAAACTGTCTGAAAAAAGTATTTTTTATGCTTATGAAATGTTCAGCTCAATCAAAGTTCCTCACAACCCAGTCTCATAGCTAATCCAAGCACAGTGAAGTCCTCAATTAAATGAAATGACTTTCCTTTCCTCCTTCTTTCAACATGCTGGAACTGAACCCAAATCCTTGAGTATAATGGGCAAGCACTCAACCAAATGAGTTACAACCCAAGTCCTCTTCTGTTTTTATGTTGATACAGGCTCTCACTAAGCTGCCCTAGCTGGCTTCAAACTTAGTATGTAAGCCCAGCTAGGCCTGTGACCTTGAACCTTCTCTTGGAAGCTTCTGAGTCGCTGAGATGAGCATCATTGCCATTACACCTCACAGGCTCACCAAGAGCTCAAATTCCAAGAAAACGACTTCCGGAAGCCTTGCTGCACAACCCAGATCTTCATGGTGTGCGCTCCTGGCAACGCAGTGCAGGAGTTGAACTAGAGTGGTCCAGATTCACCTGCCTCCTATCCAACTGTCCAACGCCCCATAGAAATTGCTCAGAACCCCTTTCTTCTGTGTCCTCTGCCTGCCAGGCACTGAGCCCTCATTTCTTACCTCTGACCCTGCTCATTGGGTACAAGTTCTGGTCAACTCTGGCCAACAATTCTGATCATTTTTTTTTAACTGAGGGAAATTTGAGAGGAAATTTTATCCCTCTTGACATATTACCATGAAATTCTCATTTTTTAAAAGAGTCATTTTCACCATTGAAAAATATAGAGCCAATGTAAACTAGTTAGCCAAAAGTACAGAAACTCAAGAGGTTGTGCTGTTGCTTTTTTTTTTTTTTTTTTTTTTTTTTTTAAACCAGGGAAATAAAAACACTTCTTTAGGTACAGGATTTACCCGCAGCCTTTGGCTGTAGACTTGACATATTCTAGCAGATGGAAGTAAGAGCACCACAATGACACTAAGCCTGTCTCCCTGGGAAGGACAAATTTCCTTAGAGTTTCTTCATGCTTCAAGGGGACAGTGAGGTGTCTTCTCTAGAATGTAGCTTAAGAAAAGAAGTTCTTCAAAACAGGAAAGGGTGATGATGAATGATGGCCTCCAACTGAAGCCAAACGAATGCATGAACTCCACGGGCCCCTCCAATCTTGAGGATGAAGGCACCAGTACAGTGAAATTAGGAGGGCTGAGAGGTAGCTTCTGCCTCCACAAGCATTCAGACTGGGGAAAAGGCCCAAAGCTCTAAGAGGAGAACATAAAAAAGAAGAGGACAGGAAGGCAGAGGTGGCGCCCGAGAACAGACTGGCAGGGGTCAAAGCAGACGTCCAGTTCTGCATGTGAGGGGAGATGCTTTGTTGTCTTATTTTATTTTTGTTTTTACAGATAAAGAAGAAAAGATTTGGTTAGAGGCCAAGCAGATAATTTTGGATTAAGGTATATGTTTCTCTAGCCACCAGCTCTCAGGAGAGGCAACCGGGCTGGGCTGAGAAGCTTCAAAAAACTAACAAAAGCCTCCTCCACAGGAGGCAGTGTGCTCATACTGTGCTCCATGAAGGTACCAAGTTCGGGGTGGTGAAAGAAGCGTGTACACAGAGAGGCCCGCAGGTCCAGTGTGGCTGGAGCCAGCCTGGCTGAAGTATACAGGGCCCATGGAGGGCCCAAATCAGACTGCCACACAACCATGGACCAGAAACCCAACTGTGTACTCAAACAAACCTGTTCTTTGTTGTTGTTTTGTGGTTGTTTGTTTGTTTTCATATTGAAACAGAACCTCATGTAGCCCAGGCTGGCCTCAAATTTGCTATATAGTTCATTTCCTGAAGGTTGGAATCACAGGTATGTGCCACTATGGTGGGCTTACCTCTTTATAAGTTATTATGATATAACGCCTCCTGCAGGCAATGTGGCCCTCAAATGGAGTGAGTGGTATTTGTATATAGGGGAGGGGTGATTTTGCCCAATAGAGTGGAAGGAGAAGTAATGTCATTTAGAGGGCAGTGGCCTGGTATGTTTGAGAAATACTTTGCAAGAGCCACTGTTAGATTGTAACCTTCACCAAGAAGTAAGCAGGCCTTACTCTAGCAATAAGAGGGCTCAGAGTTTGGTTAAGAACAGAGTTACCGGTGACTGGATGAGGAGAGGAAGGAGGTGGGGACTTCACTGTGGATGTTATTGAAGAGAGAGAGAGAAACAGCGGCCAGGTGAAGGTGGCCGCTGGAGAGGAAACCCTTTGCTAAGTACTGTGTGCAGAGATCCGCTGGGCCCCATGGGCATGGACATGAGTGGGTACTTTACAGCACGAGAGTTCTGGGCAAGGGCAGAAAAAAACCTTGAGATTGGACTGACATTTCTAAGCTTGAAGCACAATGTGATGCCATTAACAGGAGCAGGGGAGGAGTATGGGAAATCAGGTGGTTTAATTCAAATAGAAGAGGATGCCTCAACAGAGGCAACTCTGTAGTCCCTCCACTATTTTTTTTTAACATAATGACATTTATTTAAAGGCAGAGTAGAAAGAGACAGAAAGACAGTGGAAGAGCATAGCAGAAGAGAGAAGCGGGGGGCCAGAAGAGAAAGTCAGAGAGTGTCCTTCCGCTTCTTTTCGGTCATTCTGTACATAGGCAAATGACCCAACACCATTTACTCAGAATCTAAGAACCCTCTTTCAGTTTTCTTTGCAACTGTGCTTAATGCGGAATTAGCCAGTCGAAAATCATTGGCTAAACTGTCACAATCTGGGTAGACATCGCCCCCTGGCGGCCACAGCAACTGAGAGTTCACAAATGTCTTTTTTTCTTTGTCTTATCTGATCTCTAATTTGAGGGTTGGGTGCTTTGTATGTGTGAGGCCTGGTTTCAGCACCCAGTGGCAAAGCAAAGCAAAATCTCCAATTTGACTTTTCCAGCATTTAGTTCTCTCTCTAGATCCACAGAGTGGAACACATGACTAGGAAATGCAGTTATCTAGGAACCTGAAATGAAAAATCCCAAACTAACATAAGGCTCACGGTGCTCTTTTGATTTCACAATCTAAGAAGGGAGTTTGGGGGACCCAAAACTCCAGAGTTTCCATGACAAGGATGGACGTATGGAGAGCTACTTCTCACTCTCCTAAGAGCCTGCAGGAAGGTGTAACTTCAACTGCTCCTCGAGTCTTTCTTTGCTCAGGATGAAGTCAGTTACTGATACAAGATGACAATTTTGTCCCCAACAAAGGACATAAAGCCTCTTACGGCACACCAGCCCTTGAGAAAAACGCAAGCAGAGTATATAGACTTTTCTGCTAAGTGAGTCGTTAATTTGGGGGATCTGCCAAGCACATCTTTCTTCACCCTGAAAGGAGGTTTGGAAAGTGCTCCTTACCGGTCCACGTGGGCCTCGTCCAGGCCATTGAAGCCTACAGTGGGACTCCTGAGTTGGTTCTGTACAGACACAAGGTCCTTGCTGTCCAAGGCCTGGTTTAGCAAAGCGACAGCAGACAGCATTTCCACGGCGATCAGGAGCTCCTCGTGGGCCAAGTAGTTCTGTTGGCAAGCACACGACAAGGTGAGCTCCCGGAATCACACATGCCACAGATACTGGCTTTGGACACAGGACGCGTGTGACAGTGAACATGCTTGTCATTGGCTTTCAGGAAAGCCAGGTAAATTGCTCCTATCTCCCTTAGATTATTGTTTTGGGGGCTGTGTTATATGTAACCTACAGTTACCGTGTCACAGATAACTGTATCCCATGGCTGGTCTCTCTCCCTAACAGAGCTGGCTGCCAACCAGGCTCTGTCTAACCTGGTAATTAAGCCACAGGTTAGACAAAACTGGCCGAGAGGTCCAGGTAAGATCTCAGCACAGAGAACGGCTGGAAGCAAGAAAGAAGAGTTTTGCCTAAATGTTATAAGCCTAGAAAAACAAATACAATCTTTAAGCCAAGGAAGTTGATTCTAACCCCAAAGGCTAAATTTGGTTTTATAAATTGGGTAGACACTTTTTAAAAGGTCCTTAAGATCTAGATATTTGATGTAATTTAAGGCAAAGCTTCCCCCCCACCCCGCCCCGTAAATCAAGGACGAGCCTCCATACTTACACAGTCATAAATCTATTTGGATTATTATAAAGGTGTTAGTTTTTAGAGCATCCTTTCCTTTCAGTGTTTTCCTCCATTTGATTATATTATGTCATTTTAATCAATTTCAAAAAAAGAATAGTTCAGCCGGTTGTGGTGGTGCCTGCCTTTAATCCCAGCATTCAGGCACTTAGGGACGAAAAGGCAGGTGGATCACTGTGAGTTTGGGGCCAGCCTGGTCTACAAAGCAAGTCCAGGACAGTCAAGGCTACACAGAGAAACCCTGTCCTAAACAAAACAAAACCCCAAAACAACCCCCCCCAAAGCCCTAACAACAACTAAAAAGATAGTTCTTTCATTATATTGACGGGAGGAGACAGAAAAAGAGTTACTTTAAAAAGTGGACATATATACTTGCAATTAGAATATTACGTATGCAAGATATGTCCATATCATCATGCACATTATAGCTTTTTGGATCTCTCAGAAAATTTTAAAACAAGGTGATTTCAGCACGATAAAGCACCATTTTATTTTCTACAGCAAGCAGGGAACTGTGGTAACCAAAGGGAGTTTTTTATTTAAATGACACATATTAACTATAAATTTACCACACAGAGAAGGTGTAAGACTGACTACAGATTACAACAGCCCAACGGAACCCTGGTTTAAGCACTTCCTCTACCCCATCCAACGCGCAATCCACACATATCAAATAGGTTATGACACAAGGACAAGGAAAAGAGAAGAGCAGACCCGGCTCCTGCATGGACGGCTCTGATCCACAGCAGAGCCAGACTGTGGCTGGGGTGTCTGAGCTTCAAGTCTAGGGGAAGTGAAAGAGGACAAAAACGACCAAAGCATAATGTTAAAAAAAAAAATCTGCTTTTCTCTTACTACGAATTACCTATTTCTATGTGGAAAATGTGTGAAGGAGAGGGAGGTCTCAAGTGAGACTAAATCAACAAATCTTTATAAACCAGGGATTAGAGCGATGGCTCAGCAGCTAAGAATTCTTTCTGCTCTCCCAGAGGACCTGAAGAATCCATGCCTGGCAGCTCATCACTGTCTGTGACTTCACTCCAGGCCACCTAAACCCTTAGGCCTTCACAGGCAGGCACACACAGACACACACTCGCACGTACACACACACACACACACATACACAGAGAGACACGCACACAGACACAGACACACACACACAGTAGGTCTTTTAAAAAAAGAATCCTATAACCTAAACCTTTTAGGCTATATTCACTTATTTTTTAATCCACACAGATTTACAGAGGTGTTTACTCACTTTAACTGATTTTAAATAAAATTACGTAATATACAGCATAATCCAATACATCTCAGCTTCTGGGGTTTGCTCTGTTCCACTTAATGTTCATCTTTTGTTATGATCACTGTTCATTAATTTATCTGCATTTATTGATTCGTTTATGTGTGTGTATGTGTGTATATATGTAGAGGTCAGAGCACACCTCGTGAAAGTCACTTTTCTCCTTCTATCATTGGGATCACACCTAGGTATTCAGGCTTAGTGGCAACTGCCTTGTGCCCACCAAGCCATCACACTGGGCCTTATTATTCTTTCTACCTTATTATTCTTTCTTTTTGCTGGTTGCACAGTATTTCTAGTAAAGGAAAAATACCACAAATTAAGTAATCCTCTATTAATATTACAGTGAGATTCCTTTTTCTCAGTCTGATAGACACACTGCGAAACACCTCTGTGGATGAGCTTCCTGATTCGTATTCTTCAGGCTCAGTTTCCAGAAAGCAATGGTCATAGACACACTGGTCTCTACAAAGGCTGCACATTTTCCCAGCCCAGCTTCCCCAAAATGTGCCAGCTGCACTCAGGCAAATCTTTGAGATATTACCAATCTATTTTCACACACACACACACACACACACACACACACGTTTTCATTTTAAAACATTTGTTTTGTGATCTCATCATTCATGGTTTTGTGAGCTGGCCAATCGTAACTCTGGTTGGCCTCCTTTCTCTGGTAGATGGTTCTGATTGTGTGTGCGTGTGTGTATGTGTGTGTGTGTATGTGTGTGCAGTTTTTTGAGACAGGGTTTTTCTGTGTAGCCCTTGCTGTTCTGGAACTCACTCTGAAGAACAGGCTGGCCTCAAACTCAGATCTTCCTCCCGAGTGCTGGGATTACAGGTGTGCACCATCATCACCTGGCTCTGGTTCTAATCTTTATAATCCAGTCAATATTTTTCTATATTTCCCTAAAAGTTTTCATTAAAAGTTTTATTTATTAAAGCTGGGCCCAGTGGGACGCTCCTTTACCCAGTACCTGGGGAAAAGAGGCTAAAGGATTTCTTCGAGTCCAAGAAATAGTTCTCCATAATTCCAGGCCCAGCCAAGGTGACACGGTAAGACCTTGTCTCTAAAGAACAATAACCAAAACAACCACCACAAAAGGATTAGAAATTTTACTTCCTTATCTTGTGTGTATGGTGTTTGGCTTTCATGTATGTTTGTGCACCACACACGTGCCTGGTGTCAGAGGAGGCCAGAAGAGGGAGTCTGACGCCCTGAATTGTAGTTCTAGATGGTGTGAGGCACCATCTTGGTGCTGGAAGAGCAGTCTGTGTTCCTGACTGCCGAGCCATCTCTCCAGTCTAGCACTTTGAGTTTTAGAAATAACCTTTATGTAGGTATGCATGTATGTTTGCTTGTTTATCTATTTATTTATTTTTCTTGGGATGCTTGGGACTGAACAGGGTTTTGTGCAAGCCAGGCAAATAACCTAGAGGAAATTATTCTTCAAGATATGTGTTGTGACTTGACACTTTCTGGTCATCTGGTAAATATTTTAAAGGACTCCATATTAAACAACCCTCCTCATACCTGCAATACTAGCTCTTCTCTACATGAAATTCTTGGCCTTGCTTCCAGCACTTTAAATTTTGTCTCTCTCTGCTGCTATTATAGAACTTACATGAAAATGATGGTTTAATACTTTTACCATATTAAAGATCGTAAGTTTACAAAAATCAAAGCCATGTTGCCAGTGTTCTTAGTTGCAGATTTCTAGAAATGCTGACTTAAAGCATATTTCAATACAGTTAAAATTATTCAACTTTCTTTTTAAAGATTTGTTTTCAATTACATACATGTTTGTATATCTGTGTGTGGGTATCTATGTGAATATGTGTCTACAATGCCCTTCCCTTACGAGCCAGAGGCATTGGGTCTTCCTGAAACTAGAATTCCTTCCACCCTGACTTGGCCTCTCCCAACAGCCTTCCTTCTCGCTGGGATCTGGTGTGCCTCACCGAGGTGTTCTGTCTCTGCAGGCTGAAGAGTTCATTCTGATACATAGCAGCAGCAAAGGGGTAGACGGCTGGCAGCTGGGCTTCCGGTTTCTTCAGTGCAAGTAGTGTGTTCTCAGGGTCACCTTCCCGAAGGACAGCGTTGATGTGGTCCACAGCAGCCAGTCCTGGAGGGTGGGGGGAGGGGAGACAGGGAATGAGAATGTATAGTTTCCTTTGCTCTGTCAGCGTGCCCAGCCAGTCCTCCTTCCCAGAGGAAGCAGTCACTTCCAACAAAGTCTGAAAAGCTGCAGGTTGAGGTGGTCAAAGCTTTGTGAAATCAGTTCAGTGATTTAAGTCACTCAAATGCCTGAGGCTAGGTCCAAAGAGAGACACAGCACCAATGGACCTTGGGTTCTGGATCTGTCCTGCTAGTGTGATGTTCCCCCAAAAGCCTTTCTTTTGAGTGTGCATGATGAATGTGTTGTGTGCGTGTGTGCCTGTGTCCCAGAACTTGGGCAGAATGCAGAGCCTAGAGGACAACCTCACATGCCAGTCTTCACTTTCCATCATGTTTGGGACAGGGCTTCTTTAGTTGTTACTGCCACTTACTCCCGGCTAGCTGGCCTGGGGCTTCTGGGGATTTGCCTGTCTTTCTGTCTCTTACCTCACTATAGTAGTGAAGTTGTAAATGTGTGCTTCTCATCCAGCTTGTACACGTGGGCTCTGGGGATTTGAACTCAAGTCTTCTCACTTACGTGGCAAGTGCATTATCTACTGGGTCATTACCTGACCCCACACTTTCTTTCAGGAATGGCTCTCTTCCCACCTCACCATAATGCTGTCAAAGCACTGGGGCCCTGAGGATTCCCCATCTTGTGAATCTCACTTGTAGGTAAAGCTGGAACACAGTGTGCTGTGTTTACTCCCTGCTGTTCCTTGTGGGCTCATACCACCCCACTAAAGCAATCCTTAAGATGCGTGAAGACCGGAGCAAACCTTGTTCTGATGCTGTATCTTCCCAGGGGATCCATGCATGGCGAGCCCACGGCAGAATTGGTGCCCAGCTGTTCTACTATTAGAAACAGCCTTAATGCCTAATCTCTCGTTGGCGTTACAACACTGAGGTTACAGACAGCTTTGGTAACCAAGGGAAGGGTGCTTGCGATGGTGGACTCAGTAGAGCTCTCAGAACACAGAAGCCAAACCACTGACCCGACGAGGGGAATGAAAGATGAGATGCCCCCCAGTCAAGAGAAAACCAGGCAGAGCCTGCAAGATTTGCCTTCTGGGTACCAGGAATAACAGACATGCGCTAGTCTATCTGCCCAATGGCATGGCCAGACTCTAACTAAAATTATTCTAACCCCTTTTGAAAGGACAACAGTTTATCTCCCAAGGAGCTTCCCTGGAACTTTCTATTGAGAAACATCACTCAATGGCAGGAAGCATGACTAACAGAACCCTTCAGTTCACACCTCCTAAAAAAAATGTACACTTAGCATACAGAATCTATAGAGCCCAAACTTTTTTTGTTATTCTTAGAATTCAGAAGGAATTCCAGAAAGGCTGGTAATTGTGATGTGTCCTGTTTTGTGAGTCAGCATTCTGAAGCCTTCCAGTGATACCTAGGATTATTGAGGGTTACACTGACAGGAGTTTTCTTCACCTCTGAAAACTTTTTAAATGCAGGTTTGTATGACTGGATAGTAAATAATTTTATAAATATATTCCAGAAAATCATGTCCTTAAAGTGCCCTTAAAACTATTTTCCTTGGGGCTGGAGAGATGGCTCAGTGCTTAGGAGCCTTTGCTGCTCTTCCAGAGAGCTGAGGTTTGGTTTCCAGATCCATATGGGGGCTAACCACCCATAATGCCAGGTCCGGGGGAGCTACTGTCTTCTGACCCCTGTGGACACCAGACATGCCACATGGCACATACACACAGAACAAACATAAAATAAAATCCAATTACAAAAAAACCCTGTTTTTTCAAACCCACCAAAATGTTCTCGTCTGCATTCTGCACTTAACAACATTCCTAGTCCTGTTGTTGACATGATATATCATACAGAAGGCATATGAGAAACCCTGGAAGGAAATGACTGCAGTCCAAACACAATCGACATCTCTGAGGAGACGGCCATGACATAAGCACCAAAGCTGCTACCACTGCTATTAACTATGAATGGAAATCTTCAGCATTAATACGATATCCTTCAAGGCTGGGCCGAGCCTGCCAATGTTCCTATACTAGACTTGCAGATTTTAAAGTGTAAACAAAAAGCCCACTGTCACACCACTGACTATAAGACTTGCAGTTCCCCTGGACTACACATTTTTTTTTTTTTCAGGAAAAGAGACAGAAATTTCAGCCACCATACATGGCAGCAATCCTCATCAATTTCATCAAAATCTGATATTTTAAAATGGAAATGAAAATATGGCCAATTTGGTTAAATCTGTGGTCAGGAAGTTAGGTCATTGGGTATCAAGTATTTATTTATAGAGAATTTTATTAAACACTCAAAAAAGGCTGTCTTAGTTATAAACATTTCAAATGCTACTGGATCATTTCCTCTCATAGCTTATGGAGCTCAGATGTCTCATTGGCAATATTAATTTCTTCCTGTAATTCATCTCTTCTAAAGATAATGAAAGCCTCAACTTTCACAAAGAGCAGAAAGAAAACCTTGAAACTGGACTTCATGTATCATCACCCACATGTTCAAGGTTACACAGAGGAAAAAGCATGTACCCCCAAACTGTCAGGTATTTACATAAACACATCACAGTGAGCTCTCACGGGTTTCCTGAATAAGCGGAAGTCTCAAGCGCAGATGTTCTGAGCTGACACTGACATGGATCACTCTGCATTGGCGCCTTGATCACTCCAGGACCAGTCTGCCCAACAGTGCAGGGTGGAGCTCTCAGCCAGGCCTGCAGGTGTGTATTTGAGAGTTCAAAGCAACAAGGAACATTCCCAACCCATCTAGGCAGTGACACAGAAGGCAGCTTTAGGACTGCTCTGTTTGGCGGAAACTCCAATTTTAAATTCAGCACAAGTTCTCCTGATCTAGTAAATGGGTCAAGTAGTCTTTCATGTATGAGAGTTTGGGGAAAAGATGGGCTGCGTATATTAGTGCAGGGTGAATAAATGTCAAATAGAGTTCCTTACTGCCTCTTCTGATGTTCAAATAAAGATAACTTTACTGGAGGGAGGAACAGTCTAACGATTGGAGAGATCTAAATCCACATTTCTTTTACTGTCTGTTCTAGTTAGCTTTAACTATCAATTTGAAACAGTCTAGAGTCACTTGAGAAGGGACTCTCAGTTGAGGGATATGCCCAGATCAGCTTGGACTGTGAGAATGTCTCTGGGGAGTGGTTTGATCATTATTGATAACGGAGGCAGTTATCAGGCAGGTGCCCTTCCTTGGGCAGGTGGCTTTGTTTGAGAGAGTCAGTTAAGCTTTCTATGTACAAGCCTGCAACTGAGCTGAGAACTTCTCCACGGCTCAGCTTCTAGTTCCTGCTTGGACTGGCTAGAGAGTCTTACGTCAGCTTGGCACACAGAGTTGAGTTATCTGGAAAGAGGGAACCTCAACTAAGAAAATGCCTCCGTAAGATCCAGATGTAAGGCATTTTTTTAATTAGTAATTTAGTGAGGAGGGTCCAACCCATTGTGGATGGTTCCATCCCTAGGTTGGTGGTCCTGGGTTCTATCAGAAAGCAGGCTGAGCAAGCCATGGGGAGCAAGCAGGAAACAGCATTTCTCTATGGCCTCTGCATCAGTTCCTGGCTCCAGGTTCCTGCCTGGCTTGAGTTCCTGTCCTGATGCTGACTTCCTTCAAAGATGAACTGTAAAATGAAAGCATAAGCTAAATAAACCCTTTCCTCCCTAGCTTGCTTTTTGGTCATGGTGCTTCGCTGTAGCAACAGACACCATGACTCAGTGCTGGGCTCCTGCTTGGACTCTGCTCAGTGATGGACTGACCTGTAAGGGTGAATCAAATGAACCCTTTCCTCCCTAAGCTGCATTTAGTCAAAGTGCTTAGCACAGAACAGAAAGGAAACTAAAACACAGTCACGCACCTGTATAGGGTGTGGAGAGGAACTGAACCGTGACGCCACACAGGCTCTGGAGCATAGACCCAAACTTGCTATCATGTGACTTCATTCTGCCTGCCAATAGTCTCATTCCATTGCAGTAAATCTACATAAGCTAAAAAAACATGGTGGCTCACAACCATCAATACTAGCATCTGATGCCCTCTTCTAGCACACAGGTGTGTACATGCAGATAGAGCACTCATACATTAAATAAATATATCTTAAAAAAAAAAACTACAAATAGAAGCCCCTGAATGAATAAAAAGCAGAAGTTCCAGTAATACCAAAGCTTTTAAATTTTCAGTGGAATGCCACCACACAATCAAGAACAAGGAATCCTCTTCATCAAATTGTAATCTTTTGCTAAATAACAGTGACAGTCCTGCAAGGGCCAGATCCAGAAAGACACACACCGCAGCAGGGGTGTGAGGCAGGGGAGCAGGAGAGACGCAGTCTCCGGATACTTTGACGTGCTGTGTGTGACCAGCAACAGTAGCAGTGAAGACAACTCATAGGGAAAATGCTGGATACTGCAGCACAGTAACAAGCAGCGCTGACCGATTTCTCATCATGGCAAGGCAGTTTTGCCTGTTGTGAGCAGATTCTGACAAAGAAGGCTTGCACCTTGTAGAAGCGTCCATTACCAACGCGTGCGCCATCACTTACTATTGACGGCATTGATGCTGCTCTGGATTTCTGCCTGTGTCAGCAGCTCCTCATACACGTCTCGCTCTTCCTCTGAAATACAGCTGTTCTGCAGAAACAAAATCTTCACTGATCCCCAAGCTTCAATTCAACATTTTCAAAGCAAAAACCCTAATGGTAAAGGGACTTTCTCCTTTTCACTTGGGATCAACATGAGCATCTATGGGTACCTGCTCAGAGCAGGTCTCTATGGGCAGACACAACCAGCAAGAATTAGGAAGATCAGCAGCAGGCCTGATGCCCTGTGATGTTGGATGGAAGTTCCAGTGTGGACAAAGTTGTTGATCAAGACTATCCAAGAAACAGGTAGGTTTAGAGTTAGGCCCAGCAGTCGGCTTTCTCATTAGGAGAAGGGGGTGACTTTCAAATAAATGGACTTGGTGTTGGGAAAATGAGGAGAGGCATGGAGAAGCTTCCTCTCTAAACATTTCCTCCTTGAATTATTAATGTCTGCTCACAGATATAAAATTTTCATAATTGGCATGGAGCCTGAAGATGACATCAAACAAGGATTATCTGAAGCTGCCGCCTCTACACTTCTTAGGCTAAACAGTAAATTTATAACATGAGGTTTATCCTCTACTGTTCTTCATAAAATAATACATAATTACGTAATTCCGGGTCTTCTAACCCTTTGATCCCACCCAAACCAAGAAAGACCATAGCTGCTGATTTATAAATCATGACGGTCAACAGGAACACTTTCACATTAATAGCTCATACCCGTATCCATTAGGACACAGATTACCTAGACTTTAATAAGTACCTTCAGTTTCGCATTTTCTTCTTTTTTCTTTTTGGCTTCCCACAGTTCTTTCTGGTACTCCTGGGAGAGGCTGTCTTCCACAGAAGTTAAAACCGCATTTGGGTTTCTTAGTGTTATAATGGTCTGCTCAGCTACTCCGTTTTCAATGGCCTCATTAATGGCTATGACCGCAGCATGTACTGAAAAGTAAAGAGATCATTTTTTTTAATCAGCAAAAGATGTTGACAACATTGATGCCCATGAACTCAAGCAGTTTTACTGTCATACTTAGCTTCCAGCGAGTAAAGGAGACCTCAGGTGTAAGGAGAGAGCTCAGTTGGGAAAATGCTTGTTCTGATTCCCAGCATGTGAGAAGCCAGGCATGGCAGCATGTGCTCGCAATCCCAGCAGTGGGGAGGTAGACCCAGATGGATCCCCGCGGTCAGCTGGCCCAGCTAGCCTCCCCTAAGTACTCGCCTTAAGGTCCCAGTGAAAGACCGGGTCTTTAACAACAAGATGGAGCATTTCCGAGAGGCAGCTGGCTTATCTGTGCAATGCACTCTGTGTGTGCACCCCTGCTTACACACAGCTTACACACAGCTTACACACAGCTTACACACAACTTACACACAACTTACACACAGCTTACACACAACTTACACACAGCTTACACACAGCTTACACACAGACGGAGACCTCGGACAAACCACTTGACAATCTCTGCAAGCCTGTCTGTCCCTGGCCTTGAGCCCTGCATCTGCGAGGTAATCCCTGGCTATTTATTCACCGAGCCATGTACCATACCATCCACTAAAGCACAGGGTCGGCCTCTGCCTCCCGCTTGGGGCAACACAGCCTGAAACAGGGGCTTCTGAGAGAGAGCTGTAACTCAGCTCGCAGTACTGAGTCACAGCAGTACAGACCCCGACTCTGCAAGCAGAGGAATGTTTTGCAGACCAAACATATTTCTGAATTCTCTACATTCACATCACACAAATGCAAGCTTAAAACCCAAAGTTGATTACTTGGCAATGTTCAAACACTCTTGAATAAATATAATACTAAAACCAAAAATGTCAGGGTTCATGGCGAGCATTTCTGAAACCTGCCAGACTCTCTGCAAGAAACATGGCAGTCACCAGCCTCATAAGGGGGCACAGGACAAGGAGGGCAAGGATTCTATGCCCAGGACGGTGGTGTTAGACAGGAAGCCCTGCATGGGCAGACTCAGCCTGCCCTGCTCCCAAAGGTTAACCCTCAGCTGAGGCTAGAGCTGTGAGCCCACCCACAGATCTAAGAAGACTGCCTATTAAGAGATGTGGGCGTTTGGAACTTGGAGATGATAAGAAGAGAAAGGGCCAAGTGACCCGGTTTCTAGGCGGATTTTGTTATAAAGACAATTAAAATAACAAAGTTATTTATATTCATTTCATTTGGTTGCAGTTGGTCACTGTCAATCATCATCTTCATCATCATCATCAACAACAACAAAAGCCCCAACAGAAGCAAAACCTCTAGGGTTCTTAAAATATCTTCTAAGTATCCTAGTTTATGCCACTAAAATCAGCAAAGGCATATGGGTAAGTTGCAGGCCAATGCCAAGCCTGGACATGCGGTGACATACGTGCAGCTTCATCCACAGACAGTTCGTTAGCCAGAATGCCGCCTATTTTGCTGAAAGCCGGCATCTGTATCCCGTACTTCTCCAGTTCCTTCCTCATATTACTGATTTCCTCCTCTGCAAAGACAACAGAAAACAAAAATCAAAGGACGGCCCGGAGGTAAAGGCAGGAAGGAGACCCCCCCCCCCCTTCAGGAAGGGATCCAGGTAGGCCCAAGCAAGAAAGGCCAGTTCCATGATTAGTGTTCATTGGCAGTTTGTTCGACTCTGGAATCAGGTGGGGGATGGGCACCTGCCTGTGGGAAATGCTATTGATTACATTAGTCGAGGTGGAAAAATCCCCCTCACAGTGCATGGCACCATTCTGACAGGGATCCTAAATCAAACAAATGATCTCCTTTCTGAATAGCCATAATATGACAGGTCTCCCCTCTCCTGATGCCCTGATAGCACCACTGTGACAGAACGAACCTGGTACTGTGAGCTAAATAAACGCTTTCCCTTGAGTTACTCTTGCCAGGGTGCTTTGTCACAGCCTCAGGAAGGAACCCAGAAGGGGAGGTTTTCCCTTGTTGGCATAAAGCAGTGGTTCTCAACCTGTGGGTAGTGATGCCATTAGGGACTGAACAACCCTTTCACAGGATCACAAATCAGATATCCCGCCTATCAGATACTTACTTTAAGATTGGTAACAGTAGCAAAATCACAGTTATAAAGTAGCAATGAAAATATTATGGTTGGGGTCACCACAACTTGAGGAGCTGTGTTAAAGGGCTCAGCATTAGGAAGGTTGAGAACTGCTGGTATAGAGGAAGGAGGGAACCAGGAACATCAAAGGGAAGAAGAAGGCACCTGTGGTTTTTGTTTTTTTATCAATAGATTGCAGAGGAGATGAAGAGGACAAAAAGAAGTACCTGTGAAATCCACTTTCCCCAGCAAATCCTGGATCTGGGGTGCAATCCCCAGTTTAAACAGATACAAACTGAAAGACAAAACGAAAAGCCATCAGAACCTTTATTATCCTGAGTCTACTAAAGTCTACATACAACTAAAGAATGCTTTCATTTGTGATAGACCTAGGAGAGCTCTCATAGCCTAAAGTGCCTCCCTCACAAGGCTCCACAGTCCCTGGTGGGCAGGACCAGAGCTAACACCAGCCAGTGCCCAAAGGCTGCAGTTCTGCAGCACAGGGGTCTTTCCCTGGGGTCAACAGCCTTCCATCACCCATGTGTAAGGAGAATCAAAAACAGCTCGTAGACTGGAGAGACAGTGGATAAGAGCGCTGGCTGTTCTAGAGTTCCCAGGTTCAGTTCCCAACACCAACTTGGCAGCTCACAACCACCTGTAACACTAGTCCCCAGGGATAGGAGGACTTTCTGTCCTCCAGAAGGACTGCATGCATACAGTCCATGGATATATGGAGACAGAACCCTCACACACAGAAAATTAAAACAACATAAGAAAAGACAGCTAATACGAAACAGCAGGCAATAGACACAATTCCTATAGATATTCCTTACTTGAATCTCATTTGACTGAAAGAACAGTTTAACTTGGAATTTTCAATATTATCTAAATATTTGTTTTATATTTCTGAACCAATAGACCAATAAAATTATCACGGATGGTATGATATTAAGAAGCCAGTTATGGTGCACACATATTACCAAGTAGAAGACACAGACTACACTGTAAATGTTTAGAAGTAAATCCCTTAGGCAATTGAGGATGCCACCCACTAACCTACCTATAACCTGACAGACGGTCTCAAAGCTGGCGTCTACATTCTATCAAAGAGATTGATTATGTTATTCCTCTACTCAAGTCTAGTCAAAGCCAGATTCTGTTGGACATTTCTATGGACCTCTCCAACTCCAAGGTTAATTCACAGAATTATCTAAAAGAAAGCCTGGGTTCACTTTCTTACTCATTTGGTAGGTTAAAAATTCATGAAACTTTAATTAGAAGTAAAAAATTACAAAATAATACACATGGGGAAATGACCTGAGAGTTGTTTTGATAACTTGAACATTTTTATATCAATACTCCCAATGTTGGATGTTAGATAGATCTCAGCAGTTTATAAAATCCATTAAATCTCAAATAAAGAAATTAAAGATGAAGTTTTCTCAAAAGTAACAAAATAAGTTCTTACATATATGATTAGTCAATAGAAGCAGCTTCCACTGAAATTGATTTCTTTCATTGTAATTTCCATACAGCAATTATCTATATTAGTGTATGCCAGCAGCTAAAAGTGAAAGACTGAGGGTTGAAGTCATACAAAGAAAATCACCACCCACCTAGGTGTGTACAGTCAGGTACAAAACCAGCTGAGCAAGGACTGAGAACAAGGGGTATACACTGAGACAACAGAGTGGGAGCTCACCATGACAAGAGGAAAGAGAGAGAGGAAGGAGAGGAGAAGAGAGAGAAGGAGGGAGGGAAGGAGGGGAGGAGGAGAAGGAAGGAAGAAAGAAAGGAAGGAAGGAAAGAGCTAAGGGAATTATCACTCAGAGTTAAAACTTAAATATGTTCATAAAATTATTTTTGATGTTGTTTTTGTACTTACTACAAACTTACATTTTTCTAGAATATGAATATACTTTAACTTAAGCAATGCTAAGCATTTAGATGGTCACTAATTATGTGTGTGTGTGTGTATGAGGCTTCATGTCTACATATGTGTAGAGCCACATCTCTGGCTATGTGGCTCTACACATATGTAGACATGAAGCCTCATGTGTATTAAATAAAACTTCCTAAACAAAATTCCAAGATAGCAAAGATAAATATGGAACACAATCATTCAATATATTTTGCCAAACTATGGTCATAAAAAGACACCCATGGCTGGGCGGAGTGGCGCATGTCAGTAATCCTGCAGCACCACAGATGCATGAGTGAGGCTAGTGTGGGCTGCATGACAGAGACCCTGTCTCGATAAATAAAAGACAGGGGGCTGGAGAGATGGCTCAGTGGTTAAGAGCACTGGCTGCTCTTCCAAAAAACCCAGATTCAATTCCCAGCACCCACATGGCAGCTCACAACGGTCTATAATTCCAGTTCCAGGGGATCTGACACCCTCACACAGACATACATGGAGGCAGAACAACTATGTAAATAAAATTAAATAATAATAAAAAACTTTAAAAAATAAATGAATAAAATAAAATAAAAGAGTGTATTCATTTTGTCCTCTGTGATTAAAGGTCTTTAAAAATCACTGTCTGGCTGGGAATGCAGCTTAGCTGTGGGGTACTTGTCTAGTACGTACAAAACCCTAAGTTTATCCCCAGCCCTGAAACAAACAAAATCCCTTTTCATTTTTGCAAGGGAATTTGAACTTGATTTTCTAGCTGGGTTCCCTGGGAGCCAATTCAAACCTACTATCCATCTTGTTACAGAGCATCACAGCTTCAGACACTGGTTCTCAGTCTGTGGGTCATGACCCTCAGGGGTTGAACACGCCTTTCTCAGTGGTCATACATCAGATAGTTTGCATATCTGCTTTACATTACAATTCACAGCAGCAGCAAAATCACAGGTATGAAGTAGCAACAAAAACAGTTTTACGGTTGGGGTCAACACATGAGGAACTGTGTTAAAGGGCCGCAGAGAGCCACTGGCTTAGAAGGAAAATAACTTGTGAGGTTGTAACTTGTCTTGAAAGAATCAGTGAACATCCAACAGGCACCAGATATCTGCATATCCCTGAGTTCAGTGACCTTTATGACTGTGTGTCCCTTGCCAAAAACTGGGAAGCAAGGCGTGGGGCTGTGTAACAGGTGCCGGCTGGCTCTTGGTGGGCATGAGGCTTCCAAGCCAGGGTCTCTCAGCCTCACCAGCGAAGCTCAATTTCAGCACCCTTGGTCACCTGGTGAACCAAACAGCAGCTCCTCACAGCTGTGGGAGCGCTGTGTGCAGTGCTGTAGGCGCTTCCGGGGAGGAGCCGGAGCCTCAGGCCATCCGACCAGCACCTCAGGCTCCCAGCTTTCTCATCCTCCCCAGGAACCACAATTGATATGGAGCATAGCAACCGCACGATGCTGACCACTCAGCTGGACCTCAAATGGGCACAGTCCACTCTGCCAGCAGTCTACGCAAACTCTTTTCCTTATCCCCCTATCATTTCAGAATATTATCAATGAAGATTTTCCAGGAGCTGCAGATACAGCTCTGTGTGGTTAAGGCCGCACTGTGAGGGGAGGAGGAGGTGTGGTGGTTTGAATAGGAATGGCCCCCATTTTGAATGCGTGGCTCAGGTGTGGGAATGCTTGGCTCATGGGCAGTGGCACTATTAGGAGGTGTGGCCTTGGTGGAGAACATGTGGCTTTGTTGGAGGAAGTGCGTCACCACAGGGGCGGGCTCTGAGGTTTCAACATGCTCAAACTAAGCCCAGTGTGACAGTCTCCTTCTGCTGACTGTGAATCAAGATGGAGAACTCAGCTCCTCCAGCACCATGTCTGCCTGCCATGTTCCCATCACGCTGATAACGGACTAACCCTCTCCACTGTAAGCCAGGCCCAGTGAAATGCTTTCCTTTACAGGAGCTGCCATGGTCATGGTGTCTCTAAGAGAGGGGGAGGAGGGGAAGAAGGAGCAAGGGAGGGGAAGGAAAGAAGAGAGGGAGGAGGAGAGGAGGAGGAGAGGGAGGAGGAGAGGGAAGAGGAGAGGGAGGAGGGAACAGTTAGAAAGCATTCCCAATGAGATAGCAATACCATTGGTCAGTGGTGAGAATAAATAGGCTTTTATACATTTTTATACTGCTTATCTGGAGTTTTTCTAGGAAATACTTAATGAATGTTTTCATTTTTAGGATTCTGGGGAGAGAATTATTGACCTTTCTCTCATTTCCTCTCTTTTCCTCCAGAGTCATACCAAAGGACTAACAACAAGTGGTAACCTGTATTACCTGGTAATTTTACTTTGGTACCAAGTTTTGGTATTCATCTTACCAGGAGAGAACATTCAACTCTGAACTTTTTTTTTTTTTTTTCTGTAAAGAGTCATGCATTCGTAATTCTGAGTCAGGAAGACAGGACACAACCCATATCTGAAGGTCAACATGTTTAGAGATTATCAAAGATAAAAACCTATGTACAGTCACCAAAGACCGTGCTAATGAAGGTCATGCCAGACAAGGTCATTAGGAGACCACAGGGACATTTAGAAAGCCAGACTATTCTCTTAGGTCATTGTTACGTGGAAGATATACTGCAGTTGTGGAAGGAAAGTGACGGGCTGAGATATCCTGAGGAGAATGCTTGCCTAGCACACACCAGGCCCTGGTTCCTGGGGTTAACGTATAAGACACGGACCAAACTGAAACACCTGTAGACTGTCGAGTAATAAGACATTTTATGTCTACCCCAAGTACACAGTGTGCTGTCTGTTTAAGGCATGCCATCACGTCACCACTGTTGGTTTAATTTAATTTTGAAGCTTCATCTTCATAACCAACCCGAGTTAACTAGTAACCTTTACCCTTAATGTAGGTCTACCTCTCGTTCCCTACTTATGTAACACCAAGATGGTCTAGAATTCTGTGCCTTGATTTTTGTATTTTGCCTTAATAATTTAAATAACAAATTTTACTACTTTTCTACGCCATTTTTTTTTCCCTTAATTTTCTCCTTGATTCTGCTATGGTAGGCGCCCAAGAAAGAATTTTTGGAATTGCATTAATTCAGTGAGTCTGCAGTGGCTCACGTACTCATCTGTCTTACTAGTGCTGGTTCTCTCTCAAATCTAATGTTTTCTTACAGGGTTGTTTTCCTTAAATATCCAGTGTGTCTTGATGTGGGGCTTCTGTGAGTACTTGGGTCTTGTGGTTTATCCACTGGGGACTGTGGCATCAGGTGCTCTAGTCGCCCAGGTTGGTCTTCAGTTCACAGTCCCTCAGACTCCGGCTCCCAAGTGCTTGGATTACATGTGTGTGCCACCGTGCTTGGCTTCCCGACCCTCTCCTCGCCTTTAGCTGCCTTGGGTACGGATACACTCTCTTGCTGTCAGCACTAGCATTTGCCCCTTTGAGAACAGCCCCTGCAAGTTGACCACTCTGTGCTCTGAACCTGCATCTGTCCACGTGCCTGGAGCCTCACCTGTGATGGAGCCACATGCCCTGCCGTTGTTGGTTGCGGCTTGTACCCATCCTGTTTCTCAATGCTATCACAGCTCTTTGCTTTTGTGGGGGAGTTGTTTACATTTCTGGCCATTGGGTGATCTCTCTGATTGATTTTACTTCAAAAGTATTTTGTTTTTTTATTATTGTTATGTGCAGGTTGTGTGCAGGTAACCCCAGCCACTGTGAATTCATAGGCATGAAAGCCATGTCCCCCGGAAAACTGAATTTACAGCCCCCTCTCCATTTGCTGGCTCTCACATTCCATCTCTTTCTCTAAATGTTCCCTGAGAATTGGTGGAGGTGGTGTTGATAGAAGGGATCTTTTTTTTTCTGTTTTTTTTTTTTTTTTTTATGACGTAGCTACTAATAGGCTTGTGACGTTTCATTGAATAGTTCCATGTACACATGTACAGCACTAACTGGACTTAGTAGGTAAAATATATGTATATGATATATATTATACACAACATACTAATATATGTACAATTATATATTATACATAATATGCTACTACTACTCCACACACATATATATCAGCCCTCTCTAACATGTCTCCCTCCCAACACAAAACAATGACAAAAAGACACAAAGTTGTGATGGGGACATGTTAGGGAGAATACGGTGGCAGCTGGAGGAGAATATGGGAGTAGATGTCATATTTAATAGAATACAAGTACAAACTTCTCAAAAGCAAAGACAAAAGTTTAAATTACTATTGCATTAATTTTATGTCGGTTGGGAAAAACACTTAAAGAACTTTGCTAAATGATCTGGATGCAGCTATTTTTATATTATCTCTTGTTCATTTGTTCCTTTAGCTGCTGCTAATAGAATTGTCCTCTGTATATTATGCTTTCCTTAAAATAAAGCTGACTTGGCTGTCATGTGGTTTTTATCGGGTGCAGTGGTACACCAACAGGCAAGGACGACAGGGCCTCCGGAGTAGAATCCAGCGTAGGCCCCATAACCAGTCTTTGCTCACGAACAAATGAAAAAGACAGCTTTGTTGACAATATGAAATGAAAGGTTTGTGCTAAAGGAATGCCCTCATTTTTCACATCTGTGATAAAGAAAGTGGGTGCTGTCAATCCTGATAAACTACGCCTCACCACAAGGTGGTGCTGGGAAATTAGCTTGCTGAAGCGGAGAGTCTGCTTCTAGACTAAACTTGAGATTCTCTTAGAGTGGTATGATGGAGTAGGCACTTGCATATGGCCCCTCACATATCGTGTCCAGAGAATTAAATGGGTTGTATGGAGCCTCACCTGTCAGCATTTATCCTCACCAACATTGAAATTTCATGTGAGTTTTATAAAGATCACTTCTTCCAGGGTGGGAGCTTTCTACCCCAATCTGAGTGACAGATGCTTCCAGCAGATGAGTACAAAGGGCAAACGCCTATCTGGAAGCTGTTTTCCCCCATCATTCTCGTGTTGAAAAGAACCACCTGCTGAAAAGTGCTATTTCCCACACGTTTACAGTCCAGTGAGGCCATCTCCTACCTGACATTTGTTGGCAGTTGTGACTTAACATTAAAGCCCAAATCCATCGAACACTGAACATTCTAGCTGGCTTTCGGCACTGAACTTACGGTGCGCCTTTTACTGACTACATCTCACAAAGCAAGCCACGGGCACTGCAGAGGAAGCTGCGGCATCAACGGAACCAGTACCACCCACCATGTAAGGAAGCTGGATCTGGTAGAGCTGGGAGCCTCTTATCCCATGGAGAAGCAGACCCCACCTGTACTGCTAATGCAGGCTTACCCAGAGGGGTTAACTCAGGGCTGACTCTCACCAGCCCATAAGGTACTAGCTGTATAAATAATATCAGCTGAAGTTTGGGAAGTGAAAACGGAAGTTACAAAACACAATTAGTTTTTTAAATTATTATTACTTTTAATAGACACATTAAAGAGTCTGGTGATGAAATGCCAGCTTAAAAGGCATGACGGACCTGGGTCCATGCCAGAGTTTCTGCGTCATATCGCAAACAGCTCATTTAGGGCTGGACCATGTGCCATGGACATTTGTAAAGCAAAGCCTCATGGCAAACTAGAGAGACTCAAAACCAGCAAGGGTTGGGTTTGTGGCCCGAGCAAGGCATGGAAATGAGCGTTCAGTGTAGTGAATGACCAGGGCTTAAATAACTTACCAGGGTTCCTCCAGTTCTCAAGTTCCAGGATTCTTTTCTTTAAATATTTCAAATATAACAGTTCAGAGGTCTGTGCGGAAGTAAGTACAAGTCTAACACCACTTTTTAAAATTTTGTTCCAAAGCAGAGGAATCCATAGGCATCTTCCATATGCAAATAAGCTCAGGTAAACTTCCTGAAAAGTTATAAAGTGGACTCTAAAGGACTTTACACTGCAACCAATGAAAAACTGTAGAATGTGTGGAACCCCGGCAGTTTTCAGGAGATGGTTCATAGGCTCAGAGGGCTTAGCTTTCTGTGAGACCATCACGGCCACACACAGTTCAGGCAGGAGGCAGGGCAGAGGTGTGTCGTTCAGGCCAAGTGTAGACTTTTGAATAAGGACGTGTTTGAAAGCTACAGAAAGGAGCAAATGCCTTTCTCCCCTTAATCTCCAAAGGTCCCTTGCAAGACCCGAGGATTAGAGTCAGGCTTTCAGGCCAATGATCTGTCTCCAGAAAGCTTACTTGTAAATTCAAATGTGTACTGCAAGAATTACAGTCAATCTGGTATTTTAGAGGAAAATCAGGAAATCAGGTTTTTTGGGGGAGAAAGAGGTCTCTGAGAAAAGGGAAGGCTAAATCAATGAAGGTTCTATATTAACGCCTGGGCAACATGGCTAACACCTTCACTGGTGGGTCAGGCAGCCATGAAGCTGTGGCAGAGCCGGAGAAAGGAGCTCTTTGCAGAGCAGTTAGAAAATTTAGAACAACCCGTCAGCCAGACGTGCATGCGCCACCACCGTCCTCACAGTGCCAGCCCTGCTGCCGCCACATTAAAAACCAGAGGGCCCAGCACGACTGCAGACTCCTCAGCAGCTGTGGCCTGCTCACCACAGCTTTCCAGCCTGCAGCAGAGTTTCAGCGGTCCAAAGAACACGGTAAGAAAAGCAGCATCCAGCACCCTCATACCGCTAAACCAGAGTCAGCAGTAAGGTGCCTCTGAAGGGAGGTCTCCAACAGCGGTTGATTCCGCATCTTAAAGCACTGATAACGAGAACAGGACAGGAACATCTGATTGTGCCCACAATCCAAGGATTTTTCAAAGAATGTCAAGGGCAGTGCTGCAAGGACAGAGGGGCTGCCAGGCAGAGCTCTGCCTAGCCAGGCTCAAGCAACCTGTTCCTGGTATTAGGCAGGCAGGGTAGTCCACGAATGTAATCCCAGTACTCAGGAGGTAGAAGGATTGTGAGTTCAAGTCCTGCCTGAGTGAGACAGCGAGACCATGCTGTGAACCAACAGGAAAATATTCATCTAGCTTCAGTCTTAGAAAGCCAGGAGCTCAAAGCGATCAACAGAGTATATAACCCAGTGTACAAAAGGGAAGTTGTTAGAGATGAATAGTCCGCGCACACTCCTTTGTTTTGCTTTTCCAAAGGGGAGTTATTAAAACATCAGTGCTTTGTTTTTTATCTGTTTATGGGGTATAGGTAAGTACTTGTTTTTATACTACATATACTACAGGAAATAATAAAGGCCAGGAACTCTGAATTAGCCAAGAAATCTCCCCAAAGCAAAGGAAGTGTCCCAAGGTAAGGAAGGACTGCAGAGATCAGGTTGTGACAGAAATAGCCAGAAGGAAAAGAAATCCAAAACAGTGACTACTGTACAGTCAAGTAGAGAGGACCCAGGAACCTGATCTGAGGAGATAAATCAGCAACAGCATGAGGAACATTCAGTTGTCCCTCCCGTGTTTCCTAGGAGCTGGAAACCTCTAGAAAGCCCAACTACAATTTTAGGAAGAGAATGGAGAAGGCAAACATATGCTGCTAATCATGCTAACAGGGCAGGCGAATACATCACCTGACAGGACCGTGTGTACAACACTGGCCAAGTGAGTCAACTGGGGGGCGTGGGGGACAGCAAAGAAAAATCTACCTGAGAGCCACGGACCTAGAAATGAAAGTGGTGCTGACTTAGAAAACAAGTAAAGCTTAACTTGATGTCATTAGCCAGGTCCTGACTTATCTTGAGACAAGAGTCCAAAGGAAGGCCATGTTCAGCAAGGTGCAGGTCAAAAACTAGACTTTGATTTCTGCTGATGTTAAAATCCTGTTGCCCCAGGTTAGGTGTAAGGACAGGATAGCAGAGCTACCGCAGGTCCCGTTCCTGTGAACAAGGAAGGCCAAATGGAACTGGCTCTTTCCCAGCTGGTGTCAGTGTGAGCATCAGACCCAGGCTCAAGGGGATATGAAGGAAATCGCATTGTTTTAACAATCACATTATGGTTTAAATCATTTCAACGTATTCAATTTTATAACCATTTAAACATTTAACAGTTTCTGGATGTCACTTGCTATGTCTTTATAAATAGAGCACCATCCAACACACAATGTTTTTCTCTGTACATCAAATGGCCTCCAGACATTAAAAATAAAACAAAACAGTGTGTGTATTAAGTAACTCAGCTAGGCTTCCTGAATGGGTTTCTTTTTCTTGCACAGGCTTTAGAACATTCCAAAAGAAGCCATGAAAGGGAAACATGCCCCATACAAATTTTAAGTCCAAAGTCTCCAAAATAGTAACAGCGGTTTTTGTGTGATTTTGTGACAGTGACTTCGTTTTTTTCTTTAACATTCTTTCTACATTTTCCAGTTTCCTTTTCCCCACCATGAGAATATACTACTTTCTTTCTTTTTTTTTTTTAAATAGAAAAAAAAGGATAAACATTTCCTTGGAAAAAGAGGAGGCCACCCACCAAGAAGGCCTCTCTCAGTTAGCCAAGCTAAGCTGGTCATGAGTGATGGACAGTGAGGCTGGGCTCAGGTACAAGACAGAAAGGTAAGGGGCAGGCAGGGGAAGAAAGCAAGAGTAGAAACCCAGGCAGGGTTGGTGGGTTGTTAAGCCCACATCAGACTCCAGATAAGTTTGGTCAGGGTCAAAGCTGACTTTGTAGGTCAATCAGCCTCCAGGCTAGTCCAGGAGGACTGCAGGGTGTGATAAGCAAAACGACCTGGGTGACCTTCCCTCCTGGCTCCTCCGACCTGCCTAATTCTCTAACAGATAAGGACAACTCCCTACTCCAGCCTGCTGAGGTTGTCAGAGCCAGGATATCATTGCTTCTAACTATGCAAGGAGAGCAAACAGCACTCACTAAAGGGGTGCCAAACTGCTCCCCAGCCTCCTTCCAGTGTGCCTTGCCCAGTAACACAGAGCATCAGCCTCCTGGGGAGTGACTGATAACCTTTAAAACCACAGCAAGAGAGAGCTGTACAGGAAAGCCTCAGACACCCTCGGGACTTCTTGGCTCCTCCCAGAGAGGCAGCCAGGTAACTTGTGAGGACAGAGAACAGTGAAGGAGTCATTCTTGGGAGAATGTGGCCAGATGTGTGATATGCATGACCCAGTACATATCCTTTCCAGGAAGCCAAAAAGGCACAAAGGCATACGTGAGGAGGAGCCAATAAAGGCCCAGAACATGGCATCAGCGTCTACACACACATGGCCACCATAAGGGAGAATGAGCCACTCTGTCTCAGAGCTGATCAAGCCATTATTGAAGCCATGGTAAATGTACCTACGCCATTGTCTGCCATTCCTTAGGAGCAAAGATTTCACCTGAGAAGAATTCAGCATGCTATTCCCTTTTAAGCTGGAGAACACAGTGTCTAGGCGTCCACTTCAGAGTCATTTTAAGCTCACACACATTGCCCTGGCAGCATGCTATGGCCCCAGAGGCCCTCTATGTGATACCTGAACATAATGATGGCTGGCTTAGCAGGTCACAAAAGCAGTACTAACTCACTGTGTTAAGGGATTTCCCCCAGCTTCGACAGGAACTCCCTAAGGAACACCGACCAGCACATTTGAAAGCAGACCTCCAAAGAAACACACATGGAGTTTTAAGAAAACCTATTGGGCTGGATGGTGGTGGTGCACGCCTTTAACCCCAGCACATTGGAGGGCAGAGGCAGGTGCATCTCTCAGTTCAAAGCCAGCCTGGTCTATAGAGCGAATTCCAGGTCAGTAGGACCACATGGTGGGACCTTATCTCAAAAAACAAATCCCCCTCCCCTGCCACCTCCCCAAAAGTCCTATAGGTATACTGACCCATACACAGAGACAGGCGCAAAACCAGGAGCTCCTCCCCCACCTCCAGAAATTATACCTTATTTTATTTATTCACTTTTAGAAATTCTAAGTTACTACAAGAAAAAAAATAGGCCTAGCCTGATGGCATTTCTATAGTCCCAATTGTTGAGGAGTTTGAGGACAGCCTGAGCTGCACAGTATGACCCTGTCTCAAAAAAAAAAAAAAAGTAGAGAGAGAAAAAGAGGGTGGCAGGGGCCTATCATACACATGCCTCACCAAGCCTCACCAAGCCTTGGTCCTTATGTGGTGGGAGACAGCCAACCCCTGCCCGTTGTTCTGGGCCTTTCACGTGTGTGCAGTGGCATACATGTACCTTAAAAGTGTGTGTGTATGTGTGTGTGTGTGTGCATGTACATACATATACCAGAATAAATAAATACATGATAAATGTAAAGGAAAGAGCAAGAGGCCCACCATTTGGCCTGTATCTCCACCAGCCGTCATATTCCAAAGCTTGCTTAAAAAAAAAAAGCTGGCTGGACTGTGGGTTGGGGGTTGAATCCTATGACATAATCAAAGTTTGCTCTAGGAGACTAGCTTCACAGAAATGAATTATTATGAAGACTTTTTCCTTTGCAGAAGAAAAAAAGCCAGGAAGAAGTTAACATAAACCCCAAGACAGAGGGTTCTGCCAGGAAAATGACTTCCAGCGGTAGAAACAAGGCAGATGTCGTGAAAGGATTTTAAACTTCATTACACATGAAATCTCGCGAGCTTCACCTGCGTGCACAAGACAGCAGCCACAGCTGGGGTTCCACAATGTTTGCCATCTGAAATTCCCAGTTTTCCCAGGCCCATTAAAAAACATGTGTGAATTATCAGTTTCAAGATTTTCAAAAATTATTAAAAAAATCGCTTTAAAACAGTATGTCTTGATCAAACTTAAAACAACTTCTGTGTTTCTTCTTTATTCTTAGAGTATAAATTCTATTGAATAGAAAGCTGAAAGAAACACGTTTGTTTTCACAGCTTCTTATTGGTGGTACAAGCAGAGTAACTGGCCATTTAATGAGTCATTAGAGCGCTTACAGTGACTATGGAGTCTCTCGCTGGTTTACTGACATCTGGAGCATCCCAACTCAGTGCACAGCAGCACATCACTGTGTAATTCTAATTTTAATTTTCTCCTTATTATACTTAAGTCTTTTACTCATTTTTTTTCCTGGCATTTATATTTTGAAAATATTAAAAACTTCAAAAGTGTTTTCAAGTCCAGGGGTGGCTTTATACAGAGATTATTTTAAATTCTGTACCAACAAATTCAAAACTGAACCTACTTTTAAAAAGTTCTTGAGATTATTGAAGTCACTTAAGGTCTTTTAAATGGAAACTGAAGTTTAAATCTGTTTGCATTTTCCCCACCTTAGTGCGTGAATGCAATATATCATCCTTGGTATGTTTTTCCGGTCGTAGACATCTGTTGTTTCTGGATAAAATATCTGGAAGACAAAAGAGACAATGTACTCACTATGTTTTACTTTTCTCCACAACTAGGTCTGGATTGCCCTTGCTAATCTATAAAAGGATCTCTTGGTAGCGGCTTCGGCTTCACACAACCCTACAGGGCAATCCTAGTTTATAAGCCCTTGTCTGGCGGGTGGCACGCCCTCTAGTGGTCAACCCCACAGCGGCAGGGCTTACAGCCAGCCTCTTCCAGAAGGCTGGGGAGTACTCTCGCGCCTGTGAGCCCCAGCAGGTATATGAGCCTGAGAAAGAGACCTTCTAATGGCCCCTTTATTACATTGTTAACAACCTGAACACATATGTGCATTAATTATATAATTAATTAATTATATAATTAATGCACATATATGCATTTTTTTCTGCTTAAAAGTACATAAAGTCTGAAGGAAAAATACCTATACCCCATCTTTCTGACCGTTACTATTAGCATCCTGGAATATGCTTGCTGCTTTCATATATATATACATATATTCTCTAATTAAAAAAAAACAAACTAAAAACCTTTATGCACGTGTGAAAACCAGTGTGTGCACAGAATAAACCTAAAAGGTCTTACTAGAAGGTGAATATTTTCCACCCCTTCTATTATTTTATACACACATAATTTCTGATCAGTACTAATCGTATTTCTGAACCACAGTTTCGCCATTCCCCACGGCTGGGCATTTATTTGGTCTCCGTCCTCTCCCTGCCACTGCAGGGAACAACGTGCATGCGCATTTTCAGGACATCTGGACCTCCCGCTGGATGGCCACCTTGACATGCAGCTATCAGGCTTGAACAGCGAGGCTTTCACATGCACATCCGCCCTGGTCTCTCCTAAGCTTCAAGCTAAATGTCTGATAAGAACCAGATTTCAGAGCGGGGTGTCAAACTTTCTGAGTATGAAAAAAAAAAATAACTGGGCTTGAGGTCTCTAATATTAAGATAAGCCCATCATCATCACCTGCTTTCGGTAAATATTTTATACAACTTGATGTTAAAACTAAGATTAAATCATGTACCATATGGTAGTACTTTTGACGCTCAAGTGCAATTTTTCCACTGAGAGTCGGAAAAAATGGAGACCAGAGTTTTCCTCAGCTAACAATGCACCGTATAGTGGCTGCATGCTCAAAGAGACATCTGTAGCCTGGGGAGTCTCAACACCCTCTCCAGCTGTCAAGGTGTCAGCGAGACAAGGGCTCCAGACTGAGAAGACTGGGTTTGGGTTTAATGTTCTAACAACTATGGCGGCGCTTCACACCTCTCTGTGCTGTCAGCGTTCCCCGGCCCCTTTCTCCACACGAGAACCGTGTGCATTTATACTTCTCCTGGGAAGCCAGTATGGAAATGCCTTCCTGCACCAAAGAGGTGGAATCCACTTATAGTTCATCAGACTGTTGTGTGCAACTCTGCATCTCCAGCGCTCCATGCGAAGCTGAGCTTGGAAGGGGTACTGAATATTGATGAATGAAGAAATTGAGGCGGTTCTCTACAACCTCAGCTCAGGGCCTTGTAATAGCATCTGTCAGAGACTTGATGGTGAAAGTCAACGTTAAACAGTTTGGAAAGGTTCAATCAAGTCTTTCACACATCCCAAAAATTGTCCTAATCAGATGTTTCTTCACCAAGAAAATTTCTATTTGAAATTCCCTCTTTATTAATCTTTTAACCACCCAAGCCCTCCCTCAGTACTTGATAAGTCAAAATTAATTAATTGTATGTGGCAACTAGTATGCAGAAGGGAGGACACTTAATGTTTGAGGGTCTAGTTTGGTTGAAAATGGCAGAATGAATGGAACATTGATAATTTTGAGGACAGAGAGGCTCAGATAAAATAGGCCTGAGTACAAAGATGTTGAGCGCATGCCACCATGCAGGTGCAGGAAACTGGATCAATGTCCTCTCCAAGAGCAGCCAGTGTCAGCTGCTACACCATGTTTCCAGGCCCTGCTGTGGTGCTGGTTCTAACAGCTGAGCCCGAAACCTTACACGTTAGAGAGCGCTTTACCTCTGAGCTACAGTCCCAGCCTACATGCTTATATTTCTAACAGCAAACCTGGCTTAGTAATAGAATAACAACATGGGTATTTTTAAGTCAGCTTGTTCCTTTGTCCCTTGTCCTCAGTATGACGTCGTATGAATCATTTCCTTAAGCTTGCCATATATACTATGCAATGCGAAGGGCCGAGGCCTCGACACAATGAAAAGGTGATCAATCTCGGGGACAGCAAACCTAAGCGAGAAAAGCCAACCCCCAAAGGTCGCTCACCACAGGATTCCAATACTATTCCAATCCCAGAGAGCACTTAGTGAGTGCCAGGGACAACCTGGGGGGCGGATGTAAGACGAAAGCCCACTTCCCTGTGGTGACTGTCTGGTAGCCGTAGGGGGCACACAAACCCATTCACAACTGTACAGAACAACTCACTCACACGCTTGCAAACAAACACATGTGAGAAAAAGAGAAACTGAGTAAAGCCAGGGTTCTAGTTTCTGTTCAGACCCCAGTGGCAGCCGGGGGAGGGGCGGGGAGGTGGGTCCCTTGTTCTTCTCACTATTCAGAAGCTGAGGCAGAAGTCCACAAGTTTGAGGCCAACCTGGGATAAAGAGTGAATTCCAGGGTGGCCTTAGTTACAGAGAGACTCTCAAAGAAAGAAAAAAAGAAAGAGAGAGAAGAAAAAGAAAAAAGAAGACAGAGAAGAAAGGAAGAAAAAAGAAAAAAGAAAAAAAGAAACAAAATATTCCACACAAAACACTCAATTTCTATGTAATATTGTACTACAGCTATAAAAACGTCAGTGCTGAGGGAAGCTGGATGACGGATACACAGAGACATACTATTTTCAAAAGTCCCCGTGATTCTATAATCCTTTTGAAATAAAAGTAGTCCTCCAATTTCCATCAAATGTAATTTCCTCATGTGTCTATTTCTTCTCTCTTTGAATTCACCAAGTGCTGAATGCTTACTGATTGAATTTTATTTGGTAGATCTATTTCAGGAGCAGCAGCTACAAGCCCCCAACCTTTCAAATTTAAAGTGATACCAGGATTTATAATAATTACTATAAAATATATATATATGGGCCAGGGAGACGGCTCAGCATGTAAAAATACTAAATATGCAAGCCTGATGAGTGGACTTTGATCCCCGTGAGTTTGAAAGCATATAAGAAGCCAGATGAAGTGGAATGGCTCTGCAATTCCAGCACGCGGACGGGGAGATGAGCCTGGAACGTCATAGGCGAGCTAGCCTGGAACATGCAGTGGAGGCAAGGGAGGCAATGACTCCTGCCTGTGCCCCTTGGACCTCCACATGCCCTGGCACATGTGTACCTGAATACATGCACACATGTGCACAAATACATAAGAAAAAAATTAAGTCACAATAATTTACATAAAATATGCAAATGGAGCTGACCCCCTTAACTGTCAGCTAAAGCCAGTTCTAACCTTTTATAATTCAGACACACTTTCACTCGTCTGCTTTGTGGCTATGCCCCTACGTTGTTATGAATTCTTGCCACGTGTGTCTTTGGGTAGGTCTTTCCATATTCTCAAGCCTTCAGAGACGTGTCTCTGCCTGACAAATCAGTGCTCGAAGTAAGGTGACTGCTTTGCACTGACTTTTCGTCTTCCCCAGTTAGCATGTGAAAGCTTACCTTGGGCAGCCCAATGGCCTCCATAGCTCTTAACCACTGCACGGTGTTATCTGTGTGTCGAAAATGAAGGCCAGATTTCTAAAACGACAGGAGAAAGGAAAGAATAATGAGATCACACAAAAAGTGAGTCATGTGCAATACATATTTTCATTACCAGAATGCTATTCAACTGTGCTTCTCCAAGAACAGTCATTGATGCTCAAATAAAACAAATCCAGACACAACAGAAAGACTAGACAGCATTTTAGCAACTCTTGTTATCTGTGATGGGCTACGCTAGTCTCTATGGTTCACGTTTCAAGGTAACTCTGAACTTGAATTTCAAAGACCATGAAATGTCTACCATACACCTCAGGATGTTTTGTGGAACATGTATGTACAAGTTCACGCTCACATGGTATAGATTTTGGTAATTATAACTGAGAAGTCTAGCAATTTCAGTCAAAGTAGACGGGATTTTTACTTTAAGCTATTATTTTTTTCTTTTCCTTGAGACTAGGTTTTACCATGTTGCTCTGGTAGGCCTAAAACTTGCTGTGTAGCCTAGTTGGCCTCAAACTTGTGAGATTTCTCCAGCCTCTGCCTCCTGAGGGCATGCACAATGGTCCCAGCTCTATGCAGGATTTTCAGAAAGCTGTCTTTGTTTTGCTCATGAATGTCTATCTCTACAGGAAACTTGAAAGATATAAAGAAGAAAGGAAAGCCCAAACCGTTCTATAATTCAGAGCTAATTTTAGTGTACATTACTCTCATTTCAGTATTAACCCTGGCTTTCTACAAGAAGCAAATAGTCAGCAGAAATGACATATGACCTATTTTTTTTCTACATAGTGAAACTGTCTTTCATTTTTTTCTTTAGTCTCAATCAGATTGCCACCTCATGAAGTTATATCAAGTAATGAGCCATAAAGAGCCTTAAACTATTTTGCATTTTCCATTTAATGCATAGGAGAACGTTATCTATTTCATATTAGTTTGAAATGAGTATGCAAAAAAATAACTAAAGCAAGCTTCATCATATAGTTAACTCTCAATAATAGATAATCACATTCAACAAGACTGGATCATCCTGCTGTCTATGAGCTTTCAAAACTGAATAGTTTATTAAATCTAAGGTGTTCTCATTGCTGTTAGAAATTATAAAACATAAGCAAATTAGTATTCAATGAATGATTAATAAGAGTCTCTATTGTGGTTGCACAATGTGTTTCAATAACTTTATGTAAATGGCTTCTAATTTTCCAAATACCTTTCAGCATAATTGCTAGTCCTACTTTTTAAAAATGAGGAAAGCCAGGTCAAAAAGATAGAATGATTTGTCTAAACTTAAGTGGCTCTAAGAGGGAGCTGGGATCTGTGATGGGGTCTCTAAAACTTTCTGAGTGCTGACATTCCTCTGACTCTGGGAAGAACATGGGGTCTAATACTGCTTGGCTAGTCTTCAGAAGGAAGAAATTTGTTAGGTGTTATAAAAATAATTGAGAGTAGAAAGGAGTGGGGGAGAAGGGGAGAAGAATGAAGATAAATTAGATAGGAAAGAGGGAAAACAGAGAAAGAGTCAGGCCATGGTGTGTGTTTATAACACAGCATAAATGTTTGCAGGATTCCAGCAGTCTTTAGACAAGAGAAATATGTGACCATGGGGAACAAGACAGACACAATCATGGGGTGAGTCTGAATGGAGACAGAGATGAGAGCCACCTGCACACAGCCTATCTAAATGTTTTCCTACCTAACATGGTAAGTGCCTTTGTGTAATATGGCTGGCATGTGATATATTCTGGTTTGTAAATGACAATCTCCTTCCCGGTCAGTCTCGTACTGTACATGTAAAACTGACCAGGGCTCTAGGTTGATGGCACTTTCTGATAACACCCAAAAGAAAATTGATCTGTATATTCCTAAGTGCATGTTAGAATCACACAACAGAAGCCCAGCTCTGTGCAAAGACGAGTACTTCTCCTCCCCATGGTGTCATGAACTGTCCATTTCTTTTCTTGTTCCAGTGAGTTAATTAAACAACTTTTGTTAGCTCAAAATTGAGTTCTAGAGTCAACAGTGGTTTGAGATTCAATAATCCCAAATCATGTAATGAAAAAATGTCATTTCTCTTTAGTGGTCTTGTTATGTAAATAATCTCACTGTGTAAATCCCTCGCAGGCCGCCTTCCTTCCTCAGCCTTAAAATGCTGTTCTGAGCTGGGGAGAACAAAGAGAAAGTCCTTAGTTGCAAAGTGTATCTGAAGATGCAAAAATGTTTTTACGTAAAATAAATAAAATGTCTTTATGCAAAAATGCATAAATAAAATGCAGGCTGTCAGCCACTACCACCGGGGCATGCATGCTAGGTTGGAAACTCACTCACCTGTAAGGTCAGAGAAAGGTCTCTGCTTCAAACACAGGGGCCGACTAAGAGGGTGGGCATTCCTACAGGCGTACAACAGATTTCAGTCTTTCCTCTCAAGCATCTGAAACACTGGCTTCAGAACCCTGAGGTCCACATCCATTTGTTCAAAAACTATGCTCTGTGAATGGATTACCACATCATCTGTCTCGGTCTATACACTTGCTTTAACTAGCACAAAAACTGGTTTTCTAAATGGGCTCAAAATAATCTCATCTGTTGCAGTTCTTTTCAGAGTCTTTTAAAAAAAATTCAGTCCTATATATTAATATGAGATGAAATGATGTGGCTATGGTCATATTTATCAATAGATGCTCCTGTCTAGCTAACATGCTTATATTTCATGTGGAATGACCTATTGAAATTCTAATTTCATATTATAGGTGTGTGCTCATTTTCTATTACTGAGCTGTTCCACTGCCAGGAAATGAAACTCACCCTGTTTCTAGTACACATGAGAAATTATGCAGGTCTTCTTTGGGTCTAACTTCCTCTGTATTAGAACCAGAGTGTTGTGGATCTTCAGAACTGTAACAGTTATCCCACAATGTTTATTCAATAGATGGGGAACTGTGGGTCTCCAGTGCCAGTCATGTTTAACTGACAGACGGAGAGGTAGGGCTCTGTGATGGTGAGCTTTGTCAGCCTATTGCAGTCACCTGTAAGAAAGCTTCAGGAAGGGATTATCTAGATTATGTGAGTTTGGCCCGTGGGCATGTCTCATAGAGGATGCCTTGATTAAGTCAATAGGTGTAGGAAGACCTAGTTCACGGCGGGAAGCACTATTCCCTAGGTTTGTGTCCCAGAGGGTGAGAGCGTGAGCTGAACAGCTGGCAGATGTGTTCTCATTGCCTCCTGTTCCTGACTGTGATACTACTAGCTGTCTTAAGTTCCTGACACCTTGGCTTGTCTGCTGTGATGTACTGTGCCCTGGAATTGTGAGCTTTGGCTTTCTTTAACCCTTTCTCCCCTGAATTGCTTTTTGTTGGGGCAGATTATCATATCAACAGAAACTGTCAAAGTACAGCAGGCTCTTTGCAGAGCCTCAATTCCATGTTCAGACACTGTACATTCTGCTGCTCACAGTGGCTAGAAACAAGTGTGACCTTCAATAAACACATGCCAACTATTCAGCTTTGCATCAGTGGCCAGACTTTCCAGAGTCTTTCACTGAGTTCTCTCTCAGAATGTTCTTCCAACACTGTTCCCTGACCATGCATGGAAGATGGAATAGTTAACACTGACTATCAACAGGACAAGACTCTTCCAGATGGGATAGTTAACACTGACTATCAATTGGACAAGACCTGGGATCACAAAGGAGACAAAGCTCTGGGCATGTGTGAGTTTTTATATTGGGTCAGCTGAGATGGAAAGACTCACCCTAAGTGAGTCACCCTAAGGAAAGTCACCCTAAGCTGAGGGCCTTGGACTGAATGGGAAGGAGAACGTAAGCCACAGCATTATGCCTTTTCTCCCTCCTCAGTGCAAATGTGGTGTTACCTGCCATCTCATGCCTCTGCCACCATGACTTCTTTTTTTTCTAATTTTTTTATTAATTACACTTTATTCACTTTGTGTCTCCTGGTAGCTCCCTCCCTCCTTCCCTCCCAATCCCTCACTCCCTCTCCCTTCTCCACACATGCCCCTCCCCAAGTCCACTGATAGGGGAGGTCTTCTTTTCCTTCCTTCTGATCCTAGTCTATTAGGTTGCATCAGGAGTGGCTGCATTGTCTGTGCATTGTCTGCTGCATTGCATTCCTCTGTGGCCTGGTAAGGCTGTTCCCCCATTAGAGGGAGGTGATCAAAGAGCCAGGCACTGGGTTCACATCAGAGACAGTTCCTGTTCCCATTACTATGGAACCCACTTGGACACTGAACTGCCATGGGCTACATCTGTGCAAGGGTTCTAGAGTATCTCCATGAATGGTCCTTGTTTGGAGTATCAATCTCAGAAAAGACCCCTGGGCCCAGATTTCTTGTTTCTGTTGCTCTCCTTGTGCAGCTCCTGTCCCCTCCAGGTCTTTCATCTCCCCCTTCTTTCATAAGATTCCCTGAACTCTGCCCAAAGTTTGGCTATAAGTCTCAGCATCTATTCTGATACCCTGCAGGGTAGAGCCTTTCAGAGGCCCTCTGTGGTAGGCTCCTGTCCTGTTCCCTGTTTTTGCCCTCTTCTGATATCCATCCTCTTTGCCTTTCTCAATGGGGATTGAGCATCTTAGCCTCCTTCTTGATTAGTTTCTTTAGGTGTAAGATTTTAATATGTTTATCCTATATTATATATCTAATATCCACTTATGAGTGAGTATATTCCCTGTGTATCTTTCTGCTTCTGGGATACCTCACTCAGGATGATCGTTTCCAGTTCCTACCATTTGCCTGCAAATTTCGTGATTTCCTTGTGTGTGTGTGTGTGTGTGTGTGTGTGTGTGTATGTGTGTGTGTTTATTGCTGAGTAATATTCCATTGTATAGATGTATCACAATTTCTGTATCCATTCCTCAACTGAGGGGCATCTGGGTTGTTTCCAGGTTCTGGATAAATAAAGCTGCTGCAAACATGTTTGAGCAAATGTCCGTGTTGTATACTTGAGTATCTTTTGGATATATGCCTAGGAGTGGGATAGCTGGATCTTAAGGAAACGCTATTCCTAATTGTCTGAGAAAGGACCAGATTGATTTCCAAAGTGGTTGTACAAGTTTACATTCCCACCAGCAGTGGAGGAGGGTTCCCCTTTCTCCATATCCTCTCCAGCATGTGTTGTCACTTGAGTTTTTGATCTTAGCTATTCTGATGGGTGTAAGGTGAAATCTTAGGGTTGTTTTGATTTGCATTTCCCTGATAACTAATGATGTTGAGCATTTTTTAAGCATTTCTCTGCCATTCAATATTCCTCTATCAAGAATTCTCTGTTTAGCTCTGTACCCCATTTTTTAATTGGATTACTTGCCAAGAAACCCAGAATTGCTAAAACAATCCTCTACAATAAAAGATCTTCTGGAGGTATCTCCATCCCTGATCTCAAGCTGTACTATAGAGCAACAGTAATAAAAACTGCATGGTACTGGCATGGAAATAGAATGGTGAATTAATGGAACTGAATAGAAGACCCAGAAATAAACCCACATACTTTTGGACACCTGATTTTTGACAAAGACGCCAAAACCATACAATGGAAAAAAGAAAGCATCTTCAACAAATGGTGCTGGTCTAACTGGATGGCTACATGTAGAAAAATGCAAAAAGATCCATATTTATCAACCTGCACAAAACTAAAGTCCAGGTGGATCAAAGACCTCAATATAAAACCAGACACACTAAACCTGTTAGAAGAAAAAGTGGGGAAGAGCCTGGAACTCATTGGCAGAGGAGACAACGTCCTGAACAGAACACCAACAGCACAGGCTCTAAGAGCAACAATCAATAAATGGGACCTCATGAAACTGAAAAGCTTCTGAAAAGCAAAGGACACTGTTGTCAGAATAAAACGACAACCTACAGACGGGAAAGGATCTTCACCAACCCTATATTTGACAGAAAGCTAATATCGAGCATATATAAAGAACGAAAGAAGTTAAAAACCACCATGACTTCTTGACTGCACTCTCAACTGTGAGCCCAAATAAAGCCTCCAAGTTACATTTTAAAAGGCATTCTGTGGCAGGGACAAGACAAAGAAATAGTACAAACAGCTTTCTTCTCATTTTTTTCTAATCTCGGAGTAAACCTTCTAATGAAGAAACTCAGATCCTACTCATTGTTGGCTATCGTGTCTTCGGTATAGACAGGCCACAAGTCATAACTGCAAGTGATAGTGTACCCAGCCATGGGAACCATGAATGTCAGAACTGCTCTGCTGTTTTCACTGAGAACGTGATGGGCACAGGGCAGGTGGTGGCGAGTGTCACATAGAAATGAACTCTACTCCATTCAGACTAAATGTCCCTTATCAGATGTCCTTGGGAATCGGAATGTTTCAGACTTCAAAGTTTTCCCAATCTTGAAATATTTGCATAAACATTATCAGTTGGACCATCTCCAATCTAAAAAGCTCAAACCAGAACGCTCTGAGATCCAAAACCCTTTGGGGATGGCTGGTACTCAGAATCCCAGACTTGAGACCATTTCAGATTTCCAAGTAGGGACATTAATCTGTACGCACTTCTCTCATAGAGCAAGTTCACCTTCTTTTCCTACATTATCATTTTTATGCCAATGATCATCTGTGAGAGCAATGGTGTTCAAACCCTAGAACAGCACAAGCCTCTCCTATTGGTGAAGCTCTTCAGAAAGCCAAGAGATAGTACCCAGCTCAGCAGTGAGGGGAACGAGCTCAGTCTGCACGCACTCATCAGGTGGTCCCGCAGTACTTCCTCAGAGACAGGAGGCTACACACATTGAGTGAGCTCCATGGAGTAGTGGCTTGAGTAAGAAATGCCCCCTTAGGCCTAGGCATCTGAATAGGTGGTCCCCTATTGGTAACACTGTTTAGGAGGTTTAGATGGTGTGGCCTTGCTGAAGGAAGAATATCACTGGGAGTCAGCCTCAAGAGTGCAATGTATTGCTATTTCTAGTTTGTTTTCTCTGCTTCACACTCGGCATTCAGGATGTATGCTTTCAGCTTCCTGTTCCTGCTGCAGTGCCAAGAGACCATCAGAGACTCATCCCCGAGAACCATAAGCCGAAATAAACTTACTCTTCTGTAAGTAGCCTTGGCTATGCTGTTTTTTTCACAGCAACAGAATAGCAACTAATAAGTTGGTACCTGCTAGTGAGCTGTCGTCATGAAGAACCTGTCAGCCTGACACAGGTGACATCAGATTGGCCCACTGGAGACCCCGTTGTGTACTTTATTGATTGGTGATTTTTTGAGAGGGGTCACCTCACTGTCAGTGGTGCTATTCCCAGACAGGCTGAGCAAGCCAGCCGGCTGCAGCCCTCCATCACCTCTTCTTCAGCACCTGCCTCCAGGTTCCTGCCTCGAGTTTCTGCCTCAGCTACCTTTGGCAGTGGGCTGGGACCTGAGCTTTACAAGCTGGAACAACCCACCACCAAGCTGCTTTTGTTCAAGATGTTTCGTCGAGGCAATAGAAACTCATTCCTACGACATTTTGGCAAAGAATCCAGCTGTGCTCTGCCTGTGCCCCACGAACTTGTCTGAGACTAAATTACAAAGCAATGGACTAATTTCTTCAATAGAGGCAATTCCAAGGTAACATAATATTGAATCTGTGGTGTGGTTATTATGAACCACTCTTATGAAGATCTACAATGAAAAAAGAACATGCGGGACAGAAATAAACATAAAATGCATAGTTTGAAGAGAGACAGAGCACCAGGAAGCATGGTGCAGCCAAGGCTTGTGCTGAAACACGTCAGATTATCACCAGTAAGGACAGAGGCATGTCCTATGCTGAAATGAAGGAAGGGGCAAGACAACACCTTGCTAGCTTTCAGCTTTTGAAACAACCTAAGCTTTTTTTCTGCTTCTATAAAGCAACTGAATAAAATATCTGATGCTAAAGTGGTTCAAGGGGAGGGTTGGGCCCACTCCAACCTGGCAGCCACACTAGGCAGTGTCATTCCTATGATGCTGTTTGCAGAGGCAAAAGGGATGCAAGAGTGAGAGGACTGTGGTATCTTCCTCTGCAGTTTTAGAGCTACTGAGGCTAGGAAGCATGTGGCAAGTGAGTACCTGAATGAAGGCCCTGCAAAGCCACACTGCAGCAAGCTGTAAAAATGAAGCCTTCATTACACTGGAGAACCCAAGAGGTTAGAGATGGCAGAGTTGTGGGAGAGCTGCACAAAGGGAGAGGAATAAGCCCAAAAGAAGGATGCTTGTTGTGGGTAGCAAAGCCGGAGGAGTGGATTGCCTAAGCCCTTTGAAATGAAAGTCCTAGACATGGGACATGGAACTGTAGTATTTGGTGTTTGCCCTGCTGGATGTTTTTTGGTCCTGCTTTGGTTCAGTATTTCTTCACTATGCCTTTATTCCTCTGTTTTAGAATGACAATGTATGTTCTGTGCCATTGTATGTTGGAAGTATGTAACTTGCCTTTTGATTTTATAGGAGGTTACAATGAAGAAATTGCCTTGAGTCTCAGGAGAGACTGAGACATTGCTGAGTCAGTGAAAGACTACAAGTACTTTGAAGTTAAAATAAATGCATTTGCACTATGATATGGTTATGGGATGATGCAGGGAAGGAAGCAGAGTATAATGATTTAAATGAGAAATGTCCCCCACAGGCTCAGGCATTTGAACACGTAGTCCCTGTTGGTAGCACTATTTGGGAAAGGTAGGGGATTGGAGAAAGTGTGGGCTCTGAGAGTAAAATGCTTTGCTATTTCTACTTTGTTCTTTCTGCTTTGTGCTCAGCATTCAAGAAGTGTGCTCTCAGCTTTCTGTTTCGGCTGCCATGCCCTACTGCCGTTGCCGTGCCTCTGCGATGCCACCACAGACTCTTACCTCTGCAGCCCTAAGCAACTGTCTCTTCAACCATGTTGCCATGGTCATGGTATTTTCTCAGCAGCAGAAAAGTGACTAGTAAGGAAAGCACACACATGATGGAGGCTCCGGCTTCCTTAGCGTTGTCATGTGGTCCTTCACCTATTTCCCAAGACCCTACCATGGGCTAGCCTCTGCACTAGTCACTGTGGACAAAGCATGAACAATCTTCAAAAATTATATTTATTTAATTGTGTGTGTGTGTGCGTGCGTGTGTGTGTGTGTGTGTACATGTGTGCACATGCCATAGCACCTGTATGAAGGTCAGAGGACAATTTGCCAGAGCCAGTTCTCCCTTTCCACTATAGTTCCCCGGGATAAAACTTGGGTCCATCAGGCTTGGCAGCAAGTACCTTTACCCAGTGAGCCATGTTGCTGGACCCTAAGAGAATCTTTACCATACACGGTGACGTGTCTAAGGGAGGCAGTAACAAGTGCCACAGCATGTATAGCATGGTCACATATCCTAGTACAGAGGATGCAGTTGTCTACAAATAGAACATTCAAACCCAGAAGATGCAAGCATGGTATCTAGGACATTCTTCTGACCCTAAACCAATGAGGCACCAGGGTTCTACACTGGCTGCCAAAGAAGCCCGGGAAGTGCATGGCCTCCACAGCCAGGATCAAGGACATGGCCTTAGAGATGCTGTGTCTAGGAAGGCTGTGTTTTACAGATGCAGTGAGAACCCAGGTTTTCTAAACTCGTGGTTTTCCAGATGGCACACTGAAGTGCCTCGCCCTTATTAGGGGGCATCCCTTGTGCCGAAACATCCTCACTGTTATCATACAATTTAGGGATTCTTGAAGAGACCATACAGTGGGCTCTTGCCCCAAAGGATTGGAGAACAGGAAGTTGCATTATCTACTCATGAAGGTTTAGCTATTTTGCTACTGTATCAAAACCAAAGACTCTAATATGAAATTTCAGGATTACATGGAAAACTACTACGAGTTTCTATCATGAAAAACTGCTCTCCCGAGATTCCACATAGGGCTAATTTTCACACATTCTGTGTTTTCCCAGGAACTCATCAGCACAGAAGGCACCCACACCGCAGCTGGTAACAGCTTCCTCCTTCTGCCCCTCGGGCAGCATTATTTCTACATAGGTCTGCCTTCCAACGGCCTGCAGGGGTTGGGGATAGCCCCTGAGAACACTTTTCTCTCTTCACTCACAATGTCATCTTCTGCCTGGGCCCTTGTGAATACTGTTTCACAACAAGAGACCTGTCCCCGTTCAAAGGAGAAGTTGCCATTCATTTTGATAGTGGGCTCCCTAATGCCTTGAGAAGGTGTCTGACTAAATATTCCCTGAGGCTATTGCCATAGGGGTCCAGAGCTGATGTGGAAGCAGATGCCTGATGCCAAGGTTTATGATGTCCCAGAGAAAGGAATGCCAGCCCTGAGTCGGCACCAGGGCGTGCATTCCTGGAGGGTCTGCCTCTAAACTTGAGCCTCACTGTTCACAAAGCCGAATGGAAGCCTCCTCAGCTTCCCCTTCAGGCAGTGCTGGCATCTAGTGCAATGATGTGGTATCGAGTCACTAACAGGCCCTTGATAACAGCCAGTTGACAACAGAGTCTAAAATGTGGGTGCAGGCGCATCTTGTGGCTGGGTGTAGGTTTTCTTCTGTCCCTCTCTAATTTTCTAAAATTAAAAAGAACAAAACACAGCCTGGGTGACTCGCTGTTTTAATAGCCTGTCAGGAACCAAACATCCTTTAATAAATGTGAACACCTGTTTTAACAGCATCTGACACGAACCTGTGCCAGGTTGCCTGTCTGTCTAAACCACTGGTTCTCAATCTGAGAGGGTGGAATGGCCCTTCCATAGGGGTTGCACATAAGATTTATACTGTGGCTCCTAACAGAAGCAAAATTACAATTATGAAGTAGTTACAAGAATAACCTTATGGTTGGGGTCACCACGGCATGCAGGTTCAGAACCACTGACAGAAGCAGTGAAGCTGGCCCCCAAAGACATTTGCCATGAAACTCTGCTTACTGAGAGCTAAAAATTATTCAAATATTGTTACGCTTAAGAATACATGTCAGAAAAAACAATTATCCTACATAATTTAACCTTTTAAAATCCCATTTAAATGATACAGAAGATGCATAACATATCAAGCATGAGGGGTGTAATAAATTGATATTTGTGCTTAAAAAGGAATTAATTTTATCTAAGATATATTTTTCATTTATCCTATTTTCAGCCCTATTAATATTTTTCTTGCAACTGTGAAATAAATAACATTAATAATTTCAGACAAAGTATCAATATAACAAATTAACTGTGGGGCTGTGCATACGGCTCAGCATTAGGAGTGCTTGCCCAGCCACTCACAAAGCCATGGGATTTGTCTCTAATAAAGATAAAAAGGGAAGGGAAAAGGGCAGGAAGAGGCAGGCAACTCCAAATGGCTGGAGGTGCACCTTTGTGGTCTGAGCACTTGCCAGTGTATGTGAGGGCCTTATTTGGAACCCTGCACCACAAAACAACAACAAAAGTGTAAGCTTCCTAAGAGAATAAAGAACCAAGTTTGGGCTAGGAGGACTCAGGGGATAAAGCACTTGCTGTGCAAGCATCAGGACCAGAGCCTGGATCCCCAGAACCATAAACCGAACAGGTGTCGCACGCTTGTAATCCCAGCACTGGAGAGGAGAGTGACAGGACAGGGGCCTCCTGGGGTAAGCCACCTAGCAAGACTGGTCAGAAGAGGTGGGCTCTGGGTTCAAGGAGTGGCTCGGCCTTGATAAAGTACAGAGTGATTGAGGCCTCGGCACACAAGTGTATGTACCCTCATACACACTTGCACACATGCAAACACATATATGCACATGATACATACCATACACATATTCGCACACAAAAAGAAAAGCGGGTGGGGGAGGATGGGGGAAGGTAGATCAAGTTTCCAAGGAGCTTGGAACCCTTGACTTGTAGCAGACAAGCTATGGCATTTTCTGAAATGGACGGTTCACGTTCTAATTGGCTCCTGCAGAAACATCTGTAAGTTAGGAAGGACTTTTTCAGCTTGGTGTCTGCAGTTTCTCCTGTCACTTTTTAGTGGGACAGCTCAAACACAAAGGAGACAAGACAGTGGTATGAACTGTTTTCTATCAGCAGCTTCCACAGTTACACCCTCACGGCCAGTTTCACATCATCTAGCCTCTTTCTCCCAGTGATATTAAAAGAAAATAGCATTTCATCTGCAAGTCTTTCAAGCTCTCTGAAAGAACAAGATTACCTTTTAATATAAGATTGTTATTTACTATGATTTTGTCTCCCTAACCCACCCCTGCCAAGTTAACTACGAGTGTTTTCGTCTGTTGCTGCTATTTTCCCCTCAAAGATAGCAGCAATATTTATTTTCTGGTTCTTCTCAAATTAGTCAGAATTCTTAAAACCACTTACACCCAAAAAAGTTAGCCTTTTGTTTTGTTTTAAACACTAAATAGAAAATTGTTCCTATCTGACTTTTCTTTTTTTAATTAATTTATTTTTTAATAGTTTATTCACATTATATCCCAGCCATAGCCCCCTCCCTCATCTCCTCCCATGCCCCTCCCCAAGTCCACTGAAAGGGGAGGTCCTCTTTCAGTGAAAGGGGAGAACCTCCCCTTCCATCTGACTCTAGCCTATCAGGTCTCATCAGGACTGGCTGCATTGTCTTCTTCTGTGGCCTGGTAAGGCTGCTCCTCACCCCCACTCATGGGGAGGCGATCAAAGAGCAGGCCAATCAGTTCATGTCAGAGACAGTTCCTGTTCCCATTAGTAGGGTACTCACTTGGACACTGAGCTGCCATGGGCTACATCTGAACAGGGTTCTAGGTTATCTCCATGAATGGTCCTTGGTTGGAGTATCAGTCTCAGGAAAGACCCCCTAGGTCCAAATTTCATGGTTCTTTCGCTCTCCTTATAGAGCTCCTGTCCCTTCCAGGTTTTCATCTCCCCCTTCTTTCCTACGATTCCCTGCACTCTGCCCAAAGGTTGGCCATAAGTCTCAGCATATGTTTTAATACCTGCAGGGTAGTCTTTCAGAGTCCCTCTGTGGTAGGCTCCTGTCCTGTTACCTGTTTTCTCCCTCTTTCCATGTCCATCCCATTTGTCTTCCTGAATGAAGATTGATCATTTTAGCCAGAGTCCTCCTTCTTGCTTAGCTTCTTTAGGTCTACAGATTTTAGTATGTTTACCCTACATTTTATGTCTAATATCCACTTATAAATGAGTATATATCATGAATGTCTTTCTGCTTCTGGGATACCTCACTCAGGATGATCTTTTCTAGTTCCATCTATCTGACCTTTCAGTATCATTTTAGCTACATTGCCCTAGTTCTTCAGGACAAGTTTAAAGAATATTTGTTTCATAAAACTTTTTAAATAACCACAGTTTACTAGCTTATATTAATTATATATACTAAGGGGTTTCATCATGACATTTTCTTTTCTTTTTTGATTTTTTGAGACAGGGTTTCTCTGTGTAGCTCTGACTGTCCTGGACTCGCTTTGTAGACCAGACTGGCCTCGAACTCACAGAGATCCACCTGCCTCTGCCTCCCTGAGTGCTGGGATTACAGGTATGTGCCACAGCACCCGCCTCATCATGACATTTTCACACAAGTATATAATATATTTTGATTATATTTATCCCTATTACCTTCTCTTGCTCCTCCCACTCCAACTGATCTTCCTCCTTTTCTCAATCAGTTCCCCTTCTATGCTCATGCCTGTCAAGTCTTTCAGGCTTATGAGCTAGGCAATTCCTATAAAAGCTGTGTCTTCGGAGGGGAACAGTCTAAAAATAGGCTCATTCTTGGTTTCTGATCCCATGAGTCTACTTAGGGTTACTTCAGGAGCACAGATGAGGCGCTACTTAAGTAATTTACTAGTGGTCACACTACTGAAGAAAATGTCTCTCTCCCAGCACCACCGACTGCATTTATTTTGACTATTTACTCCTTCACTAGAGTTGGAGGGACTCATAAACTGCTGAAGAAGAAGTGTAATGCACCTTAGCCTGGAAACATTCTTTCTTAAAGTGCTTCAGCCTCAGAAATGAGGCTCTGAAGACCAGGACACCCCATCCCAAACCCTTACAGAAACAGTAGGAAAAGGAGGTAAAAGAGGAAAAAGGAAAGGATATACCAAATGTTTGCATTTAGTGGGAAGCCAAGAGCATTTAGCTCCAGGTTGGTTACCTTATAACGTGTCTGTTCCACATCATAGATCTTCTTCTCTGATACCATTTTTGGGGCAAAGAACTTGGCCAACTTGGCGAGGTAGACCCCATTCCGCAGCCCTTCTTCCAGTTCAGTGGTTGGTGGCAATTCTTCCACTAAGCAGACCTCCATCCATCTGAAAAGATCATAAAGCTGTGAAGTGACTGCAGGCAGGTGACATTCCATAATTCTATAATGCTGTGTACTGAAGGGACCGTGGAAGAAAACGGGCATCAGACATTTTTCCAGAAGTATGGGGTTGCTGGGTGGAACAAGGATTCAGGACATAAGGTGAACAAGAGGGTTTAGTTTAGAGGCACAGAGCTCACCAGCATGCCACAGCTTGTCAACATTACCTTTGTCTGAATCTCTGCCAACTCCCATCAGTGCCAGAGGGGTGAGGTGGGGAAGGCCAAACCATTTTGTAAGGGTGGAATTAGTCCTGCTGACATGAGAGAGAAATGACTTCAGGCTTATGAGCCTGGCAGTTCCTATAGAAGCCGTGCCTTGGAGGGTGGGAAGGGAACAGGCTACGCTGACTGGCGGATTGGCTACCAGAGAAGAAAGGAACATGGGAAATTCAGCGAGGAGCTCAGACTGCTCAAATAACACACAGGAATACGTTAAACATATCCACCTTTGGGGGAACATACAGTACCCACTGGGCTCTAGAATCCTTTCTTTTAAAGAGCAGATTAAATCTTAGGGCGCTGTGCCAGTACTGCAGAAAGCAGAGCACCAAGGTCATTGCTGGCCTAAGGACACACAGTGGGCGAGAGGCCAGGCTAGCTCATGTTTCACAATATATGCCAAAATTCCTCTGTATGAGGTGAATGTTCCTCTGTCCCTTCCCGAGTCACACCCCCTAAGACCCACCCTCTGTCACCAGTCATTGATCCACACACAGATCCAGCTGTGAGTGTGAGCCCCGAAGCTCCACAGGCAGCTTCCTGGAGGTTATGGACATAGCAGCCTCAATTCCCCTTAACATGTGGGAAATACTGTTGAGTCTAACACCTGCCCCAGCCCAAAGAGCAAATGCTGGACTTTTTGCTCTGTCTGTCTGGAGCTCTGAACAACAATACTGAGAAGCTCAATAAACAACTAGTAAGTAAGAAGTAATTACTGGCTGACCATTAGGCACATAAAAATAGAACATATGAGAAACAATATAAATAAAAACCTTTGTTTGAAGAACAAAAATTACAATTCATTGCCTAGGTAGGGCTGACCCCTGCAGCATTTCAAACTATGCACATATACACATGAAATATGTAAGATGTATGAACATACCTATGTATGTTGAGAATTGAGAATTGCATAATTGAGAATACAATGCAGTATCAAGGAAAAACGAGAGAACTGTGTTAAGAGGGGCTCTCCTGTCTACTACTACATGTAGGACACAATAAGAAAGTGAAGGGATAAAGGGCAGCCTGGAGTTATCCCTGGAGTAATCAGGGAAAACTGAAGGATGGGATAAAAGCCTGGACTTGGCCTATGTGAGCAGGCAGGGAAGAAATGTGCAGCTGGGCGCTGGGCAAGCCGTACGCATAAAAGGAACATGGCTGACTCATGGGGACAGCTCAGAGAGGCCTCTGGGTCCTTGGGGCTCACCAGGAGAAAAGGGAAACGAGACTAGGCACACATATAGCAAGCTGAGTTCTGGAGTGTGAGAAGTGATGACATCTGTTACCATAGGAAGCTGGGAGCTCCTGGCAGCTTCACAGAAGAGGCGTGACATCTTGACAGTGGTAATTATAACCAATTAATCTGTATAATAGATGCCTCAGAGACACTGCTGAGGGACTGGGTGAGATGGAGGGAACTGGGAAAGCGGGGGGAGGGGGGAAGGAAGGCAGGAAACAGTTTAAGGAAAGCATGACATGGCTGGGGAGAACTTCAGAAAGGGGTCAAAAGGAAGTCCAATATTATGAGCCAGGGAGAGCACCATGACAGGCTCTGCAGAATCTTCTCTCCTCTGTTAAAAAAGGGTGGGCGATGGACCTAAATAACAATGACCTTTTCTCTTCCAGTACCTCAGGGGCCTGTGAAACTAGAAGAACACGGAAGAGGTAAAAGAACATGACTATGACTGGCTTTGTTTTCTACATATCACACATAACATAAACCTTGCTTCATAAACCTGAACCAAGGTAATAGACTTGGAAAGAAAAAAGGAATGAAAAGAAAGAAAGTGCTGAGGGTTCTGTTTCTTTTTCCTTTTTTTCAATATTAAGAGCCACTGTAAAAGAGCAAGCATGCTAGTTAGCTGTCTATCACTATAGCAAAGCACCTGATGTAAGTACCTTAAAAAGAAGAAAGAAAGGCTGGATCCTGCAGTGAATGTCTATAATCCTAGTTCTTTTGGAGGCTGAGACGGAAGAGTAGAGAGTTCAAGGCCAGCCTGGGCCACATAGCAAGATCCTGCCTCCAAAATAGAAAGGAGTGGGGAAAGAAGAGAGGAAAGGTTTATTCTGGCTCAATTTTGGAGATTTCAGCCCAAGACTGGATAGACTCATGGGGGTGGACGTTTTGTAAGGGAACCAGATAGCAGTGTCAGAGAGTATATGGCAAAACACACTGTTCAATTTGTGGATAGGAAACACAGCAGGAAGACCAACGGGGCTGGGATCCATGATGCCATCTTCCACACACAACAGAGCTTTTCCTAACACAGGTGGAGAGCACTTCCCAATCGATGGACCTACCTGGGGACGGAACCTTTCGTGCCTGGACCTCCGTGGGACATTCTGCATCAAACTACAGCACCAAGTTTCCAACTTAGATAAACTCATTAGAGCATCAAGATCTTTCACAACAAAATACAATCTGTTTTCAACCAATTATGTTTTTAAATAATTACCCTTAAAAATACTGTTTTTCATATAACAATATAGAAGTGCTTCGTAACAACTTGGTAATTGGGGTACAGAGGGGGTATAATATATTGACAACTGGTAGGTGGAATACAGAGAGATATGTTGACAACTGGGAGCAAGGGCAGTGTTCTAAAATAAACCCAACACTAAGCATAATGTTGAAGATTTGAGCTTGTTTTAAGAGGGCGATAATTGCACTTGTTTTGTCTGTTATGTGCATGCAGTTGTCTTAAAATACTTATTTATAAAAAAATCTTAGGTTAGCTACAGCCTTTCAAAACCTAGACATGCAGGCTGGGGATGTTGTTCAGTTGGCAGAGTGCCTGCCTGGAATGAATAGGGGCTGGGTTTGATCTGCAGAACTGCACAAATGGGGTAGGTGATGGCTCATGCCTGTAATCTCAGCATTTGGGAGGTAAAGGCAGGAAGACCAGAAGTTCAAGGTCATCCTTGGCTACAAAGAGGATTCAGTGTAAGCCTGGCTTACATCAAAATCTGTCCCAAAACAATAGAGAGAAAAAAGGGAGAGGGAGGGCAGGACAGAGGAGGGAAGGAAGGTAGAAGAGAGAAAGAGAGAGAAAGCCAATGTTCATAGTATTATAAACTGTTTAGAGGCAGGGGCTAGGTTATTATTTTTTCTTTATAGTCCTTCTGTACCTAGCAACCTATATACACTTATCTAATGTTAATTTTTATGTCTGCTTTGCCATGCATCATATTACACTGCAGAACTCATAAAGTGCTGTTTGAATACTCGATTTCATGCCAGTCCAGCCTGGAAAGAGGAGCTGGACTCACCACTAGATGAGTTTTTGAATTTTTTTTTTCTTGGATCCTGACAATTTCCTGAGAAAACTTAGCTTTGCTGAAGCTCTTTAAACCCCAAGGACACATGGCTGGAACGTGAAGGAACTCAATAAAGTAGCTACAGGCTTCCGCTAGTGTTTCTCCAACTCTGAACTTCCCTAACTCATTGACAGAAGAATGTGCCCTGCAGTCCAGGCCCACCCAGCTTGTTAGCATATGTAAGCAAGGTAACAGGCATGATAAAAAGCCCAGGCTACCTCTTGAGGGAGCAAATGACACAAGATAGAGGCTGGCTCTGTGAAGCTGAGAGACTATGTGAAAAGAGTGCCCAAACCTACACAGTATCTCACGGCTCTTCTGGGAAGAGCTGCAGCTTTGAAACTGATACCAATGGACCAGTCAATATATGATCAACTCACATAAGACCATTCTTCTGGGACAAGCAGTAGGGTTTGCCAACAAAATCAGGTTGGGTGCCTGATCATGATCTAAAAGTGTTAAAATCCTTCATGATGAAGTAGGAACCTGCACATGTACATTTCTAAGGAATGCATGCTATCTTGGGGTGAATATTCCTGTGGTCTATCTCTCTAAAATGTCTAGATGAGAACTTCATGTAAAGCCAGCAGACAGGAGTAGATTCTGCTCAGCGTCTGTGCCCAGCCCACTGTAACTGGGTAGGGCTGGCATGTGACATTACAGGGTGAGGGAAATACTGGTAACCGGCTCTGGGCCTGGCTCATACAAACCTTCCAGAGAGGATTTTTGCTTGTTTTGTTTTGCTTTTTTTTTTTAACTACAATGTTTTAATTAATTCCTTGAGAATTTTATACGTGTATACAATGCATTTTGATCACATTCACCCCTTACTTTCACCCCTAACTTTTCCTGGATCCACCCTTCACTTCCCTACTCTCTCCCAACTTTCTTTGCTGGGTAATTCTATTGTTAGACTGAACACATTTTTATCTATCCGTTCTTCAGTTTGTGGACAATGGTTCTTAGCTTTCCAGGTTTTGGCCATTATGACTTAATACAAAGCATTATTAAACATGTTTTCCAGGACACACGGTCTCATTTCTCTTTTGAATCTGCTCAAGAGTAGAATCACTCAGTCATATGGCATGATGGTTAATCTTGATTGACAGCTTGATAGGATTGAGACTCACCATGGAAACAAACCTCCAAGCAATCTCATGAACAGCTATCTAGCTCAGGTTGCCTGAGGCAGGAAAGCCACTCTAAGTGTAGGCAATACCAAGGGCTGCAGTCTCAGACTGGGAAAAAGGAAGGAATAAGTGGAATACAAGCACTCCCTGCTTCCTGACTGTGACATGTGACCAGCACCTCCTGCCACCATGCCTTTCCTGACATGATTCTTTATATCCTCTGGAATTTTAAGCCCCATCAACCCTTTCCCTACAGCACTTTTTCCACAGTGACAAGACAAGCAACAAATGCATAGAGTGGCTTTATGTTTGTCTGTAAGGGCCTTATGCCTGCTTTCTAAAGTAGTCATGCATGGTGATAGGAGGGCTATCTTGATTCTCGTGGATGTGTATATACAGTTATCTCAACACCATATGTTAAAAAGATTACATTTGCTGAAAAAAGTCTTGGTACCTTCTGGACAGGTCAGTCGTCTTTAAAAGCAGGCAAACTGAGGATTTTGATCTATCATGTAGGCTTATGTATGGATAGTACATAAAGCTGGTAAGTAGCCAATTTGCCAAGACTTCCCATACTATCAAGAAATAGTATCCAATTTGGCTCAGAACCCCACAGAACTGAAACTGGAAGTGGCCCACGTCCTTCCTGCTGCTTCTGATTTCCTGTGCTTTGTTGGTTTTTCCACTGGATCACTTTACTAACCCAAAGCACCTATGCGTGAACATCTCATTTCAAAACACAGGTTGAAGCTGGGCATGGTGGCAAATGCCTTTAATCCCAGCTCTTGGGAGGCAGAGGGAAGCAGATCTCCATCAATTTGAGGCCAGCCTGGTCTACATCAAGAGTTCTAGGGCAGCTAGGGCCACTTAATGAGACACTGTCTTTAAAAAAAGAAAACAAAACAAACCTAAAGCCAAAACCTAAACCAGCAACAACAAACCCCACAGGGTAAAGCTGCTCTTTTATGAGCACAGTAGGGCTGCTTCCAGCTGGGGTCACACAGCCAGCCTCTGCCTGTGGTTGCTGCCCCACAAGGAAATCCTGAGTCACTTCCTGGAACAGAGGAGCAAAACAGAGGGAGCAGGAAGACTTCTCTGGCTCTCCTTACAGATACAGTTCTGGAGTTAGCCTTGCTGCTGGAAGCAGCACCCTATGCCCCTCACAGGCCACTGCACATTGCAGGTGAGAACAGAGGAAGCTAAAGAAGGTGAGGCAGGGGCAAGTCAGGAGATGAAGGTGAGAGGAGACAAGAAAAGGTTTTCCAACTTTGGGTTAAGGTCAAAAGATACACACACACATACACACACACATATGTATCTTACTTTGTCTCACAAGAGGCAAAAACAAAGAAATAAAACAAACCAAAAGCAACCTTCGAGAGTGCATCCCTCTGCACTGTGCTGTGCCTGACCAGTTCATGGAAGCGGCTGAGACATTTTTCTATGGTTTCAGCTAAGGAAATCACTAGCTATAAATCTTGGTCTCTCACATGTACTAGTGGACGGAATAAATGTCCCCAAGGTAGAATTGCTGGCCCAAACCAGAAAATGTGGTGGTTTTTTTGTTTTTTGGTTTTTTTTTTCTCTGCAAAAAACCCTGCTTTATGAGGTACCTTTTTCTAGGAACTTTCAAGTGTCTCAAGTCGATTTCTCTCCCCACTGTTTAGCAGAAGAAAAAGCGGCATGTGGAACATTTTGCTTTAGAAAGAACACAAAAAGCTTTCTTCTTTGCTCTTATATGTACAGTAATTGGTCACTCTTTACCTTTTGTGCTCACAGGAAGTAAAAACATCAAAAATACAAAATTAAGATCCCATGGAAAACGTTTTTTTTATTAGTTGCTGGCCAATGTAAAATTGTCATCACAATTCTATCAGCATTATTACCTCAGAGGAATGTGGGTGTAAGAAAACCACCGAATTCGGGGGTATCCATAGGTCACCTTCCTACACTCTTAAAAACTTGCCTGGTTCATTATAAGAATGTGATACGAATCCAGGTATTTTCTTTAAAGCACAGGTACACAACTGCCATGGGAAGAATCAATAGGGCTGCTGTGGTGGGGACTACCTATGAGCCCAGCACTCCCGAGGCTGAGGCAGGAGGATCTCAAGTGTAAGGCCAACTTTGGCTACAGACTAAGATCATTATTAAATTAAAAGAAAAAAAAAATCAACACATGACCCTAACATCTATGAGGAACAGTGAGATGATTCAGAAGAATCTGTTGTGTTTGACCAACATTTCCCCAAACCATTCCATGGATCACTGGCTCAGTTAGTTGCTAATAGAGGCCATTGGTAGAAATATAAGTATAAGGGGGATTTGAAAAGGTCTCAGATGGGCATGAAGAATGATGTTGCATACTGAATCTTCACTGTCAAATGGGCATGTACTTAGTTGACCACATTCTGGTATTTTGTGTAAAGTAGGATTTCTGTGTTACAACCTTGGATGTTCAGTTGAGGTGACTACTAAGCATTGAAAGCACAGCATGGGTCTCATTTATAGTAGGCACAAAAGGAGAAAAAGAGACAAATGAAGGAAGGAATTGTTAATCCAAACTAAAGAGACCTTGAAGATTTGAAAAAAGAAAACAACAACAACAACAAAAACATAGGCTATCCATATTGAAGAGAAAAGTTAGGGTGGTCTGGAAAGAACAGCAGTGGGTGGGCATGGAGAAGCGCTGTGTAAAACGATGACTATATATTGCTCACCAGAATATACCAGCAGAAACATCACTGGCTTGAACCACAGGAGACAGAGACAGGAAGAAAAGGAAGGGAAGCTGCCCCACCCTCAGCCCCAATGATGGAACAATCAGAGTTACTGACTGTGAACACATTTGATACTTCAAGAACAGAGAATGAGGCTTGTACTCTCACCACAATCTAAAAACATAGGTCAGGGATGAGGCTGCCTCCTTGGCTGTCTCTACTTTGGGGCCAGCTGCTGCCCAAGGCCTTGAAAAGATGCTGCTGTCAAGGAGAGGGATGTTCTTAAGCTACAGACTAAACATAACAGGCCCTGACAGGTTTTCATCTTCCTTTGGATCCATGACCCATGTCTTCTTTTTCCTTTTTTGAAAAGAAAACACCAGTCCTCCCCCTGTCTCCTGATTGCATTTTGAAACAGATATCCTGTTGGGTTTTATAAGTTCACAGCTAGAGAAACTTTTGGGGGAGGGGGGAGGCCTCAGAATGAATCATACCTAAAGTTTCACCTTCTCCCTATTCAGATGATATTTAGGTAAGATTTAAGATTTAGACTTAGGACATGGTGGCTCACCCCTACAACTCAGCAGGCAGAACCCAGAAGAATTCTGTGAGTTTAGGACCAGCCTGGATTATATAAGTGAGTTCTCATCTCAAAGACAAGCTTGGAAATGTTGGATGTGAATCAATGTATTTATTTTTGAAGATTTACTTATTTTTATTTTTTGTGTATGAGTGTTTTGCCTGTATGTCTGCATGTGTATCACTCATCTGCCTGGTGTCTGTGGAGGTGAGAAGAGGACACTGGATCCCCTGAAACTTGAGTTATATGCTGCCTTGTGGGTACTGGGAACTGAACTGGGTCCTCTGTGAGAGCAGTAGGTGCACTTCACAGCCTAGCCAAGCTTCAACCCCCTGGGTCAACGCATTTTGCAAGTGAAAACACACACACACACACACACACACACACACACACGCTACAGTCCTTGAGGACCTCTAAGCTGCCTTTTCCAAACCATATGGTAAAGTCCTAACCTCCAGTATCTCAAAGTGTGACTATATTTGGAGAGAGTCTTTAAAGAGATAAATTAAAATGAGGCATTGAAGGTGGGTCTTAATCCAATCTGTCTGGTGTCTGATAAAGAAGGGAGATCTAGGAAGACCATGCAAACAAGAGAAGAAATCAAACAGGCAGCATGCTCTTGCACATTCAGCCCTATGTAAGCACAAAACCCCTGTATGTTTCACCTGCACTTTCTTCATATAGCTTGAAGGTAATTTTATGTATTTTCAGTGTGCATGGATTTTAACTGTGACTAATACATGAGGGCCAGTAGGGATTTTCCATTTGTGGCATTTTGCTAGAGTTCAGAAAGTTCTGGAGTATTTCACATTTTTCATAAGGGTGTTGAGTTATTTGTTGAACCTTGCCGTTTGAAGTACAACTCTGTGAGGACCTTGTTTTTCTTGAGCACAAACTCTCAACCTGTGTGTCATGACCCCTTGGTCACAGGGGTCACATATCAGATGTGCATATTAGATATTTATATTATAATTCAGAACAGCAGGAAAATCACAGTTATAAAGTAGCAATGAAAATAATTTTAAGGTTGGGAGTCATCACAACATGGGGAACTGTATTAAAGGGTCACAGCATTAGGAAGGTTGATAGCCACTGCTCCTAAGTAAGATGTATCAAGCCAGAGCCATGCTCTGCCACTAAAGAGCTGTGTCCCTCCCTTGGCTAATGCCGACTCTTAGGTCCCTCACCTATACGTGGGGATGACTAGAGGGTGGATGAGAGTTTACTGAAGCTGGGCTCCAGAAGCCACTGCATGGAAGCAGCAGTAAGCAGCAGCCACTGCAGGTTTTCAAACCCCAGGACCTTCTTCTGCCCAGCTGCAAGCCCTGCCATGTACACTCCAGGCAGCAAATAGGCTAGCAAATGTCTCTGTTAAACTCCCCCTTTGCCACAGCCTGCCCAACCCCAGTGAATTCACTCCTCCCTACTATTCTATTGCCTCAGACAAATTACAGGCTTCACTAGCAATGAGTGGAGTAATGTAAATATTTGCATATGTTGCGGCAGCCATGTTGTCTCTAGAGTGAGCCACTCACAACAGGGTAATGACAACTGCAAACAACTGTCCTCCACAATTCCTTAGCACACAGGCTAAGGCTTAGCAGGTAGTTGGCACTTACAGGGATGCACTCTTACACCAGCTCGGCAAGCAGGCAGAGGCTTAGGGAGCCAGCGAGCAGTGCGGCTATGATTTAAACTCGGGCTGTCACCTCTGCAGGACACTCCTCCACACTCCACTCTGCTCTGACAAGTCAGTTAAGATTAACGTGGTGAGCAGGGCTTGGGCTCACTCCCTTGGAACGGCTACTGATGAAGCCACAGTGAAGCCCTGTCTAAACGATTCAGATCTAAACTCCACTCCCCTAAAGCAAGGAGTTCCTACAGTTTAATACAATATTTAAGTTGGACACACACTATTTGGGAGTAGCTGATGGTGCTTGAACAGTGGTTCTCAATGTGTGGGTCATGACCCCTGTGGGGGCATCAAACAACCTTTCCACAGGGGTCGCATATCGGATATCCTGTATATCAGATGTTTATATTATGATTCATGGCAGAAGCAAGAATTACAGTTATGAAGTAGCAATGCAAGTAATTTTATGGCTGGGGTCACCACAACATGAAGAACTGCTTTAAGGGGTTGCAGCATTAGGGAACCCAAAGGCAGGGCATCGCTAAGACAAACTGGAGACCTGCAACAAGGCGGACGACAGGGAGGATGCGGAGATGTCTACAAGATGTGCAGAGACAAAGACAGAACAGAGACTGAGGGAATGCCCAGCCAATGCCTGACACCATAAACAATAGTCTGCTGTTTATAGACAGGAGCCTAACTTAGCCGTTCTGAGAACAGCCCCCTCCACCTTTCCAGCAGCTGATCAAATCAGATGCTGGGACTCAGCGGAGCATCAGGCAGAGCTCAGGGAGTCCTGTGGAAGACTGGGATGGAAGGTCAGAAGGACCCGGAGAGGACAAGAACACTGCAAGAAGACTAATAGAGTCAACAAATGAGACCCAAGGCAGCTTACAGAGCCAGAAGCACCAACCAAAGAGCACGCAAGGACTTGACCTAGGCCCCTACCCATGTGTAACCAATGGACATTTTGATCTTCATGTGGGTTCCCTAGTAAGTTGAGTGAGTACTGTTTGCGACACGGACTCTGCTGCCTGCTTTCAATCATTTTGCCCTAGCCAGGCTGCCTTGCCTAGCCTTAGTGGATGAGGGCAGGCTCAGTCCTGATGCAACTTGATGTGCTACAGTCAGTTAGAAGAAGGGGAGGAGGATACGGTTTAGAGGGTTGGAGGGAGGGGGTGGGAGGAAGGAAGGGAGAGGCCTATGATTTGGATGTAAAGTAAATATATAAATTAAAAATAAAATTTTCAAAAAGGGTTGCAGCATTAAAAAGGTTGAGAAGCCTTTCTAGAAACATCCATGGAGTATAAATGCATTCTTGGCTTCAGGTGCCTGAAAACCTGCAGCTTAGTCATGCTCTCTTGGGTCACAACAATCTCCCCTGGTCACTGTACTCCCTGTTAGAAATCTGGATATAATACAGCTAAGCCACAGAGCTGTATGTATGAAGAGAGATACCACACATTTTACAGGAAGCATCCTGTAAAAATGTGCCAGCATGCAACAGGTGCTAATGAGATAAATGTTCCCCAGAAATACAAAGAAAGTAGGCATGAGCTTGGCTTAAAGTGTGATATTGCAAAGGACCCACCACTCTGTCCTCTATGGGGCAGCCTGACCACAGGTCTCTCAGCCTCTGTGAACTAAAGTCTTTCGGCGGGAGACTGCTGGGACACAGGACACCATGCAGGAAAACAAGTTGCCCACAGAGCTTCAGAGTCTGAGTGTGTACTGTGGCTTCCCAAAAACTTGCCACAAGTGAGACTGAAGTGTCTCCTTCAGTGTAAACCTCTCCCCATACTGTGAGATGACCATAACAGGGTGCAGAGGAAAGGAAATGAACAGACAGGCAAAAAGTATCACAGCAGCTTCCTGGTACGCTGACTGCGTAAGTACGGTACAAACAGCAACCTAGTATGTAATGAAGCGGACTCCTTCCTGGGTTTGTTTGCAACATGTACATTGCCTAAGCGAACATTTATTTGCTCTAAGGTAGGCAGGAAAAGGAAAGCAACATGCAACATGCTTCCTAAGACTGTCAGCCAATTTGCCTAAATCTTTCCCTACCCTTGAGTCCTTCTTGATAGTCACCTATCTCCTTCCCAACCAAACCTTCAACATGGACTTGTTACCTTACGGTCATCCTGGAATAACCAAAAGAGAGAGAAAGAAGGGGAGGGGATAAGAGGAGGAGGTGAAGGAGGTGGCAGAAGAGGAGGAGGCAGATGAGGAGAAGGATAGAGAAGGAAAAGGAGGAGAGGGAGGAGTCACAGCAAAAACCAGGCTACATTCCAACGTGGAAGAAAGTAAATAGGATTCAGAAACTCCATCCAGGATTTCCTCTCGTCTCTCTCCCCTTAAACTACAGGTGCTTATGTTCAAAGTTAACCCTCTCTATGAAGTGAATGAATGAATGAATGAATGAATGAATGAATGAAACAAGAGCTATGAATAGACTCCTCCAGAGTCTAAGGGGCAGGTGGGCTGAAATAGTTAACTGTGAGCAATAATTCTGAAGCCCTAATCACAGCCCTTTCTCTCCTTTCCCCAGCCCTTATTGATCTTCCCTGCCCCCACCACCAGCTGCACTAAGGAAGTGACAAATGGGGACTCACTAGATGCCATCAATCATCGTCACCAGGAGGAGAATGAAAAGAATCTAACATATGTTCTTGCAAATGCTGCCCACTCTCCTTCCCCACCCCCTCCTCCTCTTTTCTGATACACATTTTTTATAAGCAGTAAGCCACTTTTTAATTTCTTTTCAGTGGAAATGTATGAAGAACAGGGAGCATACAAACTACTCTTTTCTTTTTTTTTCTTTTTCCACATTTGTTCACAGGTGTTAAGTTCAGAGTTTAAAGGCCAGACTGAGTAGGGCTGCATGCCCACACTCCTGCCAGCCCCTTCACTGTTGGCAGAAGCACCAAGGATAGAGCCAAGGCTTCTCTGGCACCAGGTGGGATGGCTGAAGAGAAGGGATGCACGGTGCAGGTGGCAGATGGTACTCTCTACAGCGTGTTCTGCAGACAGAGAACAGGAGTTCCCTATTGCTCTGCTGACCAGTGAGACACTTGATAGATCAATTCCTATGGCAACAGCTCTAAGCACAATGCACTAAAAATAAACCAGGGATGGTTTAAATGGAAGATGGATGCTTGTGATTGTCTCTGGGGATGCTGCAAGAAGCAGAATGTGACCACTGGCATCACAGGCCATAGACGGATTTCTCTTTTGCTCTGTAATTCCCTAGTGGGCATCTAATCTGGCTAGATAATGGAAGAAAATCTATAGCAATATGAACAGCTTTGAGAACCAACTGTCTGAGGCTATCAATCACGAAGACATTTAAAAACAAGCAATGTTCAAGTTCCGTGACAGAGACCACTACACGGTGAAACGCTACACACCTTTTTCACCTGGAACAGTAAAATGAAGGCAAGGGGATGATGTTAAAGTGGAACAATACAGCATTTGTCAAGTTTTTGTTATTTGAATCCACATATTTAGAAGGCACAGTTGGTAGTTACAATGGTAGAATTCAGGGGTTTCCTAATGAATAGACTAGCCAAAACTTTGGCATAAGTAAGAATGCGGGCATATTAGAAACACTGCAAGAAGACACACCAACCTAGAAGACACACATTTTATATATCGGGGTATAGGAGTCAGCATAAACCAGTGTCCAGGGTGTCCAGTGAGGCCCTGTACAATGCCCTGAGGAGTATGGTGTGCTCGGCCTTTGCCCCGGCATCCTCTAGCAGGGGGCTGGCTTTTAGGTTGTGGAGTAAAATGCTGCAGTGTCAAAGCAGCAGACATCTCCTCCCTCTGACATGTCTCCTGTTCTCAGTTGCCTCATATGACATTGCTTTTGATTGGTGCCAGGCTCTACATTTCTTTCTGTTTAAAAGCAGAATAAGGGGCTGAAGAAAACTGTCATTACTGAGAAGTATTTAATCATGTTGCTAAGTGTGTAAACGGCTATATTACGCGACAGAGGAATTACATGGTTTTATGTACAGTAGTGCACAGGTATAACTATGTTTACACATGTCATTCTATTAGAGAATGTGAATGTGTTACACTCATACAACTGTTCCTCAGGGTTCCCCAAATCCAACAATGATCAGCGCCCTTCTATAAAATATTTTCATATTTACAGATAAATATTGGCATCTATAAATACAAATGATATATATTGTGTATCCTCTTTAATACTTGAAATCACCTCTAGAACACTTAAAATACCTAATATAAGTATAAATAGTACAAAAATGTTTACACGTTATTGCTTAGGGAGCTACAAGAAGAAAAGTTTGTATGTGTTTAGAGTATCTTTTCCCCAGAATATTTTTGAGCCACAGTTGGTTGGACTTGCAGGCCTAGAACACATGGACATGGAGAGCCAAATGGTGTCATTATGTCATTTTAATAAGGTCCTCATTCTCTATCTATCAACATAGTTACAGATACCCATTCAGAAATTATCCCGAGTAGGTTACAAAAGGAACTTGGGGGTGTGGTAACTAAGAAAATTGTCGAGGAAGACCTCATGTTCCTTGGGTGCCCCCCCTTTTTTTTGGACCTTTTAAGTGTAATAAAATGTATAGATATGGAAAATAAAATTTTACAGACCTCAATTGAAGCAGCCACCCACTCTGCACACAGAATATTAAAAAAAGGCTGAGAAGTAAAATGCTCCTGTTCTAGCAGAACCAAAGGAAAGTCAGCCAGGTTCTCCTCTCCAGCCACTCATGCCCAACTCTCCCTCGTACCCACTGGAACCCCAAAGCAGCTCACCAGGGGGCAGCATTGACTGCCAAGTGCACTTGTTTATTTTTCTTGATTTTTATATATAGATTAATAATTAATGACAGCCTTGCGACTCAGAGTACCTTCCCAGGACCAAAGTCACACGGAAAGTGCTTTCTCTGTCACATGTCTCTGCCCTGGTGTCGTCTCCCTGTCTCCATACATCTTGCCTCCAGAAGTATGGACTCTCTGATCTGCGCTAGGCTGCAAAAGCCCTGGAGCCTCGAGTCCTCGCCCCTTGGGAAATCATTCTAACATTTCTGTAGGTTAATAGGTTGCCTCTTCCTGTCTTTTTTTTTTTTTTTTTTTTGTTTAATGGTCTGCCAGCTTTGTGGTCATGACAGCAGCTCACTGGGTCGAGAGGTCATCAGAGCAGAGAGGAAGGCAAGCCCCTGGAACTGGCACCGCCTGCCCCTTCGGCACAGCACAGCCAGGAGCTCACACCTCAGTGGCTAACAGCCATGGATTCGCACCCGACACTCTCCAACACATGGACACTATCCAGACAATGAGGTCTTGTTTCCCTTGTCTACAATGTCATCATTGCCCCGCATTAAACAGACATCGGAAAGAAAACTTGCTTCCGAGGCGTCTTCTTACAGATGGAGGAAATGGGAGCCTGTGAGTATAAAAGGCCTTCTCTACCAACCTTGGGGAAGGCAAGAAGCTCTTCTGAGAGACAGGCAAGAGGTGGCCAGAAAAAAAACTTTCATGTCCTAGGAAGTTCAACATGGCATCTCTACAGCTGGATATTATGCCTAGATGGAAAAAGAAGACAGGGCCAGAGAGATGGCTCGGTTGATTAAAAACTTTTGCTGCCAAGACTGACAACATGAGTTCCATCCCTAGAACCAAACAGCGGAAGAAGACCGACTCCTACAAGCTGTCCTCAGAATCTGCTCTGTGTGTGTGTGTGTGTGTGTGTGTGTGTGAACAAATAAACAAACAAAAGGGAAAAAAGATAGACAAGGGGGAAAAAACCAACCAACCAACCAAACAAACAAACAAAAAAACCAAAAAAACAGATGGATCACAAGAGAGACTGAGCCAGGAATGGTGACATACACCTTTAATCCCAGAACTCAGAGAAGCAGAGGCAGGAGTGAGTTCAAGGTCAGCCTAGTCTACAAAGGGAGTCCAGGACAGCCAAGCCTACACAGAGAAACCCTGTCTTGAAAAACCAAAATAAAAATAAAGAGAGGGAGAGAGAGAGAGAGAGAGAGAGAGAGAGAGAGAGAGAGAGAGAGAGACTGGCTAAGACAAACCTATTCCTAAACTGTGCTCAGACTTTTGTGCACGACCGAAGGTTTCAAGGATTCTAGCTTGGTTGCATAAACAAATGACCAAAAGCGTTCCAGAGAGGAACCCTGCCGAAGAAGCGCTTCTGGAGAGCGGCCGGAGAAGGGTGTCCACACACAGCACGGAGGTCTGCCGTCACCCAAATGCTTCCCTGTCTATCCTCAGGTAAGTGTCAGTGCCACAGTTTTCACCTTCAGTTAGGTACTCAGTGACCACACAGAGAAAGGCCAAGACCATGTGACGGTCACAAGAAGGCTCGAGGGAACAGGAGCTGGTTACAAGAGACCTCTACTGCACTATAGCTTCTTAGGTTTCAGGAAATATGGCTTGAGTGACAGCACAGCCAGCTCTGTACAATAACAAATCATGCTGCGAGGGTGTCCTGGGCCAGCTTGGGTTTCACCACACCTCCTCCCCCACACTTCCCCATACTGGTTATGTATAAACCCCAAGAGTGGAACAGGGCCAGTTCACCAGCTACACATCCACAGGCATTGCTCTCTCTCAACAGACACAAGTGACATAGACTTCTTAAGCCACAGGACAGTAAACAGACAGGCACACTCTCTCACACACATCTTTACAGATGGGGAAAGTAGATATTTCAAAAACATCAGTGCTGGAGGACAACCAGTAGACTACAAGGTCATCCTGACAGTTTCAGGCTGATCAAGGACTCAGTGGAGGAAGTTAAGTCACCTGGAGACCTTGAACTCCTATTGCTACAAGCAATTGGTCACGTCCATGGACATGGCTCACCCATGGCCCCTTCCCTGCCCTGTCATCTTCCTAAAGAATGGCACATGTCTGAAGACAGATCTAAAACACAAGCTCAAATTATTCTAGGAAAGAGGAAATAAATGTAAAGCAATTTTCAACCGGAAGAATCTGCTCAAACCTTGCTGCCACCGGACTGGAGGCACGCGTGGAGATGAGAAGATTGCAGATGTTTATCAGGGAAGAGTGTGTCTGCAGAGGCACTGAGCAGCAACACAGAGTAGAGGCATTAGTCATAGCTAATTACCTAAATTATTTATATAATTTGGAATAAATCCAGACTAACTTTAGCCTCAGAAAATCTACCCCAGCAGGATGTGCCAACAGATACCTGCTGGGGTGAGGCAGGCCGGGAAGGAGGGGGGTGGGAGGAGTGGGGGTTGCACGTGACAGCTCCTCTTCACACCAATGCATGAATGAATACAGTTTGCAGAACACAACCTTTGAGGTTTCCTTAGAATTGGGGAGTTCAGGTTTCAAACATTCATCACCAGATCTCAGCTAACTGTGACACAGCCAAATACTGCACGTTGAATGAAACACACTTGAAATAACGTTTATAGTATTTTAAAAGGAAGTGAAAACATATTCTCCCCTCCCCAACTCTGTGCATACACGCATTTTCATATGGGTGCAGGCTGGTCACGAGTTCACAAGGGGAGGAGTTGTTCTTTCCAGCACATTCTTGAAGAGCACAGCTTCCTTACTGATAAAAGGACATTGAAAGAAACTTGGGAAAACTAAACCAGAGACATCCACGAGTGAATCGAAACTACATTCAGACAGCACTCTGTATGCACAGGATGGCTGGCTTCAACAAAACAGTCAGAGCATACTAAATGTTGCTGAGAATGCAGCACTGAAGCAGTCCTGCCCTTTTCCTTCCTGCTCAGGAGCTGCACCTCCGGCCTGGACACTCTGCCAGGCAGCTGAGTGCTCCCTCTGCATGACCTGTGTAGGCTTCCAGCAGCTGCCAGGTAGTTTTCCCTTTGCATGCCAATAACTGGATAATCACTCCTGTTTCCCCTTTCTGCTTGAGCCCAGTTCACACATAATTGTCAACTGTGCTATTTAAAGCAAGTTCATTGGGCTTGCCCCTTCCTTAGGTCAGTACAGGGAGGGTGCAGGAACTGCAGCAGTTTGCCCAAGAGAACATACCTTCATAGCTCCAGGTGCCTGGCAGTGGTCAGTGGGAGGAAGTCAAAGAAGACCTGGAGAAACAGGGATCTCCTACTCACATGGGTAATTAAAATAATGCCCATAGCAAGTCCCATAGCATCTTCCTACGTCCAAATTCTACACAAGTCCTCATGCGTGGCAGTCTGGCCCTGTCCTTTCTGATAATGAGACAGGGTGCACAGGGGCATACTCCAGGCACTAACTTCAAGTACTGACAGAGAACATCACCAACATGAAAGGAATCCTAGCGAGTGGGGCTTCTCCTTATTAGAATTACAGCCCAAAGCTGAGGGTACTGGAATGGACATTTTCCCCTCTGGCTTGCCAAGGGGTCAGAGGGAAATTTCTTGATGATAGTTCCTACCCAGAACTCAAGTAAAGAAAGACTGGTTGATGACCTGGGAACTGAAAGTTTCTAGTCCAGGCTACAGCTCACCTCTCAACGAGTTAGGGCCATGGGACAATTTCCAAATGAACCACTGGGGATATGGGGAGGGGGGCATGAGGAAGGAAGATGGCCGTACTGTTCCTTCTCTGGTTACTGCTCAGTGGCAAGCCTTGGGCCCACCCCGGTTTGAAATGGTTATGTGAAGGAGCTGGAACAATTTAACCTCCTTCCCATAGGCTGGGCGGATACTAAGACTGGTACCTACTTCTGAACTAGACAAGCTCAGTGGAGGGTCCCTATGCAAAGAGCTTAAGGGGATATAGGGCAGGCGTGGATAGGAAAGAAGGATACCACCTCACCGTAGGGCTACCATGAACTGGGCTGCCTTTGAAGGACTAGAGAAGGTACAAGGGTAGGAACTTAATGGCTTCCAGGCAGCTGCTGATCAAGAAAAGACCTTCATTCTGAAAAGACGCTGGAGGCACGGTGTGGCAGGAATACCTAGCAATATAAAGGAGACACTCTTTAACCCGGGAATAGGCTCCTCAGCGAGGAAGCGAGCGCCACTGAGCAGCCAAAGGGGCAGCACCCCTCCTCCCCCAGCAGTGACATCAGCATCAGAATGAAGACCATCTACCCAAGCAGAAACCAACTATTGCTCTGTGAATCAACCGGCTACCTGCCTCTTGTTCTGGCTCCTCATCCTCTCCTCTCTGCCCCTGCACCCCAGAGCTAAAGCTCAGAAGAAGAGAGCAAAGGAGGGCTGAGTTAGATGTGCGAAGAAGAGTTTGTTGTTGGTTGGTTTGCAGACAGAGTCTAATTCTGTAGTTCAGGCTAGCCTCAGACTCACACAACTGTCCTACCTTAGCTTCCTGAGTGCTGGGGTAACAGGTATGACCTACCACCCCAGCGGAGAACTTTTATAATGTGCCCAGGATGTCATTCAGAACCTGGAAAGAGAGCACAAAACAGAGCCCAGCTGCAAGCTGTGCCCAGGAAAACTTGATCCCACTTTTGTGCTATCACCCCAACAAACGAAGCGAGATGTAAGAAATCAGTGACATGTGCAGCAGGATAAATGCATATCCAGTGCTTGTTCCCCGGTGGAGCTGTGTGCTTTGAAGACAGTCCATAGCTTGAGGAAGTCAGACCAGCTTGCAGGTCCCTGGTGACCTCTGAGGCACGGCTTCTTGACAACTCTCATGGTCTGAAACAAGCTCCATGCCCAAGCACAATCCTTTTGGATAAGTAAACACATGCCCCACATGTACTCAGCAGCAGGCGGCACATGCTCCTTCACCTAGCAGCTCTGCCAGGGAGTGGCTGCACCCACGTTACAAAGATACTTCATCTGAGCGTAACACCCAGGGTCCAGATGGCAGCCCAGAATCCCAACTCTGCTCCTTCTAAACAAAGATGCAGGCTGGCTCTGCCCACAGTGCTGACCTGGCTGCTGTGTAGGACCAGCAGTCAAATGGACACTGATAGCTAGCAAGTGTTCGCAGGGATTTCCGAGCTCACATCTGCTCAGAGGGAGCTGGAAAATGTAACCAACCATTTATATTGCTAAATGTATAAAATCTGGCCTCCTGCTAGGTGGAAAAAAAACATAAACACTGAATCAACCCATCCACCCCTTCCCTTAGTAACTCTGGGATGGGAACACCAGTACTTGACAATTCCAGTCTGACCTTTAGCAGAAAGACAAAAGCACCATTGAAGGGGGAAAAACGAGTTCTGAACAGAATGCTCCAGAAATCATACTTGCCAAGCTGTCTGCACTTCGGAATTTTGCAGTGTTTAATGTCAACTGTCCCTAACTGGCCCTGTGGGTCTCTGAAATTCCACTGTCATAACCCAGCTCTATGAGAGTTTTAGGCAACCAAAAGTTCCTGCACAGTAGGGTACGAAGATCAGGCCCCTGCTAAGCTTTGAGAAGCTTATACCAGGGGCTTATCTCAGTCAAATTACCCAAGCAGTAAGCCTGCCCCCTGCTGAAGCACTGTGCGCGAATCAGGGCCCCTGAAAACGGCAGAAGGGACAAGGTTTGGTGAGCACTGAAGGTGTCCTTACGTTCTGGAAGCCATCACGCTGTGCAGCTATGTCTTCCCTCTGTAACACCAGTGTGTGTGTGTGTGTGTGTGTGTGTGTGTGTGTGTGTGTCCCAGACTGACTTTGGATGTTGTTCTTCATCACTCTACTGTAGTCAGTCTCTCTGCAAGGTCCCTCGCTGGACTCAGCTAACTGGCTCAGCTAGTTTGTCTGGCCAGCTTGCTCTGGGGAGCAGATCTCAGTTCTGCCAAGCACTGGAGCTGAAGTCAGGCAGGGCACCACATCCATTGGCTTTGACGTGGGTTCTGGGATTGGAACTCTGGTCCCAGCCCCAAAACACAACGTTGATTTGTAGCTTTCCCTCTACCATTTAGGTGCAGGTGTTTTTAAATTTCCATCATGGCTTCTACTTTGACTCATTATTTCCAAGTGTTTTAAAATTTTCAAACATGTGTTTATGTGTGTGTTTTAAATTTTTTTGTAATATAGTTTCAATTTAATAGTATTTTGGAAGGGAATGTGATCTATATGAATGATGGATTCATTTGCTATTTCTAACTACTTATTTTATGCAAAGTGTGTGGTCATTCAAAAATAAATTTAAGTAGGAGCAATGGAGAGAGGAATAGCAGTGTACAAGTGCTTTAATTATACTATTAACTATCTATCTAAAATAAGCATATATTTATGTATAAATAATTTCATTTAGAATATAACTGAAAATTTTCTATCTGGGCTGACAGTGCTACCCAAAGCCCTAACAGGAGGCAGAAGTGAAGGCAGACCACTGGACCCCCATGGGTTGGGAAGGGAGAAGGTTGGGGACTCTCTACAGAGCTCACACGAGAATCCCTTGAGACAGTCGGTAGTAGTCAAGTGTCTAACGCAGGAGGCTCCTCAGCACAATACAAGCTGTAAAAAGAGTTTCCAGTTCCTTTATCTCACTCTTCCACCTCCCTTCCCAGGAAACTGATGAAATAAAGATGCTGGCCCGTGTTCCCCAAGATGTACAGTGTGGCTGGGAAGGGGGGTGATTTTCATTGCAACCCATGTGGTTTATATTAAGAAGCAGACTTTATAAACACTTATGCATATAAACACATAGGAAATGTTTAGAAAGACACAAGAATGGATATAATGGTAACATGCAGTAACAAGGTGCTGAGAATAGGTGATTGCCAAGTACACATCCCTTCCCCTCCAAGGCTCAGAAACACAGGCAAGAAGGGATCTGAAAGTCTGCAAGAGCTGGAGGATCGGGATAAAAGCTGCAAGGTGCATCTTCTGTGCAATGCGCACCCATTGCTATCACGAACTCCCAGCAACTACGGATGAGTGAACAGGCTCTGTAAGAATGCCCCCGTACACAACCAGGCAAGGACGGAGGAGAGGCTCAGAGGCCTACCCTTCATGGCTGAACCAATCCCTATGACGGATTCAGGGCAAGGAGTCAGTGCCTTCCATCGTGTCCCCACCCAGTGGTACCCCACCGACCTCCAGTGGATAGTCCCAAGCTAACCCTCACACAGACAGCCCTGGTTGAACTAGATGGGCCACACAACAAAACTGAAACTCAAGAATCTGAGAAAGGGACAGGTAGGGAGGAGGAGAGGTTAGCAGAGATGAGAGAGAGAGAGATAAAGGATGGGGAAGAGAATAACCAGAATGCATCATACACACGTAAGGAATTTCCACATAACTTAATAAACAAAAACATATTTCCCATGTGTCTGTGTTATCCCTAACAATGTGAGGTGCCCTGAAAATATCACTTAGCAGATTTAAAGACAACTAACTCACAACGTCCCTTATTTGTGCACAAATCATTGCTCAAACCAGCTTCATAAAAAACAAAGAAAATAATCAGACGTCATCTGTGCTTTTCTTTCCACATTCTCACACCCCCAAAACATCTTTCCACATTATACCCGCCCCTTAAAATGCTGCCTTATTATGTTCAGTGTTACTCATTCTCTTCAGCCTGCTGTTCTCATCTGTCTGATCCACGAACTCCTATATTTAAGTCCCCCTATTGCTGGTTAAATCTTAGCCAATGCTATTGCCAAAGTGTTCCCTCAGCCAACGCCTTACTAAAAACCATTTCATTTTGTATAGGAGTGTTTTGACTGCATTGCATGCCTAGTTCCTGTGGGGGCCAGAAGTGGACATCAGATCCCCTAGAACTGGAGTTACAGATAGTTGTGAGCTGCCATGTGGCTGTTGGGTATTATCCCCAGGACCTCTGAAAGGGCAGTCCGTTCTCTTAACAAGCGAGCTATCTCTCCAATCCCCCGGAGCCTTTTAAGTAGATTTATTTTACTTTATATGTAAGATTGTATGTCTGAAGTATGTGTGTGTCTAGTGGCCAAGGAGGTCAGAAGAAGGGATCAGGTCCCCTAGAACTAGAGTTACAGGTGTTTGTGTGCTATCACGTGGGTGCCGGGAACAGAACCCCAAATCCTCTGCAAGAGCAACGAGTGTTCTAAAGCTCTGCAATTCTCCGGCGCCCCACCCCCAATGCCTTTTGATCATTTCTACTTTCCTCTTGCTTTGCAAACAAACAAAATCTGGACTTTAGAACATCACCAATTTGACTTCACTCCTCAGTTTTATGGAATAGCATTTGGTTCTTCAGAGGCCATTTATAGGGAAGACACACAACTAAAACACAAGAGTTTGACATGGTGTCCTCGCAGCCTAAGTGGCACATTCTAGGCTTCAGGGCTTATGGAAATAAATCACTGTAGCTGCAACAGCCCCGGGCCAACCTGCTGGGAGTTTGTGACCAAGGAAACGGTCCCTGACTGGCTGGTGCAGCAACCAGACTGCCTGTTTATTGAGCATTTATTGCGCGCTGATGTTTTGCACTACAATATATTATAATCTCTAGATAAAAATAGCTCTAATCCACTAAGAAACTTTAGCATGCTGAAGATACAGGCAATGTGAAATAGTGAAAGATCAAAAAAGCCAAAACATGACTAAACTGTGGAAGAGATAGTGCAGGAGGAAATGGGAACCACGGGTGGCAGTATGGGCCAAGAGTAGATACAGAAGCTAGCCAAACAAACAAACAAACACGTCACAAATGAGAGGTAAGCCATGAGAGGCGCCAGAAAATGAAAACAGTACCTTGCATCAGAACTGGCAATGGGGTCTTCTATGCTCAGCTCTGGAAACTGTGGTAGGAAGTTTGCAAGTTTGAGACCAGTTTTGCTACATAGTGAGTCCGAGGCTAGCCTGGGCAACCTAGTAAGACCCTGCCTTAAAATAAATAAATAAATAAATAAATAAATAAATAGATAAATAAATAAATAACCAGGGATTGGGATATAGTTCAATATTTGAGCACTTGCCTCACATCCATAAGCCACTGGCTTCCACCTCCAGTATTACCCAAACAAACCAGAATGTCTTATTGAGATCAAGGGTTAATGATACAGAAAGAGAGCACCAGGTAGGTTAAAATATAAAGATATTCATTCAGGTCAAGATGGCCAGACAAGTTAAGAAGCAAATGGAAACTCTTTAAACAAGGGGACACCTTTAACCTAGTCCTGAGGAGGCAGAGACAGGCGACCTCTGAGTTCCAGGCTACCCTCGTCTACAAAGCAAGTGCCAGGACAGCTGGGACTACACAGAGAAACCAAAATCCCCCAAACAATACAATAAATAAAATAAATAAAAGGATGATGTCATAGCCCAACATCTGAGGAATATTCAATCTTTCTTTTGCTTGGACAGTTTGGGTCAGAAGGAGACAAACCATGAAACAAAGACATTAGTTGGCAATTGAATAGATGATATAGCACAGGTGTTTAGAAGTGTAGATTGGTTAGAGAACAGGAAAACAACTGTAAACAGTCAAGAAATACACATAAGCCTTTTCTTCTATTTCCTTGCTTACAGTGCTCAGCAGGTACATAGCTATCCAAGCGGTAAGCCTCAGAAAATGGCCACAAAGATGGCAAAGGCCAAGAACTTTCTAGAGTCCCACCTGTACAAGCCTTGCTATAATAATTTTATGGTGATGAGCCATTTTACATTGAAGATCAGCATATTTGGTAACTGTAAATTACAACTGCCGTTTCTCTTGCCATCCATGCCAGGGAACAGCTTGCATCTTTGTTTCAGTCCATCTGCTTCTGCATTCACAAGTGTCCATAATGAGCAGGAAATGTGGTCTGTGAGTGTTTCAGGGGTGCTGGGCTGATAGGGGGTCTTTGAAAGGGATGGGAAGGTCCCCAAGTGTCTCCTGATGCAAGCAGACCTCAGGAGACAGGAAGCTAGTCCACACATTTAAGATGCTGTTTAGACACTTTCTCCATCTGTTCCCATGCACAGCTTCCTTCTACAAAGCCAATGCTTTCCTTTCTTATCTGGCTTGAGTGTCTCCCAGGTTGTTTTCATAAACATCACCAACTTGGCCAGACACTGGGAAATAAGTGAGACAACAAATATGGTTTTGATGAAAAGGAGACCTTAAATGAAGTGTTAGCCCTGACCCCGAGGGACGAGGAAATCCCGAGACTCCACCTGCTTCACTGACTTCACACCCACACTGAGGAAATGGATCACTTGCAGAGCCTGCCTTAAAAGCCATCAGAGATGAAGAAAGCCTTGCCCAGCCTGAGCCCACACTGTTCGGTGGCTAACCAGAAATAAGAAGATAGACTTATGCCCTATGGGTATGTTTGCCTAAGGAAATACTCAAACAGAACCAGGATTTCAACTCTCCAGCATTCACCAAAATCAAGTCATGAATCTAGGCCACAGTTATGTATTAACCAGACCTCGGTGGGTTCTTTGGGTGTATAGAGATCTGAGACGGTAGCAGTCCTTCCCCTTCAAGAAAGAGTCAAGGCACACCTCACAGACAATCAGCTCTCGGGGGACCTACTCTTCAAATGAAACAACCAAATAAGAGCTTGGGCCCCAAGGATCTGGGTGGTAGTGCCATTTCTAGTTACTGCCCAAACTGCCACAATAAGTTACTTCTTTGTAGGAAAAGGCGTTGGATGGAGAGAATGGATTAGTAAATCCCTGCCTGCATACTTTCTAATGCTGTCTCTTCCCCTCATTAGCCCCACCTGTGCCGTTCCTTCAGCTTCAACCGCTCTTCAGACAGTATAGAGGTAAGAGGAGATTTGGGCTCCAGGACTAAACAACCCTGTCCCTGCCATCAATCAAATACAGCAAATGCCAAAGGAGCGCCAGTTAGAGGAGCCATGTGTCCCCAAGTCACTGTCTTCACACAAAGAGGCCAGCAAAGCATGGCATTCCATGGTATTCCATCGCTAACAGGGCACTGTTAGCGTTGGTAAAGATGATGAAGTCTTTCTAAAAATTAATCTTATTTTTAATTATGCTGTCTGTCTGTGTGTCGGTATGCACACACAGAAACTAGGGGTGGCAGATCGCCTGGAACTGGAGTGGTTGTAAGCTGCCCAAGATGGGTGCTTGAGGCCAAGCTCTCGTGCTCTTAAACTACTGTGCCATCTCTCCATCACGCCTTGCCCTTTTGTGATGGGAAAGACATTTTGAGACTTTAATTCACCCAATGTCATGTAACCATTACATGGCCAAGTTAACATTCTAGCCAAGTTCCTCTAACTCAGAGGTCTTAATTCAAGATCCCTGGGCTCTTAGTCACAGACTAGGATGGGAAAACATTTTATCACTTTTCAATAGGTTAGCTAAAATATAGCGTTTTCATTAATTATCAATGTAGGCAACCGAACACAGTATGTTAATTGGTGATTGCTTAGGACTTTGTTACCAATAGGCTATTTATTTTTTGTGTCACTTTATAGTTAGGGATAATTTTAAAATGTATTTATGCTCATTAGTATTTAAATATACTAGTAGTCATAAGATTCCTCAATAGCCAATTTTAGCAGCATGTACCCTAATACATGATGTTTTCTTCTTAGTCTGATAATTTCTTTCAACATCATGGCCCCTACTTTAGTTCTGTTTATCATATTTTACATATTTATTATTTCTTTTGTTCTTTAAGTCCAGGATGACCTTAAACTCTTGATCCTCCCACTTCAGACTCTCGAGTCCAGGGATTACAGGCAGGAACCAGCATGCCTGCATTACTTTTATGTTTAGAAATGTTTTTTCAAAGGAGTTCCATAGACATTTCTGCCTGCTGGCAGCACATAAAGTATACAAACTCCTCTTCCTCCTCCAAATCTCATGTCCTTTCCCATCTCCCCACCAAGTCTGCTTCCTAATATGTTTTCCATCCTGTCTCTCATCTTAAAACCACATTAAAAATATTCCCTGCACAGATGTTTTAAGTCACTGAAGATTCAACCAGTAAATCAACAAATGCACTGTCTCCTATTAAGCCGTGCTTATAAAATTGTACGGCTCCATATTGTAAGCCGCTATTAGTTTTAACTATGAGGGACAGTAACTCAACTTATCATTTTACTGACATGAAGAACAGTGGATACTCCATTTACCGGAAACCCAAAAGTTGCTTAGGAAACTGCCTGCCAGCATGAAACAATTTTCATCAGCAAACAATGGCATGAGTGGAAAAGCAAAGTGCAGTAAAACAACAGTAAATTAACTGAGAAAGGGCTAACAAGCTTCAGCCAAGATTCACTGAATATCAGGTAACCATCCCCCCAACATCGGAAAACGCCAACTCACAGTCCGCACCCCACATCCAGACTTGTAGTACGTTACACAGTCCTATGGGAGGGAGTGTTTGTACACCACCCTCGCATGCATAATGCCTAGGCTAAGTTACCCCCATGAAAAGAGGAGAGAGGAAGAGGGTGTTTCCTCAGTGTGGGTACTGGCTCAAGGCATGCATTTGCAATAGGTTCCGGTGTAATCCCAGGGGCATTGTCTTGATGTTACTAAAGACAGATGAGATTAGTAAAAATGAAAAACTGTACTTCAGATCTGAAATAATGAATACTACAGTACAAAAAAAGTATCCCTCGATCTTTAATGAGGCTATTTATGCTCACTTTCTTTGCAAAGGAATCCCTCATTCAAACCACTCAAGAATGGAATGTCCTGGTTAGAATGTTAAAGAATTGCTTTAACATAACGATATTTCTCAGTTGATTCAAATAAACCATGATATCATTTGTTCCTTGAGCTTGTTCAACTCTGTGTTCTGATTTTTAACAAAGAAATTCTTTGTAGCTTCACATTAAAAGCAAAGTGAGAAATCATACCCGCCCCCTCCCCCCATTATGGCCAGGCACATAGCTTGACCAATCAACACCACTTCTGATTATGTTTTCCCACAATCACGGAGTTTTAGTTTGTGCGTCACTGGGTTGGTATTAGCAGCTTTTCAAATACAGAGTGCCTTGGGAGAACACTAGCAGCAGAAGCCTTCCCGATGACCCTAGTTATTAAAACCTCACTAAGGGGCTTTGCACCAAATTGCCCAGCCATAGATTTTGTAGGTAAAAGGGTCACAGGTCAAAGAGCATTTGAGACCTACCTAATTCTATCTTTCTAAACAAATACTCCAACTCCAGGATGCCCTAAGTCTGGAAAATCCTGAAGTTTCTTCTGGACCCCCTCCCCCTCCCCAACACATTGCTTTTCCCTAGTCATTTCAATTCAACTCAATTCAAAGAAATATGATTAAGAGTCAGGAGCTCTTCATGACCCCGTGCAAAGAACCTCTTACCTTCAAAGCTCTTTGAATTCCAGACCGTGCTGCAGAATGGAGCCTGACCATTCCTGGTCCCATGCAGGACACATGACCGCCATCGTTGCACAGTGATGGGGCAGAATGAGGTTGGAAATCCACCCCACTGACTACATTTGCAACACGCACAGCCCCACCTCCTATGCTGTCATGCCTCCGCCACAGGGGAAAACGAGGCAGCATATACTGAAGGCATACACACTCCCTCTTCAGCGTGGGCAGCAAGGCCTCCAAGGAGCTAAAAACAGAACTTAGGCCATAGACATACTGCTGTGAAATTGAGATGGAAAAGAAATGAAGAGACATGCTAATTATGTGTCCTCCACCTTTGCCTTCAGGGTATATTAGTCATGAGGACAAGTAGAGTGACAAGAAGACATCATTAATGTGGCTGGCAACAGACAGGCACATAAAGACAACTTGAAAATGATGATCTATTCCCAAACTACTCAGTTTCCAAAGTAAACAAATTCACCAATGAAAGGACCAAATCTGACTCTGCTACTGTGCCCACGGCGTATAGGACACAGATTTACTTGACTGGCTATGCGCCTTTCTGCCCTACCCTACTACTTCCGCTCCTTCAAGAGCCATAGGAGCACATCTCTCGGCCAGAGTGAGAGTTTTTATTTTGTTACACTTTAAAAATGAATTTATTAAAGGCTAGAGAGATGGCTTATCAGTTAAGAGCACTTGCTGTTCTTCTAGAGGACCTGAGTTTGGTTCCTAGTAACCAGGCTCACAGCTGCCTGTAACTCTAGCCACAGAGATTCAGACACCCTCTCCTGGCTCTCACAGGCACACGCACACACACAGACACCCTCTCCTGGCTCTCACAGGCACACGCACACACAGACACCCTCTCCTGGCTCTCACACGCACACACACACGCACACACCCCTCCTCTCATGTGTACCATGGCATGCAGGTAGAGGTCAGAGGACACCTTGGAGAAGTCAGTTCTCTCCTTCGACCTTGTGGGTCAAAAGAGGTGAGACTCAGGCTGTCAGGGTAGTCAGGAGGCATCTTTACCTACTGACCCGTGCTGAACATATTAGAGTGAGTCATATAAGGTCATGCCATTGAGTGCAGAGTGCTTCCTGCATCCAGGCTGGATCTACATTCACTCTGTAAAAATTCAGCACCGTACACATTAAAGAAACTCAAGCTTCTTGGACCTTCTTGAGTTAAAACAGACTCAACTTTTCTAAGAATAATAATAAGCTAATGAATTTCCAAGGTCCCATCCCACCTGTTATATGAGAGAAGGCTGCAGAAGGCAATGTGACCCAGCTTCCTTCTCTCCCTCTGCGGGGGTGATGGGTGAGGCTCCCTAGAACAGGGTTCCTGTTTCCACACTGTAACAGACCCACACCATCCCATTACCTGCATGGGTGGTTTCACTGTAAACATGAGAAGGCTTAGGAAGAGCGTGCGCTTTTAAGATTACCAATTCTTACTGGCAACGTAGGCAGGTACATTATAAGAAGGGGTCTTCAAGTAGCCTCCAGCTAGCAATCTGTTTGAACTGCTAGAAACATGAAGTTTCAGACTCATGCCAGACCTAAGGAATCAGAAGTTCTGAGAACAGCCCACGGCAGCCAGGGTTTCATCCGCTCTCCAGGTGATTTTTGAAGCAGCTAACATTTGAGACCAATGTAATTAGAACACTCCAAAATGCTACAGTGACGCGCGCTGATGGACTGATAAGCCTGGCACACACAGGAGCACACGACCGTTGCCAGCTCAGAATGCCTTCTCTACAGGGGCTGCGAAACTTCTACAAACCTTCAAGCTTATCCGAGTTAGATCATTTCCTGGCAGGCAGCAGCAGCAGACGCTGCCGAAAAATGAGTCATTTTCCAAAGTATGGAGGAGTTTTATGAAGACAGAATTTGTGACTCAGTTCTCTATTGTTTAAGTGGACAACTAGTTCTAGCCGTTACAAATTAGATTTTGTCTGCCTTTCACCAAACATAGAATCTGCAGCTGAGAGTGAGGAGGACAATAGGAACCAGTGATGTGAGCTGTGTTTTATGGGGAGCTGGCCTGACCAATGGAAGTGGTATACACGGTCACTGAGGTCCTAGGCAAGGAATGTGTGACCTTCTTAGTGACCCTGCCAAAGGGAAAAAGGAGAAGAAGGAAAGAAGCCCTCATATTAGTTCTTTACAAACATTTTTGTTAAGAGATGAAAAATGCTTAAGTTTTCAGACAACTGAGGTTGATGACAGACCCGCCATGTTCTTGGACTATGGGACTCAGCACAGTTAAGGCACCAGTTCTCCCTCCAACTGACCTGTGGATTTAACATGATAGCAGCTAAAACCCCAGCAGAATTCTTTAGAGAATACAGACCAATAGAAAATTTTTAATTTTACTATCTATCTATCTATCTATCTTTAGTAAAAAGGGAACATCATCTAATTTTGAGACTTAGTATAGCATTGGTGAAAGCGGTGGAGACCTAAATCAATGGAAAAGGACAGAGTCCAGATACAGTCAACTGAACTTTGACAGAGGTAGTAAGACAATTCCGGGAAAAAAACACCAGCCTCTCCAACAGTAGTGCTGGCGCAGTTAAAAGTCCACCTGCGAGACACACAAACCTCAACTGGCACCTTAAATCATATCCAAAAATTAACTTGCTAGCTATGACAGTGTGTGCCTGTAACCCTAGAACCTGGGAAGTGGAGGCAGGAAAATTGGGAGTTCAAATCCAGCCAGGGCTATACAGAAAAACTCTGTCTCCAAAATAAAAACAAAATAAAATAACTCAAATTGATATAAGACATAAGACCACACAAGCTTTTAGAGGTAAGAGATGACGGAATCTTCATGACCCTGAATCAGGCAAATAGGTTTTAGATATGACAACAAAAGTGAAACCATAACAGGAAAAATATTGACAAATTGGACTTCATCAAAAATTGAAGACATTTACTCCAAACAAAGGACATATATCCAAAGATCTAGAGAACCACAACACCCAACAACATAGGGAGCTAAAGAGATGGCTCAGTGGTTAGAGACACTCTTTCAGAGGATCTTTGTTCAAACCCCAGCACCCACATGGCAGCTCACAACACTAACTCAAGATCTGACACTCTCACATAGACTTGCATGCAGGCAACACACCAATGCACATAAAATAAATATAAATAAATTTAAAAATAAAAAGTAAATGAATAAATAAAACCAAAATAAACATAAAACAACATAAAGGCTAGTATTTTTAAAAAATGAGCAAAATATTCCAGGAGACCCCTACTCAATGTGAACATGAAAAGCTCTGCCATGAAGAAAATGTATCAACAAGCTCTTGTAACTGTGACCACCTGTCTGCCAGAACTACCCAGACAAACACTAACAGAACACCTGCAGACATCATGTTCCAAGAAATACAAAACAGCCAGGAGGTAGCCATCCCAGGAAAGGGTCTGACAAGTTCCTACTAACATTAACCATACCCTTTCCCCAGGACCCAGCAGTCATGCCTAGATAGTTTTCCTGTAGAAATAGAAAGCAATATTCATGAAAGAGAGAGAGGGAGGGAGAGGGAAAGGAAGGAAGGAAGGAAGGAAGGAAGGAAGGAAGGAAGGAAGGAAGGAAGGAAAGAAAGAAGTTGGACATTAATGCATGGAACAGTTCAATTTCTAACCATCAGCAACTAAAAATTGCCCATGGCTTTCCCAGCACACTGCGTTAGCTCCCTCCAGTAGATTATGAAGTAGTAGAAAATGAAAGTAATCACCACTACACACAATATGGATATGTTTCTAGTGCAGCAGATGAGTAAAGATGCCACTCTTGAAAGTTTACATTATTAATAACCCCATTCATTTGATATTCTGAGAAAGAAAAAAAAAACTACAGATCATTAACTACCATGTGTTAGGGAAGGAAAGAGTTGTATTTGACACATGGGGAGATCTGAGAAATGATGTAACAGTTCTGAGTACCAATAAATGCAAAAATTAAAACTTGTAGGACATGACACCCAAAAGTGAGTTAATGAATACGAACTTAAAAATAGTAAAAAGAGCTCTGAAATCCACGGCTGTGCCGCGCTTCCTTGGGTGGCAGATTCATTTCTTGCTTTCTCTGATGTAGGAATGCATCTTACATTGCTGTGATTTCTAATTGCAATTTTCTGACTCATACAGATTTAAATATGCAGAAGACAAAATTAAAACTCACACAGTAACTCTGGACTACAAAGTCTTTTTTGACTAAATTTATAAAGTTTTCTTGATGAATTTTTATTTTTATATTTTTTGTTCAATAAATCCTTGAAGACTTTTTTATTTTTAGTAATTACAGTTTATTCACTTTGTACCCCCCCTGTAGCTCCCTCCCACCTCCTCTCCCAATCCCACCCTTCTTCCCCCTTCTCCACCCATGTCCCTCCCCATGTCCACTGATAGGGGAGGTCCTCCTTCTCTTCCTTCTGATCCTAGTCAATTAGGTCTCATCAGGAGTAGCTGCATTGTCTTCCTCTGTGGCCTGATAAGGCTGCTCCCACCTCAGGAGGAGGTGATCAAAGAGCAGGCCAAGCAGTTCATGTCAGAGACAGTCCCTGTTCCCATTACTATGGAACCCTCTTGGACACTGAACTGCCATGGGCTACATCTGTGCAAGGGTTCTAGGTTATCTCCATGAATGGTCCTTGTTTGGAGTATCACACTCAGAAAAGACTCCTGGGCCCAGATTTTTTGGTTCTGTTGCTCTCCTTGTGGAGCTCCTGTCCCCTCCAGATCTTTCTATCTCCCCCTTCTTTCATAAGATTCCCTGAACTCTGCCTAAAGTTTGGCTATAAGTCTCAGCATCTATTCTGATACCCTGCAGGGTAGATCCTTTCAGAGGCCCTCTGTGGTAGGCTCCTGTCCTGTTCCCTGTTTTTGCCCTCTTCTGATATCCATCCTTTTTGCCTTTCTGAAAGGGGATTGAGCATCTTAGCCTCCTTCTTGATTAGTTTCTTTAGGTGTAAGATTTTAATATGTTTATCCTATATTATATATCTAATATCCACTTATGAGTGAGTATATTCCCTGTGTATCTTTCTGCTTCTGGGATACCTCACTCAGGATGATCATTTCCAGTTCCTACCATTTGCCTGCAAATTTCCCTGTGTATTTTTATTTTATTTTTTATTTATTTTTATTGCTGATTAATATTCCATTGTGTAGATGTATCACAATTTCTGTATCCATTCCTCAACTGAGGGGCATCTGGGTTGTTTCCAGGTTCTGGATAAATAAAGCTGCTGCAAACATGGTTGATCAAATGTCCATGTTGTATGCTTGAGTATATTTTGGATATATGCCTAGGAGTGGTATAGCTGGATCTTGAGGAAGCAGTATTCCTAATTGTCTGAGAAAGCACCAGATTGATTTCCAAAGTGGTTGTACAAGTTTACCTTCCCACCAGCAATGGAGGAGGGTTCCCCTTTCTCCATATCCTCTCCAGCATGTGTTGTCACTTGAATTTTTGATCTTAGCCATTCTGATGGGTGTAAGGTGAAATCTCAGGGTCTTTTTGATTTGCATTTCCCTGATGGCTAAGGACGTTGAGCATTTCTTTAAATGCTTCTCTGCCATTCGATATTCCTTTATCGAGAATTCTCTGTTTAGCTCTACACCCCATTTTCTAATTGGATTGCTTGATTTGTTGCTGTTTAACTTCTTGAGTTCTTTATATATTCTGGATATTAGCCCTCTGTTAGATATAGGTTTGGTGAAGATCCTTTCCCAATCTTTGAAATATACATTCTAGATTCAATCAGCAGAATAAGATTCGTATAAGCTTAGCAATTTATCCTTTATGTATGATGACAAGATCAGTTTTATAGTATCTTTTAATTAGTGTACTAACTGAATAACATACATTTCATCACCCCACTCTCTTCACTTTTGGCCCTGGACCCCTTTTTCAAACAGTGCCTGGAAGACAACATATTCACTTGACTTCTAGTGCATCTTAGTTTCTAGCTGAATTGAAATCCACACAATGTAATTGCGTGCACCTAACTTCTAGCTCTGCTACCCATGGATTCTCTCCTGAGATGCCAACTCCTCCAGAAAACAGAGGGAATGAGAAAACTCTGATGCCCTTTGAATCTATAAGGCTCAATAATTCCCCAAACATAAGAGATTAGAGTATAAAACCAAGCCAATGATTACTCACAGTAATGTACATATTCCTTACATATAGTGTCTTCTCTCTAGTCAGGAAGGAATAGAGCTCACGGGGACCAAGAACCAGTTCAGGAGAAGTCGTAGTTCACACTGACTTATTTGAAGTCACATCACATGACTGTCTGCGCATTATGTCTGTGCATCTAGTGACATACATTCAAAGTCAGAAAAACCCTTGAAGCATCAACATGTCTCAGAGGAGGCATCCTTTATCTTCCTTGGTGGAGTAGGCAAGTGGCCAGTCATTACTGACCACCATTACTAGATTCTCCATTACTTGGATTTTTCTCTACCTTTCTAGTCAACTGTTTCCTTAATATGGGGCTGCCCTGGAGGTCTAATTGACAGAGAAGGGAAACACAGAATCTCCCCTCTCTTCCCCTTCTATCCTCTCCTGTACTATCCTCCCCTCTCCTCTCCTTTCATTTCCTCACCCCTCTCCAAACAGGAAAGTCTTTGTCAATCTTTAAAATATAAAGTTTTCCTGCACTGAGAACAGCGTTTGAAGATGGAAACACTCCTTCAGAAAGCAACCGGATCCTAAGCATTATCACGCAACATGTTTTCTTCTCTGTAAAGCACCAATACAATTGCACTAGGATTGCCTTGCTTGACCTTCCACCTCCACAGTCCCCCGACACACACAAGTCCCCTTTTCTATGATGCTCATCATAAACCTTGGTTGAATGTGTTTCCGTTAGCTTAGAAAATTAATAACATTTCATTGAGATAAAAACCAACATGGAACTGAAATAATTCTGCTAAGTTGTTAGAAGACAAATGCACGGGTAGAGTGCCACAGATTTAGGGTTTTCATCAGATTAAAGTCTGTAGCACCCGACATCCCAGAAGATGTTTTATGCTACCTCAAAACAATGGAACAAGTTAAAATGGCTGAATTTCGACCACACTGCCTTAGGGATTAGGGTTCATCTTACAGCCAATTAAAACCTCAAGCCTATTTCCCACCCATCGCCTCAAAACTCCAGCACCTTTGACAAAGATTACTCCGTGCAGACTTTGATGGCTCTAAAGCCACTCCTATTCATATTTTCCTGCTGGTATCTCCTCTGGCCTTTAATGTTAAAGAAACAAAACAAAACAAAAACTACTTTCTTCTCAAAGAACAGCACATTTGGCATTTGGAACTCTGCCACTAACATCTGGACATCTCTCAAGTTGAAATGAAGCTTGGTGAAATGTGCTTTGCCTAAGCAATTTTTGAAGCATCCACAAAACAAAATTCCCTATGGATGCATGTTTCATGAAGGCAGGGGTGAGAAGGACATGAAGTTGTGTTCTTTAAAGTGGACTATTTTTCCTTAAGTGAAACTGTCAGGGTGAGATCTGTGGTACTGAGCATTTCCCTCACTCACACTCTTACTTGGTTGAAAGCCTTTTAATGGAATTTAGCTACAAGTGGATTAACAACCAAACACTGACAACAAATCTCACAAGAAAAACTGTTTAACAGATCTGTTACAAGATGTCTCAACTGTCTGCAACACCATCATTCAAATATCACCCTGAATCTAAAAGGATAGACAGGAAAAGGTAGACAGAAAAGGGTCATTACGGACTAAGAATTTATTTTGGAAGAACATGTGAATGGATATTTGAGAGACCCAAATGTAGATTAAAAATGAATACCAATGGAAACTATTAATTCAACACAGGACAGCCAAAGGAGGGGTAAAAACAAACAAACAAACAAAAACCAGTTAAGTATTCCAGTGATCAAATAGCAATCCCTCCCAGTAGTCCCATTTAAGAAGCAGCTCAGTTATGGAACTATGTCTCACATTGAGCACATAGTAGTCTCCTCTTCCTTTTCCCCAATTGTGGAGTGTTGGCTGAAGAGTCAGAAACAGATACACATTTCATTGGCAGCATTCCTTAAGGGCCTGCTGTGTTCTAACTTGGCCTTATCCGTCGGATAACTTATAGTCTAGTTGGGTGAGAGAAGGATTCACCATTCAATAATTAATGAAAGATCATTAGAGCCAGTGTCAGCAAAGTTATTGTCATATGCTATGAATAAGACAATTTCTGATGTCAACAACTGCTTCTCTCCATGGTGCATAAAATGAGCTAGTGGATAAAATGAGCTGTGTGAGGGGACACATATAGTGTCTGGACAGAGACCGATCCATTGGGGCTAAGCCATGTAGAAATCATCCAATGACAGCCTACAGGACAGGCTGGGAGTGGCCAACCACCTGCAAGCAGCCTGTGTCCTGACAGCTGGAAAAAGAGAGAAAATCGTTAAAGTCAGGCTCACCCACAGAGCTAACAAAAAGAGGAGAAAGCCGGAAGAATTTATTTTATTTTGTTTTATTTGGATTTTTGAGACAGGGTTTCAAAAACCCCTATTCCTGCCTCTTTCAGAACTCATTCTGTAGACCAAGCCGACCTCACAGCCATAGAGATCCTCCTGCCACTGCCTCCTGAGTGCTGGGATTAAGGGTGTGTGGCACCACACAAGGCTTCCTGGAAGAATTTTAAACATAACTAGTATTTTAGATTCTGAAGTCAGAAACTTCAAAACCAGAGGAGACATTGCTATTGGAAGGAGGGGATTAGTGGCTTTTCTGGATTTATAGAACAATCAGGAGAAAAGCACAGACTTCTTGTATGTACCTTCACCTCTGGCTCTTGGTTGCCTCCATGATTCACATCTTGCATTAATGTTGTCCATTTGTTCCAGGGATAAGCCAATACCAACACATTATCATCAACCAAAGTCCCTCATTCCCATGAAGGCTGCATTCTGTGTTACACCCTCTGCAGGTTTTGAAAAAAGCTTCATGTCATGCATGTACCCACCATGGTAGTGCCACACAGCAGTTTCACTATCTTTGGCAATCCTGGCGTTCCATTACTCATTCCCCCACCCCCACCCCCGTGCCTCTCCCACCCCAGTGATCTTGGTCATCACCTGCCTGTTTATTCTGTGCCCAGTTTTATATGTCCCTAAGGTAGCTGGAATGGTACTACGGGGAGCTCTTGGAGGCTTAGCTTTTTCCGACGGCCTGGTGGCCCAAAAGGCTTCTACGAACTCTCTCATAGTATCAGATGGGAACATTTGTGACTCACCTGAAAGATAAGAAGTTAAGGGACTCGGTGACAAAAAGAATTTTATAAGGAATTCTGGGAAACTAAGGCCACTGATGTGGGATCTCAGCACTTCCCAAGGGCAGCATCCTTGTCGGGAGTGAGGCTATGGTGTCAGGCCTGGTTCAAGCCTGGAGATTTCTCTTCTCGCTCTGACCCTGAGCAAGCTGATCATTGTTGGCATCTCAGTGGTCCCTAATGTATTTTGGAAACAGGATTCTATTTCTCAAAGGAGAGCAGCAGGGACTAACTGAGACAAGCTGTGTGAGATGTCTCACATGACGCCTGGCAGGCCCAGCACTTCGAAGACAGTAGCTAGTAATGGTTCATGTCTCAGTAAAGTCTCTGTCAATGAAGAAGCATTACATCTAGCCAAGTCAAATATCTAACCATTGTTCAAAGGCCAAACACTACAATTTGCTACAATATATTTTCTGATAGTAGTAATTTATGAAATCTATGAGTCCAAAATTCAATGGCGATGCATGTCCTTGGCTGGGACTAGGAAACATCTAAGAGCATTCCGTTATCCCTGCAGTTCTAACTAGGCTTTCCTGCCTAATTCAACAGATGATATCACACCTCAGAGCTAGGTTTCCTCAGAGACTGACACTAGGAAGGACAAGTTAGCTCCTAGTGGTCACCAGCAAAGAGCACAAGGAAAGGTTTTAATTTCAGGGAATTGAAAGCTTAGCATGTCTGGGCTCAACACAGAGAAAGGTCTAAAAGGCTTGAAGGCTCCTCAGAGACTCTAAGTTCTGCAAGTGAGAGGAAAGCCTTTCTCAGCATGTAAGCTCTACAGTTCACTTTGTCTTAGAACTCTGTGTTTACTTGATTCAGAGGCAGCTTGGCACAGGACTCACAATTCTCTCCTTTAATAGGTAATACTAGCTTTCTTGGTTGAGTTCTACTAAAAGTGCTGTCTTCAAACAGGTTCTCACTCAAACAGCAATAAAAAGAAGGATTAGAAAGAATTCGTTCTCTTGGGAACATGGTAGAGATCTTCACACTCTGTGCCAGCATATCAAGAAGGCTTCGCTTACTCCAATGTCTGTTTACATTCTTCCGTAAGTCTGAGGTAAGAGTAGCCTACCCTTGGGCACCATGCCCCTTTTCCTTTACTCCATATCCAGATACTTTGAACATCTGGATGTATTTTGATGTTCTTTCACACTCATAACCTGAACTCTTCCATTTTACTCCCTACTCTTTGTCTCCTGCTGATAATCTTGCCCAACTGTAGCTGAAACCTTTCTCTTAAAAGAAAAAAGTGCCCATACTCTCCCCAAGTCCTTATACAGCAGACCCCACCTTACTGGCAAGGGGTAAGTGTCAGTGTTGATTCCACATCTGGCCTTCAACAACAGTCTTTAAATGTTCTTGATCACATACCCTCAACTAGCAAAGATATTCTAAACATATGTGGTTTTATTTACAAAACTTATAAGAGAAGCTAGTGTAAAAGCCGTGGTCCTGCTCTCCCAGAGCATGGCAGCTGTATTGGTGAGCTGTTACACATGCGTGTGTATGCACGAATGTGTAGACAATCTCAGGATTCACTTCACAGTTTTCCTGTGATGGTTGCTATCTGTCAGACACTCAGAGCAGCTCTGACACGGAGGAGGCTGCGCTATGGAATGCTTCTGCTGCTTTATGCTACTATTTTCACAGATCACCTTTCCTTTCCGCACAGTTTAGTAGCAAAGTTGAGTAGAAGGTACCGACTTGAGACATTCCCCTCTCCACAGTGTGTGACTCCCTCTGCCGTCGGCAACCCCCACCTCTACAGCCGATAAAGCTGCATTGATCATTATAGCCCACAACCCCTGCTTCATATCAGGGTCACCCCAGGAGAGGTCGTGGGTCTGTGCAACTGCACATTGTCAAGTTGCTGCCGTTAGGTACCACAAAAAGGTATTTCCGAACCTTGAAAATCTTCACGTTCCTCCATTCATGCCTCACACCCCCAGCCCTGCTCAAACACACTGTTGCTATAGCTTATCTTCTGCAAAATTCTGTGCAGTTAGGACAACATGTCATTTCAAGCTGCTCTCGCCTAGGTACAATGTACTAGTTTCACTTCCCATCTCTTTGTAAGGCTTAGTGGTTCCTTTCCTTTCAGTGTTGAATAATATTCCTTCACATGAATGCACTAGACTGTATTTGCCCATTCATTTATTTTAAAACATTTTCATTGCCATTAGCAACAATAAATAAAGTTGCTTTAAACATCTGTGTGGAAGTTTTTAGGTAGACAAAAATATCAAGACCCATGATTACTGGGTTATACTATAAAATCACATTAAATTTTGCAAGGAAATGTCAAATTGTCTTCCAATACAATCATACTATGTGATGTTCTCAACAGCTGAGGGTGCGTTCTTGTTGCTCCATGCGCTATCCAGCATTTAAGGTATCCATGTTCCTGATCTCAGCTTTCCAACAGACGCTCAGGGATGCCCCACTCTGGTTTTACTTTACATTTCCCTGGTGCTAAACATTTCATGCGGAAAACATTTTCATGCACGTATTCATCTTTTGCTATTTCTTTCGCTTACTGTCTGTCTGCCCATATCTTTAACCTATTTTTAAGTTGGTTGCTGCACGGTCAGCTTTTAAGAGTCTTTGCATATTTTGTAGACTTGTCCTCTACCAAATACTTTCACAAATGTTCTCCCCCACGTGATTTGTCTTGTATCACAGAGAGGAAGGTGTTGTGTGGAAGGTAATGGCCAGGTCACATCTTCTTCTATGTTACCTTCTAGGAGTTTCTGGTTTTGCATTTTATAATTAGCTTTCATCCATTTTGTGTGAATTTTTGTGAAGGAATAACCTCCGTCTGGGATTCATCTTTCTACAATGTGGAGACCGCATTGTTCCCAACTATTGTTGAAGACAAGAGTCTTTTCCGCCACTGTTTTCTTTACTCCTTTTGTCAAAGATCAGCTCACTGTATATGCTTGGCTGTATCTGGGCTATTCGGCCACAGAGAAATACTTGTCTCTTTCCCCTTTCACCACAGTGTCATAATTATAAGCTTCGCACTAACCCTTAAAGTCAAACAGTGCCAGCCCTCAAACTCTGTTCTTCTCCTTCATTTCAGGGTCTTTGCTTCTGTATTTAAACTTTTAAGCAGACTGTACATCATGAATGTGCCTAGAATCTGCAGAGGTCAGAGGAGGGTATCACATCCTGGAGTTACAGATGGTCATAAACCACCACTGGGTGCAGAGAAGCAAAGCCAGGTCCTCTGCAAGAGCAGCAAGTGCTGTTAACTGCTGGTCATCTTTCCAGCCCCCAAGAGCTGACATCTTTTTTTTTTTTTTAAATGGCTTTTCCAAGACAGGGTTTCTCTGTGTAGCCTTGGCTGTCCTGGACTCACTCTGTAGACCAGGCCTGTCTCGAACTCAGCATTCTGCCGGCCTCTACCTCCCAGAGTGCTGGGATTACAGGTGCCATGGTGCCCAGCAAGAACTGAGATCTTATCAACACTGAACCATTTTATTTGTGATATGGAATTCAGCCCATTGATTTAGTTCCTCTTTGATTTCTTTTGTCAAAGTTTTATATCTTAGATGTATTTGTTAGATTTATATTACACATTTCATTTTGGAGATCCTAATGTAAATGCATTGTGTTTATAATTCCAAATTCTATTTGTTCCTTGCTGGCATACAAGAAAGCAATTGACTTAAATATTAATGCTATACCACAGTCTTGCTATAATTCCTTCTTAGTTATAAATTATTTTCATCCTTCTATATAAAAGAAAAAGGGAGAAATATAAAGTCATGAATAAGAGAATAAATGTCCTTTCTTTTTTCTGCTTTGGAGACCACTATATAAAGAAATATAAAGTCATGAATAAGAGAATAAATTTTTCTTTCTTTTTTCTGCTCTGGAGACCACTGTTTTTGTCTAAGTTAGAGTCCTGTTGTCGTAACAATTAGGCCAAATTCAAACTGGATGGACTTATTTGTGCACAGTGGCGAATACTTTCCTATCAAATTCAAACAAAAGATAAAGCTACCGCTCTGTGAGGATAGGTAGTGATATAGACCACCTACTAAGTACAAAACCTCACTGAGCGTGAACCGGTTGTGCTCAGAATAGGCTAGGGATGGTAAGAAGGCCAGAGAGGAAAACACACCTCTGCCTTCACACTAGGCTCCTTGAGGCATTTTTGTGAGTTTCTATGTAATCCTGGACCAGGTGTCAGAACTGTGCAGAAGCTTCAAACCTGCAGCATGCTGTTGTCTCCCAGATACAGTAGGTACTTCCTAATTTCACACGCGTTCATCTGCCCGCCCATTCCTGCCTGGCTGAGGCCCTGAATGTCTCTTCTTCAAGGCTAACTCTTACACAGTGTGTCCAATTTAGGTTTAACTAAGAGTCAAGACCTAACAAGAGTCCCTGGAGAATGGGGACTTGCTGGGAGCTGCTGAGCAGCGGGAAAAGTGGGGAGGGGGCTGTTGACAGGAGATAGTCGAGTGGTCCCCACAGAGCCTGGAACATGAGTGACAGCTGCTTAAAAATCACCTCTAATGAACAAATGGATTCTAAGCTACTGTAACTAAATGGCAGACGGGAAAGTAGCTGAAGCAACCGGGCTAAAATGAATGCTGGAGGAGCTCATGAATTCTCCCATGGGGCTCTGATGACCAGGCTACCCCAGGATTAGGAATGTGGGTATCAGTTTGGGTTCTGGTAGCAAAGTTGTTGATCTATCTCTCTAGCTCATGCTGCCTATTTATAAGATTTTTTTTTAAAGAGACTAACCAAGAAAAGTGGCATTTACAAATCACAAGTTCCTTTTTTCGTGGAACTACGAATTAAACTCCGGACCTTGCAGGTGTTGGTCAAACACGGGTTTGGCATCTCCTTAATTTCAGAGACACCTGATCCCTTTCTCCTTTTGCCATCAGAGCTTTTTGTCAAATAACTCAAACAGCAGCAACTATTTCTTCCTCGGGGAGCCAGACGTGGGTGAGCAGCGGCTCTGCTTTCCTCCTGGGTGGCCTGTGAAAGCTCCTTCAGCCATCTGAGCACTGTCTCGGGACTGAATGAGATGGTGCATGTAAACCAGTCGACACCACACACTTATTCTCTCACCTGTACATTCATTCAACCCCCAAGTCCCGTCACACACTTACCTGGCGTGACCTCTGAGGGTAGGATGAGTCAGGACAGGGCTGTTGCTCCTAAGGGACTTTAGCCTACAGAGGGCCCCACAGAGGCCCATGAACTTATGTTTGAGCATCAAGGGAATACGTCTCTAACGGGGAGGATGGTGAGCAGTGGCCTTGTAGAAGGCACATCAGCATGGAGGGCCTGTACTAGATCTTAAGATGGAAAGGTCCTCTCAAGGAGATGGTTGGTGACAGCCCAGATGAAGGAGGAAAGGAGCCGATGGTGTGGCCCATTGGCACCACTCAAAAGCTAGGGACTGAGAGTCATAATTGGTCATTTGTGGAATCTGCTGCTTAGCGAGGATGAAGGACAAACTACAGCGCTGTCTCCCAGGTTGTGAGACCCAGCAGATGGATAATAGCTACACAGAAAGGGACAGGAGAGATAGCTCAGTTAGGATAGTGCTTGTGAACCTGAGTTTGATCCCCGGAACCCATGTTAAAGAGCAAGGCATTGGGGTATGTTCTTGTAATCCCAAAGCTGGGAAGGTGGAGACAACAAAATCCCAGAGGCTTGCTGGCCAGCAGTCTAGCCTACTTGACGAGTTTCAGGCCGTACACCCTATATGAATAATAATAATAATAATAATAATAACCACTACTCATAAGCTGGGAAGCACCTGAGGACTGATACTTAAGAAACAAGGCAACTTGGACTCTACACACATGCGCACACATAACTCAAGTTTGTTATTTTGTGACTGAGGGAAGGGTTACGGTCTGATGTATGTCATGCAGGATGAGAAGGGTGAGTTCACAACCACATAAATCTGGACCTCAGAGAGGCGGCCTGCGCCACTATACACCTGGGAGGCATATGAAGGCTTCTCCTGCAACCCTTAATTTATCCCTTAAGAAGAAAGCAGGGACCGGGGAAGACAGGGGTCTGTGCCCTGAAGAGCTGCCCTCCAACCAGACACACACCAGGCAGGGTGGAATGGCAGTAGAGTAGCCAGGAAGATTACAAAGGGTGGGCCGTATGAAGCAAAGGATCCGGCAATGAGGGCTGGGACACCAGTCCCCCTGCCCGCTTTGAAGGTGCTCAGTTATAGCCCGAGACTCTGCAGCCCACACCCCAGCAGGCATGCCAATAGGATTTGGTGGCAGAAGGCTTATGCAAAGTTGAGGTATCAAGTGTGTGGGAGGGGGTGAATGTGCCCCGCTGGCGTGCCCAGGCTTCACTTTGACACAGCTGCTGAGTCACTCGCTTCTGTCAGATCAACTCTAAAAGTCAAGGCCACTAATGAAGTCAGTTTGAGCTTTGATCATTTGGAAAGCCAGCTGCTTTAGTAGAACAGCTGACAAGAACCAAACAGCCCAGCCACATCTGGAAGGACACCAGATTCTACGCAGCTATCTCCCAAAAGCACCCAGTAATAGAGAATGCCTACACCCCAAAAGCCAACCCAAGAATCTTCCTTTCCTATGAAGATTCCATACTAATCCAACAGAGCAGCACAGAATCCAACTGCACCACCATAAAACAGTTTAAAAAATGAAAAGTAAGTCTGAGGAAAAGCCCATCTGAACTCAGTTTGGGCTTATCACTTCCTGGAGCAGCCTCCCATAAGAAAAATATCCTGAGAATTAGCTTTAAAAAAAAAAAAAAAAAAGATGGGGGCGGGGAGATGGAGAGACTGCTTAGCTCTTAAGAGCACTGGCTGCTCTTCCAGAGGACCCAGGTTCAGTTCCCAACACCTACATGACAGCTCATAACTGTCTATAACCCAGGTTCTAGCAGATCTGACTCTCTCACACAGATATGCAGGCATATCAGTGTACATGAAAATAAAAAATTAAATACTACCTTGACTTTATGTGCATGAGTGTTTTGCCTGCTTGTGTGTATGTAAATAGGTTCAGCCAGCTCAGGGAACAATGAACAGGTAACTAGAGCTCTTTCATGCCCCATGTTTTTAACCCCTTTTGAGAAGTAGGTCCTATGTTTGTAGTTTGACATCATCTTCCTTTCCTGAGCCTATCATAATTAGGTTGTTTTCTTATGTTGAAAAAAGGTAATTGATTACAGGTTACAGGCCAGCCTTATCCAACTGATAGCTGCTATTGGAGATCTGATCTTTGGTAGCCATCTTTAAAATTTATGATACCCTCAGAACTGCAGGTGTAGCCTGATTTACAGATGTAAAAACTAAGTTTCAGGATGTTTCAGTGAATTACCAAGGCGAATAGCAAAAGAATCAAAACCAGGATTGGTGCCCTTCCAAGCCCCAGCCACTCCCACCACCGACACACTTTCTTTTTGGGCAGTATGTCAGAATCCTAAAAACATTAAAACAACTGCTCCTTAAACATGGTGTTTCTGCCTGCTTTTAGGCAAGGGCAGCACACATTTTTGTCTGTTTTATATGCGGGTTCTGGAAAAATGCAAGTGAAGACAAACTTCTGTAAGACTTGCAGAGAAGAAATTGTTTAAAAATCTTAATTTGTTTTTGTGTTGGTTGTAGCTTTTGGTTGCTTGCTTGGTTGGATTTCAGAGGCTGGCTCTCATTCCACAGCCACCACGCCAGGCTGAAAAGGTCTCCTAGTAATCAGGGCAGTGTTTCATGCAAAGGTCTGCTTGTATTCAGAGGGTCTGCAGATCTGTCACCCTCCAGCTCCCTCTACCCCCTCCCCACCTCCACCCCAGCCCCTGGCTGCTGACAGGTCGGAGCCATTATGTTATGTTCGGAGCAGCCCCTCGCTGTCTGTCTTTGGCGCATCTGTGACCGTGGTGTGTCTGTGGAGCCGGACGCTCTCCCTTGCTTTACCTATGGAAACATTTGCCCTGCTGGGTCTAGAAGATAAAATGGTTGTTCGGGTTGCTGTGGCAACTGCATTGTCAGGCTCAAAGCTGGCGAGAAAGTTGTGCTGCTTCTTGGTGTGGCCCAGACATGGCTCATTATATTCCACAGGTGTAGTCACGGCCCCTTGCTCGGGTATACAGGTGCACAGGCTGAATAAGGCTGGGGCTGTTCAAGAGAACAGCATCGTCACGGTGTCAGCAGTTCTCACTGTAGCGGGGCAGCTGCTGTTAACAGCAGTGCTGGATTCACCCGTGGATAACTGAGGTGTCACCATTAGCTACCACGGTGTCTTTACAGGGTATGAAAACTCACCACCAGGGGATCCAATACCCTCTGCTGGCCTCCACCAACATATGCCATCTATGTATGCAATTTTGTAGGCATGAAATACTTCACACACACACACACACACACACACACACACACACACACACACCTAGAAGTCAAAGAGAGACAAAGCAAGTACATGAGATATTTAAAAGAGCTGGTGGGAGGTTTTTGTTGTTGTTGTTGTTTCTTTTTTTTAGGAAGCTGGCGAATCAGTTTGCTTTTGATGAAGAAAAACAAGAGGTAAAGCAGGGGCAACAAGAGCTGCAGCACAGGTTAGGAGGAAGTCTCTGCCAAGACTTCTCTAGGGGGGGTTCTTCTATTTGGAAACAGATGGCAGAACAAGGATCTGCCTGCTTGAATTCCAGAAAAATACTTCCCTGCGCACATCAGGGCAAGAGGGCCAATGGAATGCATGGCAGCAGGTATAGTGGGTGGTATTAAGGCACTATAGGAGTGTCTCCGGTGAGGGTCACAGTGGTTGAGCACAATGTACTCTAACACAAGGCACATAAACACCAACTCTACTGCCAGGTGGGCAGACATCACACCGTCTCTGATGTCACAGTTGGGAAATCCCATCATGTCCCCAGACTCTTATTTTTCTTTCTCAAGGAACCACCAATACATCTAAATAACCAATCAAAACTCAGGGTGCTGCAAGCAACTGCTGGTCCTGCTCTCCTTCATCCCACATCACAACAGCTGTCCTGTCTGGGCCACTAGCTAGAACCCTAGAGACCACACAGTGATCTGTGCAAACCCCAGACATACCTTAGCATTTTCCACAGACTATGAGTTACGGGTGGAAACATCTTTGACTCCTTTGAGGAAGAGACATCAGTGCAGGCGTCTATCTAGCCCAATATGAAATATAGCATTAGCTGTCAATCACTGAGTGCTTGCTGAATTTAGGGAACATATCAAAACTTCCATTTAACCTTAATTCCACACAGCTCATTAACAAAATGTGCCTGAGATTAAAAACGAGAAGCCTGAGGCTCCCTGTAAGTTCTTGGGCCTCAGTTTCCCCATATATCAAGTGGGGAAACATCCCCAAATGTGGGTGCATTCAATAAAGAGAAGACAGGAAAACAAGCTGCAGAGTTTTGCATTGGGCAAACATGTGACATTAAGAAAGTGCTGAAGCCAGGCTCTGGCCCACATTCCTGACATCCTCAGGTGTGATCTGCATGGATGAAAATGGTGGGATTTCCACAGGTTCTTTGGCCTCACTGTTTGTCATAGGGTGGGAGGTTCGTTTTACTCTCAGGTGACTGATGACTTAACAATGACTTGCTAAGTTTTGTCAATTAGGACAGGCCGAGTTGGGGGAGTTATGAGATATTTCCATAATCTAGATCTCCAACCCTACAGCTATTGGAGGGGAACTGGACAGCCATCAGCCCACCATTGCATAGCAGAGACCGGGTCTTCAGGGCTGCTCAGCCCTGGAAGGGGTGTGTGCAGTCACCCTTTCTTCTCTTCCCAATCACTACTTTGTTTTGTATTTCAGTCAGCTCTTCACATAGCAATCTCATCTTGGCTTTTGTAATGCCAATAGAGCCCTATCACCGTTCATCAACATTTTCCTAAGAACAACAGAACTGACTCAGCTAACCCTGAGCTAGGGGAAGGAGGAGCCAGCAGAGAATGCCCAGTTAGAATGACAGTTCCAAACAACCCCAAAAGGCTTTTTATTCAACACAGAGAACAAATGAAAACTTACAGCTCAGCAATGACTCTGAGTGAAACAAAATGATGCTTATTTGCACTGTTACAAAGATTCCACAAACAATGACAGAAGTGACTCTAGCACACTATTAAGGATGCCTGAAATCATCTTGGAAGTGCTGTTTAATTGCTCATTCTTTACAAAGTGATTCTTGAGTCTCTGAAACACTCCCTAGACTGGAAGATCTCAGATAATAGGATTTTTCCAGGAAGAGAGCCATAGGCTCAATGTGTTCCAAATTGTGGAGGGCAGAAGGCAGTACTCTCGACCGTTCACAGTTAATTCTGAGCAAGCACAGTGTGGCTTCATTTTGCTTTCCAGCCACTGCTGTTAAAACAGAAGCCTATGCTTTCCTCAGCTATTCTCTGCTGTTTTCTGAAACAGCACATTTGCCTGTTCTGCGCTTGAAACACATGTGAATGTCAATGTCATTTGCAGCAAAGCAGAGTGACAGATTGCCACTTTTATAGACCAGGAACTATGTTGATTGCCACTGTCTCTTGCTTGTCTCTTTTGCTTTCCCCTTTCCCTGGCTTTGCAAGGCAAGTTGCCAGGAATCCTGTGATCTCAGAGAACTGAAGGCCACCAGCCACAACAGGGACAGGGCAAGGATGACACTTTGCTAGCCAAGATTCCTAGTGAAAGTCAGCCTCAGTAACACTTTCAAGGTAGCCTTGAGAGACCCTGTGTAGAAGACTCCATAGAGCTATGTCCACATTTCCGATCTGCTGTAACAATGCCTTAAAATGAACAACAAAATAAAGTGTAACCTGTTAAAGTTTATGAGGCAGAAAACAAATACATCTTTACAATCTTCCTCCATAAACTGCTCAATCACTTGCCAAATCATATTTTTCTAGTTTGACCCTGCCTCTTCTTCAAATATATCCTCATAAGACTCATTAGGCTGGGCATGGTGATGCATGCCTTTAATCCCAGCAGCAGTAAGGCAGAGACAGGCAGATCTCTGTGATTTCAAGGCCAACCTGGTCGATACAGCAAGTTCCAAGCCAGGCGGAGCTACATAGTGAAACTCTATCTGTATGAGAGGGAGGAAGGGAGAAAGGGAAAGGGAGAGAGAGAAAGAGACAGAGACAGAGGGACAGAGAAAGACAGACAGAAACAAAGGAACAAGAGCAGAGGGAGACAGAGAAATTCTGTCTTGTTTCTTTCATAATTGATGGTCAGAAAATTTTAACAAAATATTGTAGAAAAACTAAAGATGTAAAAAGACACAAGAATTTCCTACAGTCTCAAAACCATGGCTGAGTCACAAAACTTACTGGAAACTTTGCGTGTACTAAACATTTATTTGCTGAAGATGCGGAGGGAACAGATGAAGATGATAGAGAGAGACAGAGAAGCAGAGAGAAACAAAGACAGATATATATAGAGAGAGAGAGACAGAAATAAAGACTGATAATAGATAAATGGCAGATTGATAGGTAGATAGATAGATAGATGACAGATGAGTCATCAGATTCCTGAGGCTAAGGGTCCTATATCCTACTCCGAACCTGCCTGATAGTGGTCCTGTGAGGACAAGAATCGCAGCATTTCATGAATGAAGACTCTTCAGGTCCAGTGGTGTAAATTAACCCATTAAAGGTCACGACCACAAGCAGGAGTCTAGTCTAGGACCTTCTGGAAGTACTTGTTCCTTCTACTATTCTACACTGGTTCTACTTGGCTCTCTGTTTCAATAACCTGTTAAGTAGTATAAATTAACACTAGGGGCACTATTTATCCAACCCTTTGCAAACCAGTAGGTAGAACCTTTAAAGAAAAGACATTATTAAAGTATTATACTAATGGGTATTCTATTATATAGCTAAGAATTCTACATCTATATCTTGTTCTACAATTTTTCCTGAAAATGCAAGTAATTTTTGTCTATTATGAAAACTCAAAGGATTCTGAAAAATACTAAGATCCTCAGTTGCCTTACTCAGCAATAAATACAATCAGCATTAAGCAATTTTATATTAATTTATACAACATATACTCTAGATTTTATTTTGTCTGACTCTGTCAGTTACACAAAATTATTACCTTTCACAGACTTAATTTTCAATGGTAAAACTTTACACATCTTCATGTTTATACAATCCCATCCACCTGGCACTTCCTTCTAAACACGCAGGTTGCTTGCTTCTCACTTCTGTAAATAATGTGGCAGTAAACATGCTTGGAGAGGAATCTGCTGAGCCACAGAGAAGCACTTTCTACCAACCCACGCTCCCTCAGGAGTATCTGTCAGCTACACTCCCACCTGAAAAGCACTGACGTCTGTTTCCCTTTGCACTAACAGTAGCTGTGTGTTTTAGTCACCATTAATCTGATAAGTGAAAGGGGATATATTTTATAATTTGCATTGTTCCCATTTGGTGAGTTTGTATGTGTTCCACAGTTACTGCCTTTTTGCCTTACTTTTATTAAAGTGAGCAAAAGTGTTCCAACTACACATTCATTCCATATTTGAAAGAGGTTCCTTATGCACTGAGGAGATAGCTCTTTACTTGACATGCAGAAATTTCACCCCTTGTCTGTCTCATTGCTTTCATAATTGATTGTCAGAAATTTTTAACTAAAAATTGTTAAAACAATGTAAAAAAAAAATGAGAATTTTCCACAGCCTGGAAACCTCTGTCTAGGCCACAAAACCTGCTGGAGACTTTGCTTAAACATCTGTTTGCTGAAGATGCTGAGGAAACAGGTGAAGACAACAGACATCTACCAGCTTGTGCCATCTAAAGGGGAGACCGTGGGAGCTGTAAATGCCATCTCTGACATATCCCAGAAGGCTAGGTCCAGCCTTCCTTCGCTGCTGGTAAGGGTTAGGAAAGCCTTGCTTAAGTAAGTCATTAGAAATTTTTCGCCAAGCTGGGAGTGGCGGTGCACGCCTGTAATACCAGCACTTGGGAGGCAGAGGCAGGCAGATCTCTGTGAGTTGGAGGCCAGCCTAGTCTACAAGGCGACAAGACAAGACAGCTAAGGCTACATAGAGAAACCCTGTCTTGGAAAACCCAAAAGAAAAAAGAAAACTTTTGTCAGGCACAGTGGCACGCATCTTTAATTCAAGAACTTGAGCAGCAGAGGCAGATCTCCATGAGTTTCTGCCAATTATTTACAGAAATGAGAAACAAGACCCTGTCTGAAAACTAAAACAAACAAACAAACAAAAAACAACAAAACCACCACTGCCAACAACAACAAAAACTTCAAGTTTTTGTCCAAGTAGATGCTGAAAGGAACCTCAGTAGAAAAACCCTCAGTGATGATCATTACCCAGTGCAAATATTCAAGCCAGGAATTTAAACCTCATGAGGCAGGTGAAGGCTCTGTGTAGAAAACCCCATCACAGTAGTCTGTGTAACGAAATGGTTTCAGGACGTCCTTAGGCCAGGAAGGCAGTGTGTGGCTCTTGGGTGGCACATCTTCTTCCTGCTAAAGTAGGTACCTAGGCAGACACGAGCAGGGTGGAGGATGATGTCATGTAGATCCTCTTCCCTCTTGTGGTCATGTACATCCTCACC